>NW_024038781.1:745000-1240000 GCF_016077235.1 Cyprinodon tularosa
TGAGGGCACTAAGAGGCAGGTCCAGATTTTTGCAGAAGAAGCATAAAGATGATGTATGAGAGCCAAAGTCAGAAAGCATTGAACAAAGACCAGTTATGTTGGAAACATTTAAAACATTTACTAATAACAACATGTGATTGAAAATGGTTGATACTTAGAACAAGGTGCTGGAGAAAGTTTAAAGAAATAGAAGAAAGTGCTTTCATCCATGGAGGAAGAAATTTTCAATTATTTGAAATCTTATTTAGATACTGATATTACTTAATCTGGAGATAAACAACTGATGTTATATTCTTTATCCATTCAGTCAAAGTAAAGTATATCTCTATTTGTTGTCTTTTCTTCTTTTGAAATCCACCTGAGAGCTTTGTTTAAAATAACATAAAATCAGACTGGACAAAAATTATGATACATGTTCCTTATAGTCTCCAAAACTTTCTAAAACATTTACTCTGCATCTCAAGTATTCAAGCATAAGCGACTCATTGCAGTTGTGGCTTAAAAGTATAACTGGGTAAAGAAACAAAGCAAAGAAACATCAGCTAGAAAATGTGTTTCCTGAGCCAAATAACTCGGCACACACTCGTGTTTCTGAGTAACCAACCTGTACTTCATGCCCGTGTGTTTGCCGGTGGACTCCTTTAGGGAGATGTGTCGGGGGGTGAAGGAGCCAAAGCTGCGGGCGATGATGGCCACGGTGCGGAACTTGGCCCTGGCCTGGTTCACCACATTGGGGCTGGTGGTGTTCTGCTTGCTGTGATCCCCATTCCCCCTCTTCAGGTTGTGGTCTGTACAGGCGATGGACACCTGCATGGCTGCGCTTCAGGGGATGTTGTGGAGAAGAAAGTGAAGAGAATGAGGAAAACTGGCAGAAGAGCCTTAACTCCGCCAAGCAGACCTTTTCAAAGAGTCACTTTCCTTTTTAAGTTCAGATTTAGTCCTCTGCTTCTGATCTTTTGTTAAGTTCTTTTCAGTTTTCCCAGGGATTAAGTCTTCAATTGTTTTCTTGAAGGAGGTTCATCTTCATCACTTTGTTCCTTTAAAACAACCCTTTTCCTTTTTTCCGTGATCAAATTAAGCTTCCCATTTTCAGTCTTTCCTCTTAAAAGACAGACTGCAGCGCAGGTCAGTCATCAAACCCTGACAAGAACAAGGACTCCTCAGTTCTTCACTGGATCCTCCATTTAGTCCATCATTGTGTTTTTGCTTTTGCGTCTTCCCTCTGATGCTGCGCTGAAGGATTTTAGCTGCAGAGAGAAAATCAGAGAGAGAGGGAGAGCTTGCAGAGGGTTGGCAGAGGCAAAGTAAAGGAAAGCAGAGAGAGACAGAGATGCTTTCCTGGCGCTGCGCTCTCCCTGGTCTGACTATGGGAAACAGCGCACGAGCAATGGCATGTAAGAGAAAAGGGAGAGGAGGGTGAGGGAGGAGGGGACAGGGTCAGAACATGGAGTAGAAGAAAGGGACAGATGAAGCAAGGAGGAGGTGGAGTGATGTGTTTCGGGGGGTCACACTCATGTCCTGGTAAGAGCACACTCGCACACTTGTGCCATCATTACTTTTTCAGTGTCCCTGCTTCTACAGTGTGGTACTGATATGCATGTGCCACAAATTTCTTTGTATTCCCCCTTCTCTTCTCCACAGACTCTTGCTTAATCTGCACTCCATGTTTGGGTGCTCAGCTCTTTTTGACATCCCCCTTCTGTTGGTGATTCTTTCACCAAGGAGGGAAAGATGTGATGCAACACACTGTTTCTCACTATAACTCCCTCCTACCTGCTCTCTAAGAATGTTTAGCTGTCTTCCACATCCTCCTTCTATGGTTACTCCATTGTTTGATGGGTTTCTTCCTATTTTCACCTTTTATTCTCCCACAGCAAACCATCTATTCCGTTTGAAAACTCAACAGTAAGTTTTAATCATTGTTCCGTTACTCTTTAGTTATGCTTTTTAGGATGTTTATTAGACTTCAAACTCATCATCTGGCATGTAAAATTTGTTTTCCTCTATTTCATGAAGTTGCCTCCATAGCCCTGAAGTCAGTTCATTAGAAAGTGTTCTAGTTCCTATTCTCTGTGTGTGTTTGGGTGTAACATATTGCACACTCTTTTGACCACTTCATTGTGCCTGCTCCACCATGGACACACTAGCAATATGACTTCCATATGTATTACTTTCTTACCTCAAAAGACATTGTGCCTCTAAAGAAAGATCTGTGCAGCAGCAGACTGCAATGGTTTTCATCTTCACGTGCATAACACCGGTTTGATTAATATTTGTCATTAGTGGGGCAAACTTCTGCAAAACTTTGGAAACAGCAGAATGCTCCTTTAAATCAAGAAGTTCCCAAATGCATGAAGAAGTCATGGTCTTTGATTTACAAATTTACAAATTATTAGCAAGTGTTATGGAAGTTTTATTACCTGCCATCATATTATTTTTGAAGTAGAAACATACTGAATCCCAGATATACGTAAACAGGTTTTGGTGTGAATGTATGCGTCATCCCCAAAACAAAAGCCAAAGATGTAGTGAAGGCTCTGTTTGAAGCTGGTTCCAAAGTGAAACAAGTCCAGTTCTGGCTAATTATTCCACTAAGCAAAAAAACAAAACAACAATTGCCTAAAATTCTAGAAAATAAATTAAACCATCTTGACCTGAATTTTTGGAGGTGCCTTGGTGACTGAAAAAAAACATGAAAGACACATTTAAAGGAAAATGAAGAACCAGTGATAGACATCAGAATGTAAACTAAAGCATCATAGTATCAAATGTGGTGAGTAATATGCTGCAAGAGGGACTGGTGCAGTTCTCAAAACAGATTACATCAGCAGGAATAACTGTATGTAGAAACATGAAGCCAAATCTCACTTTAGCCAGGACACTCAAGGTTGTGCACATATGGGTCTTCAAATTGGAAATATAAATAGTTTGGGTAGTTTTTGCCTAAATATTTTCTTCTCATTTACATACATGCAAGTTCTACAAGAGATTCATAGTAGGGTAGCCAGAGGATAAGTTGCTTACGCAATGTTTCAGACAAGACACATGCAACCCCCAAAGACAGTTATGTATCAAAGATATAAGGATGGAAGGATGCTGGGGATTCAGTTTGGAGTGTGCTTAGATGTACGTAGATAAATAAAAAAGAACTAAGGTGATGCAGCGCTGAGAGAGGATGAGATTTGATCTCTGTATCTGTCTGTTTATATGGCTTATTTATTGCCTTTATTTGCCTTATTAAATGTGACCATGGATGGAGCTTTAGTTTAAAAAAATTTTCCATATATTTCATTCTTATTTAATGTGTTGGATAAGAATAAGCATAATTAAAATGCCAAGATGCCAGGGGTTTGTGAGATATCGCCATTTGCCCCAAAGTGAAATACCCCCTACCTTCAGTAACTGCATAGCTTTGTCTTCTAGCCAGAAATGAGGTGGATTTTGAATTGCAAACCCATTGCAGACATAGGCAATTTACTCAAAAACATAATTAAAAAAATAAATAAATAAAGGTTTATACAAAAAATTAATAAATAAATAAATAAATAATAGGGAAACATCATCAGTGTGGAACATGCAACACTGACACAGAGCGCTTTGAGAATGGAATGCAGTTTATTTAATTCCCAAAATCAAAAAAAAGAGAAAAAATGTAACAGATTTTTAACAGATAGATAAATGGTCGGGGTCTGTGTGGTGGAGAGTTTTGTAGATCTGTTGTCTTGCAGCAAGAAAGTCTCGGATTTGATTCCCAGCCTATGGTCTTTCTGCATGTTGTCCCTGTGCATGTGTGGGTTCTCTCCTGGTGCTCTGGCAATCCAATAACATGACTGGTCGATTGACTGGTGTCTCTAAGTTGCCCTTATGAGTGTGCATGATCGTGTGCCTCTATGATTCAACATTTGGGGAACTGTTTGAATAATTTTAGAATAATAAAAAGTACAAATGCAAACCTACCAAGACATGACTGTTCACCTAAAACTATCAAGAAAGTATTTGAGAAGAAGTCAAGTGTCCATTAGTCTCTGAAATGAAGGAAAATGTCCATTGGATGTCAATTGTTTTTTTATCTTATAAATGTGGTCTCCCTCGGGAAACAGGCAAGGAGAAAGCCATTGTTGAAAGATGTTTATAAAAATATATTTTGCAAAGTTACTGTAGACACAAAAATGGTGACAAAGCAAATAAGGCAAAAAGAAACTGAAGAGAGTGAACACTCATCCAACCCTCTAATCTCCACCCCTCATTCTCCCCACGGCCATGATGAAACATGGCAATGGTAACATTAAGGTCTAAAAGAAAAAATCTCGACAGAAGAATCTCTTCAAGGATTTGCTGCTGAAAAATTATTCTACAAATAGCTGACATATTGGACAAAAAATCTGTCATAATAATCATTTTCCTGCTCTATCAAAATTATAAACAAAACTATAACTTTTAAACAGATTTAAGGAGTATAAGAACTTCATCATAACTTTTATGGGCAGGATTTCTAGCTAACTGCAGATGACATGGTTCTGCTGGCTCCCTCCTGCCAAGACCTACAGCATGTTTTTGGGAGGTTTGACACTGAGTGTGAATCAGCTGGGATGAGAATCGGCTCTTGCAAGTCCAAGGCCATGGTTTTTGGGTGGTAAAAAGTGGCGTGTCCCCCTCAGGTCAGAAGAGAAGTCCTGCAAGGAGTGAGAGGAAAATAATGCAGGAGACCCATAGATGGATCGGTGCAGCTTCTGCTATAATGCAGAAGGGATGAAGAGAGAGTTGAGTGAAAAGGCAAATCGATTTTACCAGTGGGTCTGAATTCCTACCTTCATATATTGTCATCAAATCTGGACCATTACCGAGAGAACGAGAGGCCTTGGCAGGGAGGCCAGGCACTCCTTTAGAAAAAGGGTTAGGAGCTCTGCTATCCAGGAGAGGCTTGGAGTAGAGCCGTATCTCCTCCACATCGAGAGGAGGCTCACACATCTGTTTAGGAGGCCCCCCAGACACCTCTATCAGGAGGTATTGCAGCAGGCTCAGGGGAGGACGCCGGACACACTTTAGGGACTATGTCTCTCAGCTGACCTGGGAACGTGGAGGAGGTGGAGGAGGTGTCTGGGGAGAGGGATGTCTGGGAGTCTCCGCTGAGACTGCATCCCCTACGGGTTGGTCCCGGATAGAATAACATTAACTTCCTCCTTCCAACCTCCCCTGCTTGCTTTCAGGTTGCAACCATTTGTTTTTTCTGCTCACATCTCATCTCATCTTTAAGAGTGAAGGAGTGAATAAAAACAAACAATCATGACTACAATGAAATATGATAGACATGAACAGAAACATTGATACAAATTATGTTTAAGAAAACATGCAGGAGAGCTTTTGCAGTCAGCCAGCAGTAAAATAAACAAGCAAATATAACCATCTAAGTTTTTTAGGCCCACCAGTATGCTAGTAAGTGGGGTCGCAAGAGGTGTTTGTGCCTATCTCCAGGCAGGGTACACCCTGGACAGGTCGCCAGTCCATCGCAGCCACCAAATAATGTTAAAGAATTTTTAAAATTCCTTCATCCAGAAAATGATATGGATCATAGACAAATTTTGATGACTTGTTCCTTGGACTGAGTTGCACCTGTGGTAAAGATGTAAATATAATCCGTTCATAACTTTTCAAGTTATCTTGTACACAGACAGAAAAAGTAAAACACACAAACTCACTAAAACACACTAAAAACATTACCACTGCCAAATGACCAAATAACAAAAAAAAGCAGATCCTGATCAGTTTGCTGCTTATGAGTTACTAATGTTTAACACTTTTCAGAGAAAAGCCAATGAGCTTCTGGTTGAGGCTTTGTCAACATACGTTTTTGCTCAGATTTTTCTCATTAAATGTCTTTTACACTTAAGGATCAGATTAAATTTGAGAAACCCAGAGACCAGACACTCGCATTCTATATATTTCCTCCTATCTGCGCCTCTGCAGCAATCATCACCCTGCTGAACTTTACTTACATCTCCAGATCAGTCTTACACTAAATGGAAAAGCAGCTCAGCCAAAATCAATACTGTTCTCTCCAAGGAGGATGGATCCACAGATTTCCAAACAAATCGAGACAAGAAAGCACAGCAGGCTCCTCTCTTTAATGAACAGTGAAACGTCCTAAATGATTAAAGGACCTTGGTGATAAAAAGCTTTCTATACATTTCCAGAAGAAATGGGTGAACTAGTTTAAAACACAATTACTGAAGCACTGAAATTAACTCTCATTAGCGGACTGTACCGATTCAATTCAATGTTAGAACTGTGGTCAATATAAGCTGAGACTACTCCTTAGTTTTAATAACAGATTCCTGTATAAGCTGAAAAGCTCTCCACTTTAAAACCTAAAGTATTCGCATAACATACCGGTATATTGAATCAGAAAGGTCAGACGAGACTGTAAGCTCATAAAAACCGCCTCACTGGTTATTTGTAAACTAATAATTTCATTTAATAATTTTTGTGGCAGTCTGAGTACAGAGGTTATTTTTTCCTTTGCTTTAGTTTTTATTTTTTATTTTTTTTGAGGAGGATAATTTGGGTTTATTTATTGGCAGTAATTTAATCGGTAAAATTTGCAAATGTAAATGAGAATCAGTCTACATATCCTAAAAAGATTTTTTTCTAATGAGTCTCCAATTTACTAAAATCCACCTGTATATTAATATCTGCATCCACTTTACTATATTAATTTAGTCAAACCTGGTTAACATTTTCAAATTAAATGTTAAAAACATCAAACTAGTGAAAACAACTCATCGTTTTGCAGATCACTGCAGCTCTCATCTGAGATAAAATTATCCTTTTATTGCATGTTTCCCAGACAGCTTTGGTAACGCTGCTTTGACATGCCAACTTGTGCTGTTTTTGCATGTGTGAGTGTGTTTCCGATGTAAGGAGAAACAAAAAGACATAGTGGGATTCTCTATGTCTGTACTGCAGTAATCTGACTCATTACAGCCTCTGCTCTTCCAGTTGAGTTAAACCCAACCTGATTCATCAGTCGCATTGGAAGAGTCGTGCAGCTGTGCCCCAACACAATTCATGCACTGTAGGTTTGTAGAAAAGATAATGGTGAGTGAACCTTTTTGCTTACTCTGTTGAAGTGATGATCTGGTTGTGGCTGAAAGGCATCTCATATGAGGATAAATTGCATAATTTTTTCTATGATATTTTATTCTAGTTTATCTTCAGTTTAAGGCTTTTTTCTCACTGTTTCTGATAACAATCTGTTTTTTTTTATTTGTGAAGTTGCTTATGACCTGAATCCAGCAAGTGATAACTTACAATTCTAAGAGCAAAGCTCTGCCTGTGTCCTACTTTAGCAGCTGCATGTGTACGTCGAGCTTATGCTGAGCTTGGTCAGCAAAAGTCTACTTACAACTCGCTTCCCACTAAGATGTAAGAAGTCTTGGTGCCACAATTGAGCTATTTTAATGGCTTTTCGAGAAAAGATCATTCATATTTCAGTAACAGACTGTCAGCGGAAACTAGAAAGAGCTTTTTTTCTTGCTTTGTTTGGGAAAATCTGGACGCATGGGATCTATTACAACCCGAAGAAAATGCAAAACAAAATGCATAAACTAAAAAAAGGGACAATTAAAAAAAGAGATTTGAAAAACTGTCAAAAATCTACAATACAATATTTCAAAGGTATTCAAAGCCCTAAAATTATTCTCATTTACTGAACTATGCATGAGTCTCTTTCCACTTTCAAATGCTCTTTACTTTTGCTTTTCTTTTACATTCAAAAAATGTATTTAATATTATATGTAATTAAAGACATCCTGTACAAAGTTAGGTTTCCACGTGTTGTTAATTTATATATATATATATATATATATATATATATATATATATATATATATATATATATATATATATATATATATATATATATATATATATATATATATATATATATATATATATATACACTATATTGCCAAAAGTATTTGCTCACCTGCCTTGACTCACATATGAGCTTAAGTGACATCCCGTTCCTAATCCATAGGGTTCAATATGACGTCGGTCCACCCTTTGCAGCTAGAACAGCTTCAACTCTTCTGGGAAGGCTGTCCACAAGGTTTAGGAGTGTGTTTATGGGAATTTTTGACCATTCTTCCAGAAGCGCATTTGTGAGGTCGCACACTGATGTTGGACGAGAAGGCCTGGCTCTCAGTCTCCGCTCTAATTCATCCCAAAGGTGTTCTATCGGGTTGAGGTCAGGACTCTGTGCAGGCCAGTCAAGTTCATCCACACCAGACTCTGTCATCCATGTCTTTATGGACCTTGCTTTGTGCACTGGTGCACAGTCATGTTGGAAGAGGAAGGGGCCAGCT
Source organism: Cyprinodon tularosa (assembly GCF_016077235.1). Classification (NCBI taxonomy): domain Eukaryota; kingdom Metazoa; phylum Chordata; class Actinopteri; order Cyprinodontiformes; family Cyprinodontidae; genus Cyprinodon; species Cyprinodon tularosa. The sequence goes on from NW_024038781.1 coordinate 753,364, forward strand.
CCAAACTGTTCCCACAAAGTTGGGAGCATGGAATTGTCCAAAATGTCTTGGTATGCTGAAGCATTCAGAGTTCCTTTCACTGGAACTAAGGGGCCAAGCCCAGCTCCTGAAAAACAACCTCACACCATAATCCCCCCTCCACCAAACTTTACACTTGGCACAATGCAGTCAGACAAGTACCGTTCTCCTGGCAACCGCCAAACCCAGACCCGTCCATCAGATTGCCAGATGGAGAAGCGCGATTCCTCACTCCAGAGAACGCGTCTCCACTGCTCTAGAGTCCAGTGGCGGCGTGCTTTACACCACCGCATCCGACGCTTTGCATTGCACTTGGTGATGTATGGCTTGGATGCAGCTGCTCGATCATGGAAACCCATTCCATGAAGCTCTCTGCGCACTGTTCTTGAGCTAATCTGAAGGCCACATGAAGTTTGGAGGTCTGTAGTGATTGACTCTGCAGAAAGTTGGCGACCTCTTCGCACTATGCGCGTCAGCATCCGCTGACCCCGCTCCGTCAGTTTACGTGGCCTACCACTTCGTGGCTGAGTTGCTGTCGTTCCCAAACACTTCCATTTTCTTATAATACAGCTGACAGTTGACTGTGGAATATTTAGGAGCGAGGAAATTTCACGACTGGATTTGTTGCACAGGTGGCATCCTATCACAGTTCCACGCTGGAATTCACTGAGCTCCTGAGAGCGACCCATTCTTTCACAAATGTTTGTAAAAACAGTCTGCATGCCTAGGTGCTTGAATTTATACACCTGTGGCCATGGAAGTGATTGGAACACCTGATTCCAATAATTTGGATGGGTGAGCAAATACTTTTGGCAATATAGTGTATATATATATATATATACGTATATATAGTAGCATTTCATCAGTACCAAAGACCACTGTCCAGGATGAAACAACTAAGATCCAGGAGTACATCAGAAAGATGGCCCCCAAAGACAAATGGCTTGGTGAGTACCTCAGGTAGGAGAAAACCGAAAGTGAGGACAAGAAAGAGGAAGGAGAACCATCATGGAGGGACAAGCCGCTGCATGGCGTATACCACAGACAAATAGAAGAAGTGGCTGACATCAAAAAATCCTACCAGTGGCTGGAAAAGGCTGGACTGAAGGACAGCACAGAGGCACTAATCATGGCAGCACAAGAACAGGCACTCAGTACAAGATCAATAGAGGCCAGGGTCTACCACACCAGGCAGGACCCCCGATGCAGACTGTGCAAAGATGCCCCTGAAACAATACAGCACATAACAGCGGGGTGTAAAATGCAGGCAGGAAGTGCATACATGGAACGCCACAACCAGGTAGCTGTCATAGTGTACAGGAACATCTGCCATGAGTATGGGCTGGAAGTCCCAAGGTCAAAATGGAAGACACCTCCTAAGGTAGTTGAGAATGACCGAGCTAAGATCCTATGGGACTTCAAGATCCAGACTGACAAACAGGTGATGGCTAACCAACCAGACATCGTGTTGATCGACAAACAGCAGAAGAAGGCAGTAGTGATAGATGTGGCAATCCCAAGCGACAGCAACATCAAGAAGAAAGAACACGAGAAGCTTGAGAAATACCAAGGACTGAAGGAGGAGCTAGAAAAGATGTGGAAAGTAAGAGCAGCAGTGGTGCCAGTGGTAATTGGAGCACTAGGGGCTGTGACCCCCAAACTGGGAGAGTGGCTACAGCAGATTCCAGGTAAAACATCAGAGGTCTCTGTCCAGAAGAGCGCAGTCCTAGGAACAGCTAAGATACTGCGCAGAACCCTCAAACTCCCAGGCCTCTGGTAGAGGACCCGAGCTTGAGGATGACACATACCACCCCACGAGGGGTGAGAAAACAGTTTTTTTTTTTTATATATATATATATTGTAGCGGCTGGATGAAGAGGTGCATTATGGGGCACTGTTTTGGTTTGTTTGCTTGTTTATTTCCTTGTTATTCTGTTTAAATGTTGCTCATGTTGCTTATTGTTCGTATTTGCCTCAGTTAATGCTGTTTTGGGGGTATGTGTTGAGGGCATGTGAGTTTCACCCTGAGTGAGAAGGCTGTTGTGTTTACTGAAGTGTGTGCTGCATCCCTAGCATTGTTGTTGAAGACTAAATAAACACTGTTGATAATCAGTCAACTAAGTCTGTTTATTTGCAACACTCACTGGCATTACACTATATGTATATAAAATTTACAGAAAAATATATCATTATTTAATAATAATCATTTTATTGTTAGTTTTTATAATAGTTTCATAACTAATTATAAATGTGTTTTTATCTACTAGTATGCCACTACTGTATGTTTTCCTCTTATGTTTTCTTTTCTTAGAACACTTTGAATTGTCTTGTTACTGAAATGTTCAATATGAATAAATCTTGCATTGCTGAGGGAAAAGTGAAACTTTTAGAAACCTGGTTTAAAGCTAACATAGCTTTTCAGAAAGAGAACATCATACTGAAAGTCAAAATGTGTGATGGTCTGGGGCTATTAAAGGTCTTGGTTCCGTGCCATTAATGACAGCGCTATGAATATGGCTCTCCACAAGTAAATCCCCAGGGAAAATATTTAGCCATCCCTTTGTAACCTTGAACTGAAGCATACTTTAGTTATACAACACAACTAAAAAGGAAAATGTCAGAGTCATGTTCAGACTTAAATAAGATTTCAGTGAAGAAAAAAAAAGTAGGAATAATGACTCTTCTTTACAAGGATGATACTATGGTGACTGTTTTTATTCATGTGTGTATGAGTTGCCCAATAGGTACAACACAAAAGTGCAATTTATGTTAGTTAAAAGGACAGCATTAGAGTCATCTTTCCTCTCGCCTAAAGGACAGAGTTGCTCCCAAAACTAAAGCTCTGTGTCTGCTGCTGAGATAAGCTTGCATCAATCAAACTACTCTGCTTCCCTCAGGTAGTACTTCAGCAGCATGGAAATAGAGTTTATTTTATTTAAGGATAAATGCTTTATTGATAACATCAACCCTTACTGTTATTTTTGTCAGAGTTTCATCAAAAGTAAGGTTCTCACTGAGTGCTTCATAAACTGTTTTTCACCAAGTAGAAAAAGAAATGTGCCAAGATGTTCATGGTAAAGGGTCCCAAGGGTCCCATAAAAAATGTAGTGTAAAGCTTTTATTGTTTCTAATGTTACTGTAATATCCAGTCTATTGCAGCATCTGAGGAAGTGAAAACTGAACAAACAGAAAACCTGAGTCTTTTTCTTATTTTCTTTTTATTGAATGTTCTTCTTCTGTTAGTGTGCAATGTAAAAAAATATATAAAAGCACAAACTAAAAATGTTAGTACATCAGTTAAAACTACATTACTGCCAGAAATAAAATAAAACAATTATTTTTACTGCTTTTGCTTTAACTAAATAGGAATGTCAGCATTGACCTAAAACGTCGAAATAAAACTTAACACACATCAAAGGAACAAAGAAAGCTTAAATTGAAACCGACATGTCTGAAAAAACAGTGACAATAACCCACACACACATTTATATTGCAAACACAAAGTCCTGTTGTCATTAAATGTTTTAGAGTCCCTTCTGTAGTGAAACAGGCCACAGATTAAAGTACAAAATGTAAGAGAATGGAAAGAAAAAGCAGTTGACAGGTCTTATCCTCGGTGCAAAAAGTGCCGTGAAGCATAACGACTGCTGACGATGAAAGAAATGCTGTTTTAATTAACAGATTTCTGGGTACTATTGAAATAAACTATTTCCTTTGATTTTATGACAAAACAGATAGTACATATCAGGTTTTTTTTTTATATTACAGATATAGATATTCTAAACAAAAAAACCCACACAACAGTATTTCACCGATTACAAAAAGTAGGTCTGTAGTGGTTGGTGTCCATTAAGAGGATAAAGTATTTCCAATTATAGGCTTGTTTAATCCAACAGAACCAGATTATTCAATATTATGTTCTGGGAACAGGTTCTGATGCTTCACATTGACCCAGTGGGCCGCACTGCTGCCTTGCAACGAGAAGACTTTGGGTTCGATTCCCGCCCAGACTGTCAGGTTAAATGGCTTCTTTATATTCTCCTTAGGTGTTAGTGTGTGTGTGAATGGTTGTTTGTCCTGTTTGTCTCTGTGTTTCCCTGTGATAGACTTGCAACCTGTCCAGGCTGTACCCCGCTTCTCACCCATTGACCGCTGGAGATAGGAACCAGCACCCCCGCGACCCCACTTGGGATAAGCGTGACTCCTCCACCTCAAAAGGAGCCAGCTGAGGTAGCTCAGGCATCTGTTTTGGATGCCTCCTGGTCGCCTGATTCAGGCATGGCCCATTGGGAGGAGGCCTCATGGAAAGCCCATGACACGCTGGAGGGACGATGTCTCTGAGCTGGCCTAGTGTCGCCTCAAGGTCCCCCCAGAGCAGCTGCAGGAAGTGTGTGTGTGGATAGGGAAGTTTGGGCATCTCTGCTTAGGCTGCTGCCTCCACGACCCGGTCACGGATAAAGCGGGGATGGATGGATGGATGGATGGATGGATGGATGGATGGATGGATGGATGGATGGATGGATGGATGGATGGATGGATGGATGGATGGATGGATGGATGGATGGATGGATGGATGGATGGATGGTTACAGCAGCTAATGAGTATGTTGCTGTGACATGAATCTCTTTCCTACTCATACTAAATACATCATAGTTTCAAACTATGGAAAAATTGGCCAACATCTGTGTAAAAAAAAGTCTGATCAATGGAGGCTCTGGGTTGCATCATACATAACTTAAGAGGTCTGTTGCTAACATCTTGGGGTCAGGAACTACAGCTCATATTCAGGGAGCCCATGAGGTGCAGAAGTTTGTTCGCTAACAGGTCAGGTCTGTAATGGATCCAGAGGGAGAACAAAGCACTCTTATGCAGGTGGTCATAATGCTATGCTTCATTGGTGTACTAAGCATATTTTCCTGATGGCAGTGAAGGCTTTTAGTTCCTTTTGTAATATTGCAAATGGCTCCAGGTGGGTTTGAAGAAGACAAAGAATAAGCTAAAACATGTGTCCTAAATCTGATGTAGGAACAAGCCTGAAGCGTTAAAATTCCTATCTTGCAACAAATCCAGAGCATATTTGCTATTTTCTCTTAAAACTTTTTCACATGTGTGTTTTCTGTATATCTTCCTATTATATACACAATTAATTTTATTTCAATAAATTCAGCTTACCTATTATATTTTAAAGAATGAACACATTCTGTTACATACATTTATTTTTGTTAGAGAGCATATCTGACCCCAACCATGAGGGTTTTACCCTAGATGCTATCTATTAGTATTTGCAGGGCATTGTGGGGAAATAAGTCTAGGGAACTATCTGAAAGTCACTCATCACTCCTGGGGATTTATAAAATGATCATTTGTGACATTAAAGCTGGAGTTTCATTGCGATGGGGTGGATCACAGATCCCTGCTGCAACATGCAGGCATATCTTAGTGAAACTTATTAGCCTCAAGATCAACAACATGTCAACTTCAGACTATGCTTGTGTGAAAAGGCCTCCATTCTAAGCCCTCCCAGCAGAATCCTCATGCAGCATAAACACGTAGATCTCCAGTAATATTATAACCTGTCTCTACTTTATATTTTATCAAGAATTGTAAGGTTTAAAAAACAAAACTGTCAACTTTTAAGTGATTTACTTTTTGCAGAAAAAGAAGGTGATTCTCAACAGCATGGCTCCAGAACATTTGAAACAGAAATAGTGTTCTGTCTTTGAAATGGGCAATGACCCTAAGCATACAGCTAAATTAGATTGGCCTAAGGAAAGCATATTCAGTTCTTCAGACCAGGCATCTCATTGCCTGACCTCAGCCACATAAATCTGTTCAACAGAAGTGAAATGGCATGTGCCTGCTCACAAAACTGACCCGGTTATACCAGCTCTGTCAGGAGGAAATGGTCGAAATTGCAGCAAATGACTATGAGAATGTCCACAGCTGTATATTGGTTATACTGTATATTCTCTAGGTGCACAATATCTATATTGTTAAAACACTTTATAGTACAGTATTTTATGTGTTTATTTTTTGTTATCTCTTAACTATTATGCTATTTCTATACACTCTTTCCCCATTGTGGGACAATAAAGGGATTTTCAATTAAATTCATAGAAACTTGTGAAAGTTTTTTGTAAAATGTCTGACCCAGCAGTGAAATTAAATGATTTTGATTAAAACTGAAAACATCTGTCCCTTATTATTTAAGTATTTAACACATAAGAATAATTCGGTTAACCCTAACTAAGCTGAGAAGAGGAAAAGTCTACTTTAAATATATTACATATTTTTATCATTATCTCCTATATCTTTCATTTTTTTCTCCTTTTTTTCTGTTTTTTCTTTCCTGTTCTACTTACATTGCAGTGTCCATATAATCTGTAAAAATCCCTGGTTAATTATAATAAAGCAATTTATATGCATAAATCAAGCGGAACACTATGGCGATAGCCGTACTGCTCCACTTGCGAATGTAAAATCTGTTGGGCTCTTTTTGGTATCAACACAATTATTTTTACTGCCACATCGCCAGACAGGACACTGTTAAAAAAATGAAAAAGATATATTAAATATTACTATATATGTACATATATTATTAAGAAATAACCTGTGACCCTGTTAATTCACTCCCCAGTGACATTCCAGATGCTCCTATTTGTTATCCTGGACAGTGACAGATATTTTGTCACCAGGGAATTCTCCATAGATCAGATTCATGTTTCTACAGATAAAGCTGACTCAAACACTTGCAGCTGCTGTCTTTTGGAAACTCACATTTTGCTCTTGTGGAAAAAGTCCTGATGCAGAGCAGTTTGCTACATTGCTAATGCTTTTGATATGATTTGATGATGACTTAATTTATAAAATATTCCCTGTTTATCAATGGCTTTATGTAAAGTTAGCCCTCTGAATGTAATGGGTATTTTCAGCTGCCTTCACAGCCAAGGGCACAGCGTGCAGAGACGGGGGGAGTCACTTCCACCAAAACAGGAGCTGTGTTTTTATCCATCCTTTTATCAAATGCATTTTGAAGGATAGAAAAGGTTTTTTATGTAGCTAGGGACGGCTAATCACTGTAGTTGGTCATAAAACATTCTAAACGGACTAAAAAACGTGGGAAAACATCACTTAGGTGTGTGTGTGTGCTGTCTCCATTCTCCATTCTGTGTTCGGTCTGAATACAGTTGGGGAATAAAGAACCCACAAAATATATATATGTCTTTGTGTCCTGATTCTCTTAAATGACTCGGCCACATTTAAATAAAATTTTGCTTTTCTGAAAAAGAGGTAATGCATTTAATAGGAGATGGAAACATATTTGCAGAATATGAAGCAAATATTTACCTCTCCTGACTGATCATCTGTTTCCTCTGTCGGCATTTTCCCGGATACAAACTAAAATTGCATTTCTTTCTCTATGTCTCTGGGTAGCATATGTTATCACCAAATGACAGGACAGACCAATTACATTCTGCCTGATAGCAACACATTACAGAAAAACCCCTCTCCAGTCACTCAGAGCTGTGGTCCAACCTGGTTTGCAACATCTACTTCCTGTTTAATAAAGCTATGCATGATGTCACCTTCTGACAAAATTAGGCTTTGTGTACCCGGGTTAATTCCCTCCAAAACAGTACATGGAAATGTGCATAATTTGCTTTTCTTTTTTTGTGATATTTTCAGAAGTTGCATTACAAATAGATGGAATTATCTCTTCAACTGTAAACTACAATGTGAAGTGTTAAAAAATAAAAACAAATTGTAAAGAAAAAGTTGAATTCATTAGTGTAGAAAATCTAATATGCAAAACCTGTGATACAGTTTTGTAAAACAACTACAATGACTGGGTTGGGATTTTTTTTTATTTGGCTACAAGCCAAAAAAAAAAAAAGATTTCTGCACACTCTGTGCAACATTTAACTTTGCACGGTGTGCGGAAATCGTTTCTTTTCTTCTGGACTATTTTTGCCTTGCAGCACCTTTACCAAGACGCATCCAGGTTGAGCAGCAGACCTGTCAGAGCTTTAAAAATTTGAACAAAGTATTTTTCTGTTATCGAGCAATTCTTAATTATTGAAACCTGCTGTATAAAAAGACAGTAAAGAAACAAGATCCAATTAAGTTTGCAGGTTTAATCAGTGCCACTTGTCACTGTTCAATAACTATATCACCTTTAATAATATGCGGTGCAGGAACTGTAGTTATAGTAATGCTTCAGATTGCCAAGTAGGTCACCATGGCAATATTGGTACGTGGAGCCAAATGCCATCTATAAATGACGAGAAATTACATATTTCTTTGTATGCATTGTTCTGCAGGTGAGCTTCAGATATATTATAGGTGGGTGAAATATTTTCCTCTGCCTCCGTTTGCAGCTGTTTATTTACACTTCCTCTCACTTCTTCTCAGATCAGGGCTGTAGCCATCCAGGGTCACAGCTGTAAATATTATCAGAGGATTCAGAGGAATAAAATGTGTACTCGCTGTTTGCTCTCTATAGTTAGGTTATTAAATCATAAATATCTGCAGACGTCAATTTAGTCATACTGTAGTTCTTGTCACTGCCTGAAAAAGATAGAAGTTCTTTGTTTAGTTGTCCACTTTACCATGATGGACGACACAAGGTGTTCTCCACCTTGAGGCCCATTGGCCCCAACGCCTACACCTGCAACACAATCAACTGTTTGTGGCAGAGAGCTGCCTTCCTAACCGCCAGAGACTCTCCAGATACGGACACTTGATATTCAAGAGTGGTAACAACGAGAGAAAGTCGTCATCTCGATAATAGCATTGCTATGGAAACAGTATGGAGGCGTTATGTATGTGGGAAAAAGTAGCAATAAAAATGAAAAAATAAAAACTCTGGGGAAAGAATTAAAGTGCCAGAATGCAACCAGAAAGCATCTGCAGGAATAAAGGATGCACAGCGGTTACTGTGGAGATGAAGGTTTTTAGTGTCAGGGGTTAAAACACAGGATGAATGAGAGAATTAAAAGATGGAGATTATTTTTCATTCAAATTACATCAAATAAAGTAAATCACTGAAAAGCAAGATGTCTCAGAGCATTAGAAGGCAGCAGTTTTTATGCAGCCCTGGAAATACTATGCTCTGCTTTATTCTCCTTTTACCATTTTTTGTGGTCTTTTGATTGCAGCAACTACATCTGCACTGCCACTTTAGTGCAGTTCTGGACCCATCCCTCATTTAAGAAATATACAGTGCTTTGCAGATCTTTTTACGCCCCTCAAACTACAGTATTTGCTGTTGTTTATCATGGTGGAAGGCTCAATTGTTATGTTTTGTTTTTACAAATGAAAATCAGAAAAGTTAGTCTGCCTGTTTTATTTTATAGCATCTTAACTGATTGCTTCCAGAAAGCAATTGTTTAGAAAATGGTTGTTTAGTAAGAGATTACCAAAAATATATTTTAAGCCATCATTGTAAACACTATCCATGATGAAAAAGTAACGGACCATCCCAGATGGTGCAGGAATCATCATACTTTGGACAGGACATTTTTTTTTTTAAGAAGTAAAAGTGAAACCAAAGTACATTGGAAGATGGCTCAGTTTGAAAAGAAAACATAATTTAAAACAATGTACCTGAACATAGACACATAGCTATAATAGGCTGGTTTTGATCGAAGCATATTTAGGTGATAAAATGTTCCTGAATTAAACCTAATTGAGAATCTTTAAAAGGACTTTTCACACATGCTCTCCATCCAGTCTATCTGAGCAAAATGCAACGATATTCTGACTTTTATTCGCACTGTAGAATATAAATAAATTTAGACTTCATTGTATATACAAAATAAATAAATAAATAAAAATCAATTATCAAGATTTTAAACTGTGTCAAGAGGGGAGGAAGTTTGACAGGAACCAAATGCAGACCCAAAAAGCTTAAAGGAATAGTACACCCAAAACATGATTAGCCTTCATTTTCTACTCACCCCCATGCTGAACAACACCCTGGAGTACTTTTTTGATATCTCAAATGCATCTGGAGATCTGGGAGGCTTCTTGCTGTCTGCTGACATTCGAATAATGGAGGTCTATGGTGTCCGAGACAGAAAGGTCCATAAAAGTCCACAAAAAACGTGTCAATATTCCTCCATACTGCTCGTCCAATGTATTCCAAGTGTCCTGAGTGGGTAGCATCCAGAATTTACTCGAAACGAAGTCATTTAGAATGTTTTTAGAGCATAAACAGTAGTGTATAGGATTTCCTGAAAGCGCGCACATGCGCGATCACAACGCTACGGAAGCCGGCAGACCAAACCAGATGAAAGTGCGCATTCAGCGTCTGCTCTTCCAATAATGCAAGCGTAGAAGAAGAAATGTGCTGTTTACCTGTGCAAAGAAAGAAACAACGAAAGAAAAATGTCTGAGGACTTCAGTGTTGAGGAAGAGCATGAGTTCTTTGCCGAGCTGAATGCGCTGGTTTGGTCTGCCGGCTTCCGTAGCGTCGTGAGCGCGCATGTGCGCGCTTTCAGGAAATCCTATACACTACTGTTTATGCTCTAAAAACATTCTAAATGACTTCGTTTCGAGTAAATTCTGGATGCTACCCACTCAGGAAACTTGGAATACATTGGACGAGCAGTATGGAGGAATATTGAAACGTTTTTTGTGGACTTTTATGGACCTTTCTGCCTCGGGCGCTGGGCACCTCCATTGTTTGAATGTCAGCAGACAGCAAGAAGCCTCCCAGATCTCCAGATGCATTTGAGATATCAAAAAAGTACTCCAGAGTGTTGTTCAGCATGGGGGTGAGTAGAAAATGAAGGCTAATCATGTTTTGGGTGTACTATTCCTTTAAGTGGTTTCTGGAATATTTAATCATCCAAAAAGTTCAAAATTCTAAAACATAAATGCTGAAAACCAGGAATATTTCAACGAAGAAGGGGCCAAAGTAATGATGACAAACCAGCAAAAAGTGACTGAAAAGGACGAGATTATATGGAAGAGAGAAACTAAGCACAGGCTAATTAGCAGACTGAGAGCAGGTGTGAACAGAGGCAAGAAGGGAGCTAGGGAAAAGGAGACTGACACAGGAGCAAACAAGAAATATCTAAGAACTCCAATACAGTCAAAAATAACTAGAACCAATGAAAACTCTGAGATACAACTTGAACAGAACCAAAACCAGGACAAACTGTCAAACAGTTAATAGCATGTTTTCATACGGTCCAGGAACCATTTACCAATAATTAAGACTTGAGTAACAGACAGGCTTCATCTTTTCCTATTTTTTTTTAATCTCTTTAAAAGACATATTTTATTCCCTGACTTTCAGTACATTGTGATCCTGTTGTGTATGTCGTTTTAAAATGCTCTTGCTTTGAAACAGTTTTTTTTTTTGCTTTTGTTTTTATTTTTTTGTATTTTTTTGTGTGTTTTTAGTTTTAATGTATTTTTTTTGTGTTTTTAGTTTTAATGTATTTTCTGTGTTGTTTTTAGTTTTGTTTTTTATGTACAGCACTTTAACCAGCCTTGTGGTTTAACTCAATTAATAGGGACTCTATTGTTGCTTTAATATTTCTAAAATGAAAGTCTGTCGTATGAATGTCAAAGCCCATAATCATCCATAGCCTAAGAGATACAGATATGGATATTTCTCATAAGACGTACACATTTTTAAAAATGTAGAGGGTGTAGCTGTTTTGAAAAACATATTATTTCCCTTTTTCAAAGATCCAAAGAATGTCCAAAATTATACATACCTTTATCAATAATTAATGGAATCCTCTGGTATTTCCTCTGATATTTTGACATTTAGTATTAAGGATGAAAAAACTCAAACTAAAGGTTGATCAATAGTTTTTGGTTTGTGCTTTATCCTCAAGACAAACCTCTCAACCTGTGAAGGATGCAGGTTTGTTTCGCCCTAATTGATCATTACGAAATTTTAATTGAAAATAAATCCTTTGATAATGTTTGGGTTTTTTGAGTTAGGATGAAAAACTAGTTTTCAAATATTCTAAGTTATCAGAATATTTTAGATCAGCACTAAAACACCGGTTGAAATTATGTAAAGATTATGTGAAGTCAAATGTTCTTTCTCTACTTGATACCCAAACACTTTTAAATATAAATATACACTGTTTAATTTTTGGGCTTAACCACTACTATTGAAAGGATATAAGTCTTTAAAATAAAGGCATTTTGTGTGTTTTTAATGCTTGCATATGCATCATGCGATAATTTTTATTTGTTTAGAATAAATCTCTGCACGACCTCCCAAACAATAGCTTTTCTGTGCAACATGCAGCTGATCACCAAGATTTATTAAACATGTCTATTTGAAAACAACAAAATTTGCTTTCATAACTTTATGTTTTAACAGACAAATCTGATCATATAATGTTGAAACAAAAATTGGAAGAAACATTAAATTCTCCCTTAAAGACGCTCTGCAGATCGGCAATCATCAATGCTGTGCAAAAAAATATTTTTATTCATGTATTTGAGTTATTCTTCATTTATAAGAGAGGTCAAATGATAAGTTTAAGAATAAGTTCTAATATAATTTAAGCCAGATATTTGATTCTTTTTTTCCCCCAACACGGTTCTTTTTTCTATGTGTTTAAGGATAGGACCTCATCAAGGTCACTGCAAAAGCATTATATTTACTTGTTTGTCAATTTCTTAACCCATTCTGGTATGTGCGTTTTACTTTTGCCCTTTATTATTATCTTACTGTTATCTACAGTACATGTATGTAATGTCTATATAAATAAGACTTTATAAGTTTATGTATGAAAGGACTAGAAAGCATGACAACAGCTTTTATAGAATGGTGATCTCACTCACACCAATAGATTGCACAGATGGCCCATCCGGCTCGCTTCATCAGAGAGTCAGCAGCAGCCCAGAATAATGGTTTATAGAAGCATTTTATACATCTCCAGGGTCCCACCTTGCCACTTCATCACATCTCATCATTACGTCGTACACATGTAAAAGTTGGCAAAATAATTAATGACTAATACAGGAACCACAAAGCTCAAGCTGGTCAAAAAGTGTGTGCTGTTTACCTCTGTTTAAGAGATACATTTGACATCAACAAAGACAGAGAATATGTTGACAGAGAGAAGAAGACTTGCAGACAAATTAGGTATTTAATGTATTACATTTTCTGCATTGTTAACCAAAATGTTCAGAATTTCTTAATTAATCAATATATATACGGATTTGTGTGTAAAAAATATTATTATACAGTATTTGTAAAATATTACAAAATATACAACTCTTTTACTCAAGTTGTTTTTTTCTACATTAAGGTCTGTTTATAGATTTTTTTTTTTTTTTTTTTTAAAAAGCTTAAATCTACATGTAAAACACTGCCTTCAAGTTGTCTAACCTGTATCTGAGTTTGAACTTGTAAGCAGAAATTTAGGAGTTTTTTGGTCCTTTCAGCTGATTGGTCCATGTTTTGTCAATCAGCCAGTCTGAAACCTGTTTATCAGGGCTGTGCTTTGTTAAAATCTGTTAAAAATTAAGCACAGTGCTAGCATTTCATAGCTCAGATCAGCATAATTTCAAGTTATCATTCAGTGTAACATAAAATATAATTCTGCAGAAATACAATATACATCCACTAAAACATAATATATTTTTCATAAAAAAAAAAACAAGTTTTTAAACAGTCCAACATCCTTTCATCTTCATCATGCACCCCTCTTCAAATACCTGCAGATCTTAAAGAGCGATCGTGACATGGGAAGTGGCGGCCTAGTGGATAGGGCATAAAGCTTGGAATCCTGAGGGTCTGAGTTCGAGCCCCACTCCCACAGACTGCCACTCTGGCTCTCTGAGCATGACCCTTAACTCCACACTGCTCTCTGGGCACCGCACAATGGCAGTCCGCTGCTCCCTAAGGGGATGGGTTAAATGAGTTAATTTCATTGCTCTGTACTTGTGAGGGTGTAACGAAAATAAAAGCTCGAAAAAAAAAAAATGTAAACCCATTTGTTCTCTGACTGGGGTTTGTGAGGGATAAGTGAGATGGAAAATGGATGGATGAATGTTCTCTGATTGGTGAAATTAACATAACTATAACCAATCTCCTGAGAGGAAGAAACGCCAGTCAGAGGTTTTGGGAGTTCAACCCCACAAGCTGAAACTCACAAGCAAGATAGAGATCTTGAAAACAGACCTTTCACCCAGATCTTTACCTCGTGTCTGTAAACAGATATTAACATGAAAACTATAACTTGTGCTATAACTTTCATAAGACACGTAACATTATTTCACTAATACAAGTCTTTCTTACACATAAAGTCGTGTTCATGGATACAAAAAGTTAAAAATCTCTGCATTTTGGTTTGCAACACAGAAAAATTAAATTCACTACTACACATTCTGATTGCACAAAATGTGTAGGACTGGAAACTGTTTCCATAGTATCTGTTTGTATGAGCAGAGTCAGCATTTTCCCTCTTTTGTCTTTTAACGGTCCATGCTATGCTAATTTATGTTAAAGTCTAAGAGGACATATTCATACATACAAAAGAGTAAGAAAGTGCTTAAAATAAAACTATGCTGCATTACTATATCAGCTTAGAGCTGTGAATTAGAGGTATGAAGTCAGCAGAATGTATTATTAGCAGGCTAAACTGCCCAAAAACATACTTAAATAGTCCAACTAATGAATGAAATAAAGGGAAATCTTTAGTTAGAAAAGATAAAACATAAAAGAGAAGACTAAATAGGTACCTGGGGTTACAGTTGGTACAAAAAAAAAACTAATTGAACAGCTGGAAAGCTAAGGAGCAGTTTGAAAAGAAGTGGGTTTAGGTGGAATGCAGAAAAGAGCTTTATGGAGAAAAGAACATGCATTCATTTCACTTTTCTAAAGGTTCTCTGTTCGATATAATGTTTTAGTCCTTTCAATTCAGTTTTGAAAGTTTCTTATGTCTGAAATCCACAGCAGGGGGGGCGGTTCAACTGATTCCAACCACAGGGACATGGCAGCCTGCAATTCTCTTTGCAAGCAAAACAGAGCAGAGGACTAATTCATGACACAGGTGAATAATTGAATTTTAAGCTTCTCAGATAGCTCCAGGAATCATGACATTCATAATTAAAACAATTATGAAGCCACTCCTGTACGGACGTGAATCTTCAGTTGTATCAGTTTGTCTGGATAGTCAGAGTAAAGAGTCACATTTACAAACTACTGTGAACAAATAAATACTCATTAACACAATTAAGTCAAAAGCTGACAATTTAAATGGATCCACATCCCCCCCTTGTGGCAACATGAAGAATAAACCCTATAAAGTGTAAAACCTCCTCCTGGCTTTCTCTTTGCTTCTTTCTTTTGATCTCCTTTACAATCTCCCAGGACTCATTTGGATTCCGTCACTTTCCTATAATTGTATTTCACTAATCCAGAGAGTCTCAAGTTCCCCCCTAGGGCTGTCATGCACATGCACACCCACATTGTTACCCATCCTGTATTCTACACCATTCAAACAAACGAGGTGTTTAACTGCAGCAATATTATTAAAGACATGCTGTAAAGTAATGATAAAACAGAAAAAAGGCCGGGTCTCGATGTCATTTAGAGCAGTGGTACTTAAGCTCAGCCAGAAATGGCAGTCACCTTGAACATCACTTAATAGATTTAAAGATCAAGATGGTGTGTGTGTGTCTGAGAGAGCAATTATTTCAAAGTTGAACTTGGCCAGGTGCCTCCTCTCTTCTATGTGTGGGAAAGTAAGATGAAGCTCTGCTGGGGTGTTATCCTTATACAACCTCATTGAGACTCAAGGAGAGCTCTGCCTACTAAAGAAGACTTTATTAGTCCTCATTAATGATGGACGAATACTTAGATCGAAAAAGCAAGCAGTGATACCTCAGACCAGAAAACCTAAAGGAGCGTAAAAGCAGTTAATGGATCAACCTGTGCTCAGTAACTGTGACTCCACTAGCTTGACAAACATATTCTGATGATCTAAGTCCTAGTTTAGTTTGCTTGCACCAAACGAGGATCTACAGTGACAGCAGCCTGGGATTATTCCTGAATGAACACGTCAATAGGGCAATCTGGTGTCCTATTAATTTATGTCGTCAGCTAGAGCTGACATATGTGAAAAATAAAGGTTATTTTATGTCTGATGTATTTCCAGGGATCTGCTTTAACCACTCCTCAAGTTTTGGGGTCACTGCCCCAAGGGCCCCAATGACCTTCCAGGTTTTCTCCAGTTCTTCTCTGAGTCCCTGCTATTTCTCTTCTTTCTCATGTTCCTTTTTCCTGATTTATATTCACTATATTCACAGAGATCCACCAGATTATGGTCTGAATTATTATTATTATTATTTTTTATTTATTACATGATCTGCTTAGATTGAAAACAATAACAATAAAAATAATTAGAATAAGTAAATAAAACACTGATTGTATTGTTCTTTTTCTCTAAATTTCTCTGACATTTACAGTCATTTGGCTCATTGGTTTTCAGTCTGAAAAGAAATCTAGTTAAACAGCAGAATATACTAAATTCTGGACTCGTTAACATTTTAACTACTATTAGCCATACAAGTTGCGTTTTTTGCTGATTTTCAATAAATTAAAAAAGCTCATGTATATCAATCTTTTGAAGAGTTTAAATGTATTTAATGTGTAACCTTCTAGATTATTTTAATGTCTCTTTGTTTATCTCTGTACTTTAGATAGATAAAGTCATATTAGCAGCGACAGTATTGAACCAGAGATTCAGCCATTAAATTGAAATAAACATAATGAGCTTTATGCAAGCTTTTACACATCTGGATAAAGAAGCAGCATAAATACAAACCAACATTAATATAGAAATTTTGTCTTAGAGACAAGAAAAAGCAAAGGTAATTGTACAAATTTACAGATGTCTTCTTAAACACATTATATAAAATATAAAATCATAATATCAAGTTTAAGGAGCCACTTGCAGCAAAGCAGAAGGTGATGTTTTCTGTCCCTTTGTGCAGAGTAATTTATCACCTGCTGCATTCAAACCACACTTGTCACAGGATCTCGGTTGATCTAATGGCCTTTGTGTAAAGACCTTCACGGTTTAACACACCCACCTGCATTTATTCAAGACAACAATACACCAGCTAGTTTCAGTCCGATCTACTTCAGCACTTTTCTTTTGTTTCTACAGATAAAAGATAAAACGCACACAAAGCGAAAGTCTTACTTTAAATTTGTGACTAAATCATATGCTTTAAATGTACATATGCAATCTGACACCAACCCACACACACTTGCACAACAACTCAAATGTAGGTTTCTGTGTCCATCTAAGCAATTAAGTATTCAGAAAGGACACCAGCTCTTCTGTTAAATATTCACTCGTTTTCCAAGATGAATAAAGGATGATGCTTACGTTTGTGCGTTCAACCGCAAGTGTCATGGTTGTGTCAGTGTGTGCTCAATCATGCTCTTCCTTTGTCTGTCAGAAGTATGTCAACTATGTTCTGGCCCCCGATTTAGCCTTTAAGCAACAATGAAAAACTTGCTGACATACCTATAAAAAAAGCAGCAAAAATAAATTTCTAGGCACATACATGCAACACAATAAAAAAGATGTAATATATCTACTGGTTGCTAATCATAACTAATTAAAATGGGTACTATTTTCACACTTTACTGTTGGGTTGATATCAGGACTCTGTGCAGGCCAGTCAGCTTCTTCCACCATATGAAACCAGGAAGCAGCCCTATAATATCATCCTGTGTAAACTTTAAAGTACATGCAACAAATTCAGACAGGCACCTTTCTTCTGCCAATTGTTTCTTAGATATTTGCCCATTAGTTTCCAGAAGTGGAAGCACTGAACTCTTTGTCGAATCCTTGTAGAGTTAGTCTACATATCTAGCTATTTATTTTTAGAGACTAATGGTTATGGAAAACTTAGACTGACTTGGGTTGTCTAAAGATTGGACACCTTGAGTTGAATTGGAAGGAGGAGAGATGCTTTTGACAGCAACTTGAAACCCTTCTTTTATTTGTATTTCAATGTTGCCCATCATTTTCCTTCATTGTTTGACATTTCCATCTTTTTAGCACCATGATATAAAGAGGTGCACCTAGTCAGAGCATTGCTTTAATTGTATGCAGCCCTGTAAGAAAAAAGAGAGCAGAGCACACAGGACGCTTACTTTAGGTAATGCAGAGAAGAAGAGCATACTACATGCCAAGAATAACGTGTTGCCCTTTCTGGACATCCTCCATGACTGTTCCGCTCACGTCCATCTGGTTGTTTTATTATTATCTTGGTTCCAACCAAATAATTGGTAAGGTTAGTGTTCCCTTTATGTTTGTTCTTATAGTTTGAGCAGTGATTTTTTTTTTCCATCATCCCTTAACTTGCATCTATGCTATACAAGATCAATTATGTTTTACATTAAAAAAACATTAACTTTATTATGATAAAAATGGTTGTAAACATAATATTGCTGCAAGTTTAAGAAAAGAAAGGCATGCTAAATGAGTGACAGCAGAGTGAGGAAGCAACTGTGAGGCATTTAAATTGCTGTCTAGAAGCAGGCTTAGCTCATTTAATCAGAGGGATTGAGAAGCATTCAGGGGGTCTGAGAATCTCTCTCACAAAACTACACACACACACATCCACAGAGGATATTTCATTGGATTTCACTCCTGTACATTTCCATCACATATAATTTTGACACATTATTTCAGTCTCAACATATTCGCTTTAGGAGCCCTCACGGGGAGTGCACAGCTCCCACGTCCTGTGACGTATGCTCACATTATTACACCCAAAATTACTGAACATGTCTCATAATATGCCTGTCTGCCCCCTAGAGGCCGATATGCCACTTCACTTCCTACCGCCTTTCCACACTGCCCTCATTATCCAGCAATATCAAATCATTGTCAAAGTAATCAGGGAAAGTAATCGAAAAAATCAGCTGAGTGCTTTGGCAACAATGACATTTGGGTTAAAAAGGGATGTGCAAGGTTCCTTTAAAGCAACCGTTTTACTGAAAAACCTGATTTTCCTCAGGAAAATAGAGCACATCAGACATTACGCCACAAGCTTATTAAAGCAAAAATACCACCATAAAATGTCACGGGAAACTGAAACAGCAGTGTTATTGATGCAGTCAACTTTGCGGAGTGTTTAGATACGGTGTAGTCACTGATTGACTGTCAGAATCCATTTATGAGCCTTTTTTTTTTATAAACACTTTCTGGTAAAAAGCTTACCTAACACGCTTCACTGAGAACTGCAACCAGAAACAGTATCTGGTCCTCGTGCTTTGATAATTAGTGGAAACAGTGCATCTATGAGCCCCCAGGATAAATTTAATCCATATGCTCTGAACTGAACAACAGTCAAGTGTCATGACAGTTTATAGCACCATTGCTATTCATAAAGTGAACGAGCGGAGGAAGAATGCTTAATTTACTCTCTTTAAAACAGGATGGCTATTTCACAGCTGTAAGATGTATAAAAAGGAGCATCTCTAATTTTGGGTCGATTTAATAATTAGGCAAAACAGCAAAAAACTTGATGATGTTTGCTTTTTTATTTTATTTGCTTCAATCTGTTTCCAAAAAGAAAGAAAACATGACAAACAGATCATATCTAAAAGGAATGTTTTTGATATACTTCTTCCAGATTTTAGGTGAGGTTTAGGTGAAAGAAATTAAGCAGGCCTTTGGTTTTGAAATGTTAAGCTTTGTTGACATTCTTATCATGTCATAATATCACCCCCAAAATCTTCCTTTTTCAGAAAATAAAATGGACCCATGGGTTGTGCTATTTTAGTGCAAATCAATAATATTTGCATGTTAACCATCTTACGGGTACTCAGGAGATCCCCAGTCTTTCCCCCCAGAGCTCCCATCCTGCAACTTTTAGATCCATCTCTTCTCTTTTGAGCTGGAAAACCCTCCAGCTCAAAAAGTCTATCAATGATGAAACTATCAGCATCATCCAATTGGGAGAGACTCACACAGAGCAACTGGAAAATATTTAATTTATTTATGCAGGTAAGACAATCATATTCTTAAAAACACTTCTAAGGAAAACCAGTTGATTGCGAGGACTCATTGACTCTCTTTATCTCCTTGCACTGAGCATGCTTGTAGCAACAGTGGAAAGGAAAACTCCCTTCTAACAGGAAGTAGCTCCAGCAGAACCAGGCTCAGTGTGAGCAGGCATCTGCCGTGGCCCACTGGGGTTCAAGGAGATAAAAGCAGATAAAGACATAAACGAAATATGTTCTTTGGCACTCGGCCCCCAGCAGAAGATTTCGATGCTGTGAACCAACGTACGCTTGGATGAGTAACCTAGAAAAGGATTACAGTAGTCTTCCCATGGGGCACAGACACTGGTGGTGGAAAACGCCAGAGGGTGAGTGGGACAGAGCATGGAGGAGGAGATGGGGCTGATGTTGGTGAAAGTTTGCTTGCGTGAGGGAGAGGGAAGCTATGCCAGGATCTAAATGAAGGGGATGTTAGAAGATGTTGGCTTTGGAGAAGGTGCGGCCTCCAAGTTGATTGGTTGGACCTAAACAGGAGACATCATTGGTGGTTCAGGTGAAGCTGATAAGAGTCTTATAGATTGAATTTATGCTTAAGCTTCATCCCTCTCTGCTTGAAAATGTCAAATTAAGGCAGCTGCTACTTTCCCTCATCCTGACCACACAAACACCTAACCCCTACTGCTCATGCTTACATTTAGCCCTGCTCCTCAGGGGCTTCTAGCACTGACCACTTTGGTGACATTTTTCAAAACATGTCTGAGGGTGGGGTTATGCATTTACATCAGGTGAGTTACACTTAAACTCAACGTGGTTTTGTTGTTTTTCTGGCTATTTCAAAACAAGTGTTGTATCTCCCCCACCCTCCATATGTTGCTGGGTGCGACTCTCAGAGGCATGGCATGGGCTGTGCAAACTGTACGGCCACACAGATTCTTGAGTTACTAAGGGGCCTCACTCCTGCAAGTTATTTCCTTTTTTTTTTTAATAAATGCAATAGTTATACATGATTGTGTCCGTTTCTATCAAGGAAACGGACAAAAAACGCACAAAAATTATTACATTACGCCTCCCTGAGGGAGGTAGAGAAGGGAAGCAGACATAGGAGAACACGACCAATTTAGCAAGCACCAATTGGCTTCTGAGAAAGAAATAAAACCGAAAAGAAAGAGAAAGCTGACTTTTATTTGTTTCTGTGAATTTGTTTGGTTTCATACTTTAGAGTTACCGTGAAGTGATGTGTTGTGTAAAGATATACTGAGAATGAAAATGGTTCTAAGCTTAGTTAAGATGCAAAAAAAAATTACTAAGCTGACTTCATATCAAGCTGTTTGGTGCACTGTTGTTGTTTAATGCCTTTTTTTTTTTTTATAAATTGCCACAAGTTATTAACTGGTCTATGCTGTATTATTCTACTTGGTATAAATGTATTATCAGTGGGATAATCTATTCAGTTTGTTTGACTATTAAGCCTGGTTTAAGCTTGATACATCTACATGTGGAACGTTGGCGATACATCTTTCGCAGCATTTTATTCCCTTACTTAATGTTCTGGGAACACTACACCACAAGTACAAGTAGAACAAAACGTTTGTGTCCAACATTTTAATGTCACTTCATTTCATTCAACAGTGTCAGTAATTTATTTCCAAGAGTTGATCATGGTGATATTTCCACGGAGATACATGTTTTGCTAGGTGCGGGATGTGGAAATTTCTAGCCGCGCAGCACTAGTATGGGAAATCAGCCTTTAATTTTGCGCAACTAACCATCCATATCAAAGGGCCTCACTCATTTCAAGTTACCACAGGGCCGCACATCCTACCTGGGATGGCTAAGACTACAATTAGCAGGCTGGAAGAACAAATTTGGATGACAATTTTTCCCTTTGGATCATCTGACTCTAAGAAGACACCGGGACAAACCTAGATTAAGCTGGAAGCAATATTAATCCCTAATCTGGCCTATATAGACCTTGGATGGATGACAATGGTGTGGAATCTAATAAAAGAGAAGCATCACTGTTGTTTAAATCATGTTTGTTGCTCAAATCAATAGATGCAACATGATTGTTGTGCATTAGACTGCAGGGTAATTGCCTGAGCAAATAACCAGACTAATTAAATAGCTTCCATCCAGGACTACATCGAGAACGTTTTGACAGGGCAGGGAAATATTATAAAATGTCATGTTTTTTGTCTATAATTAAGATTTATCTGTGGAAAAGTTACTTTATTGCATAATCTTTTGTATTCCTAGTGTGAATCTACAATATGTCCTACAGAGGTTTTACTGATGATCCTCAAGTATTTATGTCAGGCAGCTGCTTTATTAGTCTGCTGTAGTAACAGTAGCAAATGTTTAGACAGAAAGTTTATGGAAACACATTTAGTGAGTTCCTGCTGTAAAATCAGGGAAGCATGGGCTCCCATAGCCAGGTTGGTCTAGCATAGGATTTTCTTGCTCAATGACCCTAACAGCTGCAAGTTTTTTTAAGGCCAGCACAGCCACAGAATAAGTTTAGATCACGTTATGATTATTACACCAACTGTAACATGTTAAAGAATGTCGGCAGACCTGAGCAGAGAATTGAGAGAAAGCCGAGGGGGATAAAAGGACTGTTCAAATGACCAAAACCAAATGCTGTCAGTCATGGAAAAGTTAAGCCGACAGAGACTCTGAATATAAAACTCTGATGCACATGTTTAGCACAGCAGCCTTTCAATGCAAGTGCATTGTTTCTGCAGGTGAATAATAAAAAAAAAAACATGTGTTCAAACTTTTTTCTTCTTCTGCTTCTGTCGCTTTTTTAATGCAGAAAAAATTATTTACAGGCAATCATAAAATATAAAATCCCTTCTTCTGCGCAACTTTGTTCCCATCCTACCAAAGGCAATTCATTGTCAACAAGGCGGTATGTAAATGCAGCCTGCGGGCCGAGCAGCGACCCACAGTGTCCCAGTCACACTCACTCAAACCACTCACTGGCAACATGATGCCTGCTCACAAAAATTACAAACTCTCCGGACTGCAACTAGAACAGAACATCCGTGGAAACAGAAACACGATCACCATTTATTATTTCCCCTTAGCAGTTAAGAAGGCAAATTAGCCCTGTAATCCAACAAGCGTGTTAACATTCTGATTACAGTCGATCAGGAACAACTATCAACAGGCGAATATATAGAGCATATAATGCTAAATATTGCTACTTTCTATTTATATATCATGAAATGCATACAGCTCAAGTCTGTGTCAACAGCTTAGCGCAGAAAAAAAAAAACAATTCATAGTCTATTTTCTTTCTCTAAAAATGTTCATTACGAATCATGATGAGATGAAAAGCATAGAAATGTTTAAATGTCTATATAGTAGACCCATAAAGTATGTTTGCAGATTTTTTTCTTTTTTCTTCTTACATTTTTTATTTTTATATATTTAATTCTTCCACACTTTTTCTGTGAATGCTTGAGTGTTTATTTAAATCCATTTAGTTTAGATTTAGATCGATTTTGAGCATCCTCTGGTCCACACACCTAACCTCGAGTGTAATAGTAGAAATAAATTAATAAGGAAATGCAAGGGAAGGTTACCTGTAGACCATGCCAGTCTGACTCCTCACTGTATCCTGCAAAGACAATGAGTGGAAGTTGAGGAACTCCTCCAGTTGTTTGAGTTGCCTTACGTTGTTTGCCCTGTTTGCAGTCCACAGCATCACAGGGGCATAAGACTGTGACCCGGGCCCCATGGACACTTGCTTGATCAGTCTCCCCTGACATAAGCCCTGCACCGGGATCCCAACTCCACCTTGACCCCTGGAACTCTTCTGCTTTGGGTTGGGGATCTCCGGGCATGTTGCTTTGTACAGGTACATCTTCAAGTTCTCTTTGTCACTTTATCTTCTCTTTCAGTCTCTCCCTTCTCCTGTTAGCGCCCCCCACAAACATCTAAGCTCTCAGTAATCCAGGTAGGGCCCTCGCCCACTCAGCGCTGAATGAAGTGGAGGAGGGGGCGTACATAAGAAGAAGATTAATCTCTGAACAAAACTAAAAATCACTTTGAACTCTTTCATTTAAAAAAAAGTAAAATAAAAGCAGTGGTTGAGATTAATCCAAAGCGAAGAAAAAGCAACAAAATGAATGGAGTCCAGTCAACGTGCCGGCTGCAGCATGTCCACTCAGGGGAAACTGTTTTTCCCTTACATGTACATCTCCACACACTGGGCCACATATGTTGTCTGCATACAAACCCCACATGTAGACACGGAGTGGCAACATGCACTCATGGTTAACCCTGACTCTTTCCCCCTTTTGTCGCTCTCACACACACAAAACATGCACTCATGCTTTCACTTTGCCCTCTGCTCAGCCAGACTACATTATAAGCTCAGTTTGGTTTTACTCCCTATTAAACGGCCTGGGAATCTGGGACGTTGGTTTTCTCCCTCCCCCTTTACTTCCCCCATCTCACTCTCTCTCTTCCATTCTCTTTCTCTGTTGGTTTCCTTTACTCTCAATGCTTTTAACCTTTTTCCCCTAACTCCCTTTTATCCTTTCTCCCATTCTCCTTTTCCTCATCATCCTTCCTTTGTCTCCCAGTATTCCCCACGTCACAAGCTCTCTCTCAGCACTTGGTTTAGTTCCTTTGCTCTTACTCTCTCGCGCTCTCACAGTTTCTCTTGCACTAGATGCTTTTTTACACTTTTTAATTTCAAAAATCTGATTTTAAAAATTATTATAAATAAATATAGATACATTTTTATTTATATCCTGTATTTAATTCCCTACTATTCCTTTTCTTCCCGCCTTAAACCTTAGTTCTGGCCAGAATAAACACTCTCATATACAGTTTTAAACAGCCCCCAGCATATTATGTACAATTTCAGCCTCTTTGAGGACATATTTTTAACAATGTTAACTGCTACAATAAAGAGGGGAAGCCTCTTTTTTTCTCTTTGTTAAAACACAGAGACTTTTGGTCCTCTCATGAGAATGTTGAGTGACATCATGTCGGGTCCTCCAGTGAATTGTAGGAATGAAGAGGAATGCTGTTCTGCCATATCAGGAAATCTGTGTTTAGATACGCACAGTCATTCTTCCTACAAATCCACACATGCAATCAGATGATGGAGATTTTTATTTGTGCATCTTTTTTCAGTATAAATCAGCATTTTTTTCTTTTGTTTTTCGCACACAGCTTTTCATACAACATCAAAACTTCTATAAAAACTGCAGAAACTGTTGAGGTTTAAGCCCAATTACTGTTGATATCTGTTATAAATCAAAATCGACATTGCAAAAGCACAGGATTATGAGATGCTACTTTGGGCCCCAAAATATTTAGCATTTCAGCTTTTTGACTTCAAAGCAATTAAAGTGGTTTCAAATTTATTCAGTCATGACCCCCATTATGCCTCAGAGCCTCCATTATTTTTGCCTTTTTACCAGAGGTATTTATAAACTAAAAAAAAAGGTTTTTAGCATTGCCAAGGTGAAAGCATGTGCACGCACATAAGAGCTCACAGAATTAGGCAGAGAGGTCGGTGAAGCTATGGGGGTGGAGGGGGGGCAGCTGTGTCTGTTGTCCAGCGGGGTCGATGGAAAAACTGATCCAGCCAGGCGTCAGGAATGTCAGCTGAGTTTATGCAACGCCTAAGTGTGTTCAGCATGTATTTATAGAGGTGGGATCCATACACACGGAAGCTATGCACATTAAGTGTTCAATACCGAAAAATAAAGTCTTTGTTATTAGAAAAAAAAAGAATTTGAGGTCATTTTAATATAATGTAGCTTTCTCTGTGTCTCATTCATTTATTGTTTTGTTTGACTTTTGCTATGATTTACTCTTTTTTTCCGTCCAGTGGCTCATCATGTGTATAGGTGAGCTGCTGACAAGAACACCAAAAAAGGAAGAGCAGAGAGGCAGAGGGTAAAGCCATGATGAGGACCGTCTAGAAACAAACTCCACCCTGATTCACAGCTTTAGACCAGGTTTCTCTCTCATTTGTCTCCGTCTTCGCTTATTATTTCACGCTTTTTTTACTTGAGCTTTAACAATCGGCCTCACGCTCCTTCAGACTAATTAGCTGTCGTTTTCTATCTTTCATTTTTACCCTCATCCCCCCAAGTGAATCCCTGTTATAATCATTGTGCTCCATGACAATTATCTAGTGTCCACAGAGGGATAGAAATAGAACAAGCAGAACAGTTCCTCTTGATAGAGGAAAGAATTCAGCATAGGATGCTATACAAGAGGTGGTTGTTAACTGCATGAGATGAAATGTGCTTCCACATTGTTTAATTGAACAACAGAAGCTTTTCTTCATGCCATCTGACTCAATGACTGCAATAATTATGCCAGTGATCAGTCTCCAGCCCTGAGGGACTGTCCTGCTCCTGTTTAACACCAGTGTGTTGGCCTACAGGTGCTGGTCATAAAATTAGAATATCATGAAAAAGTAGATTGATTTCAGTAATTCCATTTAAAAAGTGAAACTTGTATATTATATTCATACATTACATACAAACTCATATATTTCAGATGTTTATTTTGTTTAATTTTGATGATTACAAATGACAACAAATGAAAATCTCAAATTCATCATATCAGAAAATTAGAATATTGTGAAAAGGTTCAAAATTGATGGCCCCTGGTGCCACACTCTAATCAGCTAATTAACTCAAACCACCTGCAAAAGCCTTTAAATGGTCTTTCAGTCTAGTTCTATAGGCTACACAATCATGGGGAAGACTGCTGACTTGACAGTTGTCCAAAAGACGACCATCGACACCTTGCACAAGGAGGGCAAGACACAAAAGGTCATCGCTAAAGAGGCTGGCTGTTCACAGAGCTCAGTGTCCAAGCACATTAATAGAGAGGCGAAGGGAAGGAAAAGATGTGGTCGAAAAAAGTGTACAAGCAAGAGAGATAACCGCACCCTGGAGAGGATTGTGAAACAAAACCCATTCAAAAATGTGGGGGAGATTCACAAAGAGTGGACTGCAGCTGGAGTGAGTGCTTCAAGAACCACCACACACAGACGTATGAAAGACATGGGTTTCTGCTGTCGCATTCCTTGTGTCAAGCCACTCTTGAACCACAGACAGCGTCAGAAGCGTCTTGCCTGGGCTAAAGAGAAACAGGACTGGACTGCTGGTGAGTGGTCCAAAGTCATGTTCTCTGATGAAAGTAAATTTTGCATTTCCTTTGGAAATCAAAGTCCCAGAGTCTGGAGGAAAAGAAGAGAGGCACTTCATCCACGTTGCTTGAAGTCCAGTGTAAAGTTTCCACAGTCAGTGATGGTTTGGGGTGCCATGTCATCTGCTGGTGTTGGTCCATTGTTTTTTCTGAGGTCCAGGGTCAACGCAGCCACATACCAGGAAGTTTTAGAGCACTTCATGCTTCCTGCAGCTGACCAACTTTTTGGAGATGCAGATTTCATTTTCCAACAGGACTTGGCACCTGCACACAGTGCCAAAGCTACCAGTACCTGGTTGAAGGACCATGGTATCCCTGTTCTTAATTGGCCAGCAAACTCTCCTGACCTTAACCCCATAGAAAATCTATGGGGTATTGTGAAGAAGAAGATGCAATACACCAGACCCAACAATTCAGAAGAGCTAAAAGCCACTATTAGAGCAACCTGGGCTATCATAACACCTGAGCAGTGCCACAGACTGATCGACTCCATGCCACGCCGCATTGCTGCAGTAATACAGGCCAAAGGAGGCCCAACTAAATACTGAGTGCTGTACATGCTCATACTTTTCATGTTCATACTTTTCAGTTGACCAACATTTCTATAAATCCTTTGTTTTTATTGGTCTTCAGTAATATTCTAATTTTCTGATATGATGAATTTGAGATTTTCATTTGTTGTCATTTGTAATCATCAAAATTAAACAAAATAAACATCTGAAATATATGAGTTTGTATGTAATGTATGAATATAATATACAAGTTTCACTTTTTAAATGGAATTACTGAAATCAATCTACTTTTTCATGATATTCTAATTTTATGACCAGCACCTGTACATTATCCACTAAATCCCATTGTTTATTAACAGTCAAGGCTTAATGAAGAGGAGTGAGAGTAGAGTCAAGGCAGCAACAGAGAGCTAAAAGCTGCATGGAAACCAAACACTGAGTGCAAGATTTAGTGGAGTTTCATTTGGACGTTGCTTAGGAATCTCAGGGGAATAATTAGCTGTTTTGTTTGGAAAAAAAATAACAGAAAAATAGCAAAAGAAACTCTCATTATTTAATTTCCTGTTGGGCAGCTGTGTTTACCACACCGAAGTTTAAAAGCGTAGCTGCTGCACAAGTTAAACATGTCAATCTTGGCAGGAAACCCATGCTTCATCCATCAAGTTCTGCAGGAACACATGCTGCTGTTCTCTGTGCTCCAGAGTCATGTTTCTACAGCATTGTCACACCTGGTGCCAATGGAATTAGGAAACCTAATCCCACTGCCTAGCCGAGCACACCAGTGACATCTATGGCTAACAGAAGTTTAATTTAACAGCACAAGTGTACAGTTCTGTTAAGATGTTACAGCCACATACAGGTAGGCGTGTCAGTCTTTCTTTCAGATATACAACTTTCAGCTTGTGCAGGAGGAAACAAGAATGAGCTGCCAAGGGTTGACTTTAGTGTAAATTTTCTCTATCCCACATAAGATAGGAATAAATATATTTGGTTAGATTAGTTTTCTAAAAAATCCACAGTTTTTTTTAAGAAGGTGGTTTTGTGGGGAATTTCTAAAAGAATGATAACTCAGCCTAAAACTGAAGTATTTTGACAGATAAAGTGGGCCTATGGGCTGCTCTTTTAATGTTGTGGTCGAATTTCTTTGTACTTTTTAAGGAAATTTGCTTATATTTACTGCAAAATTGTGTTAGTCCTGCCCTTATAGTGTTAAATGTTATTGTAGTTTAGACTGAACTAATCTAGACTAGACTAGACTGGACAAAATCCGAACCTGAACTGAATTGAACCAAACCTAATTGAATTTAATTTAATTGAACTGAATTGAACTGCTCAGTGGTGCAGTGGGTAGCACTGCTGCCTTGCAGCAAGAAGGTTGTTGGTTCAATTCTCAGTTCTTTCTTGGTTCTTTCAGTATGGAGTTTGCATGTTCATGGGTTCTCTTCGGGTACTCCAGCTTTTACCCATAGTCCAAAAAACATGATTTTTTAGGTTAATTGACTTCTCTAAATTCTCTTTAGGTGTGAGTGTGTGTGTGAATGGTTGCTTGTCTCTGTGTTGCCCTGTGATAGACTGGCGACCTGTCCAGGGTGTACCCTGCCTCTCATAGCTGGAGCTAGGCACCAGCGTCCCCAGTTGTAATACAGCGTGACAAAAAAATGGATGGATGAACTGAACTGATTTCAAACCCAAATGAAATTAAACCTAATTTAATTTTCCTAATGGTTCACAACAGTGAATGCTATCACAGGCTTTCATCATTATAGCCCCACATTCAGGCATACATACAAATCACCCAGAGAAACGTCACCTAGCAACTCATCCTGTCCTCCACGGCCTCTGCAGCAGGTGGAAATCTCCTACCCACACGTTTTATAGGCATTTTTATGTCAACATGATGATGGATGTTTTTAGCCCTGCAGTAAAAAAGGCACCTTTTTCTAGAAATGTGTCAATTCATACCACGAGGAACAGGGACATTACAGAAGCCTGCCATGTCTGTATGCAATGGCATATCAGAGTCACAGGAGAAATACTCAAAAATGCTTGGAGGATGTGCTGAAAACTTAATGCAGATAAATCCAAAAGTCTCACATGAGCTCCTGTGTTTTATTTAAGATAGTAATTTTGGCATTACTTCTTTAGAAAGAAAAAAAATCAAATTTTCTAAAATATAAACCATAATCCTGCTGAATTCCAGTCCTGATGTCAACCACAAAGTGTTCTGTGTCACCTTATAGTAAGTTTAACATTGACATTGACTGGAAGGGAATACAACGAAGAAATGAGCAACCATCTAGTTTAATTAAATATTGCAACTGTTGTTACTGCATTAGAAAAACAAAAATAAGATGGACTATCATCAAATTTCTGTACTTTCTCTCCAAAGGAAAAAGTTGAAATTTGCACTCAAGTTTATAAGTTTAAACACTCATCAAAATTTTTTTGGAAAGTATAAAAAAGACTAACAGGAGGTTTCCGAAATTGTCCGTAATTTACCCTTCTTAAATAAGTGGAATATCAAATTTAGCTTATTCAATGTTGAATTTTTAAACCACATAAAAATAATTTTTTTGCAAGAAAAATGTTTTTAAGATGGCTTTATTATTTCAAATAATCTCCAGCAAAACATGTTCATACCAGAAGAAAGAAAGACTATAGTATGTGCAAACTTTCACTTCCTATCTCATGTTTAATTCAAAAGCCCAAATCTTTACCAGAGTCAACAAACGTAAAAACAGAAATCTAAAAGGTCTTGCTAATCTAGTGGTGGTTCACACTACATTCTCCAGTTCATTGGTGGTTGAACTTAGCTCATGCCATCCAAAGCAGAGCTACTAAACATAATCTTACCATCTTCACACTCCTCCTGCACCTGTCATGAGAAGCTCTTAGCATATGAGCCTTTTACGAGCCTGTAAATAAAGATTATGGGAAGTGGGTAGCCACAAACATGTCAGCAGGGCTTGAGGCATTGTGTTTGTTTGGTGCTTGGGTTCATATTAAATATTCATTTTCTTGCTTTCAGCTTTTGCCAATTTTTTTGAGACCAACATTTATTAACAAGCATGATGACTCAAACCAGGAGGTTAAAATACCACCCTTGAGGTTTTCCTCAAACTGCAAGTACATGTGACTCTATGATCCCTTTTGGCCTGGAAGCTCCCGGAAACCCCCCCAGGATGCTCCCAAGAATGTTGGGAGAGACTAGAGAAGGATACCATTTAAATAATATTATAAATAAACTTGTTATTTTATGATGATCTTTTTAGTTTTTTTTTGTTTTTTATAATCATTTTAATACTTTAATTATTAATTTTTAATGCCTTTAATAGTCATGGATGGATGGATGGATGGATGGATGGATGGATGGATGGATGGATGGATGGATGGATGGATGGATGGATGGATGGATGGATGGATGGATGGATGGATGGATGGATGGATGGATGGATGGATGGATGGATGGATGGATACTCTGTTAGAGATATTGACTGTTTAATTATTACATTTTTTATTTATCTACATGAGGACTCTGTGTTTATTTAGTTAGCAGAAGGTCTTTCAACAAACAAATATTCAAATCATACACATCTTAAGTATTTTGAAATAGAAAAATGGAAACAATTTTCTCCAGTAACAGAGGACAGGATCATGAGATCCTCAGTGAATTATCTTCAATCGGATATGTGTAAGTTTGAGCAAAAATATCAGTCTATTGTGCTCTGGAATGGCAAGATCTGCTTCTTTTCTTTTTTTCTTTTTGAATTAAAGCGGACAAAGTCCAAACCAAAAGGTTGAGTAAACAAAGCAAAAAAAAGGAAGCAGAAAGGGAGCCAGGCGAAGCGGCAAATGGATGGCTTTTTGGCTTAAGGCTTGAATAATTGGATGAAAACAAATGAGAAATTTTAAACTGAAAAAAAAGAAATGAGTAAAGACCAAGGGTTAGATAAGGGGAACACAAAACTTAAACTGTTTATATTGCAAAAAATGATCAGAGCAGACAGCGTGAAGAAGCAGGAATAAAAACTATAGCTAACATGTGCTTTAGCACCGAGCAACTCAACTGCACTTGGTCAGTCACACACCGCCAAGAATCAAAACAGTCACCTCAACATGTTTTGTCACCATGGCGGTCCAACATGTCAACACAGCCAAATCCAGCAAGACAGATGCAGACTAATAACATTACAGACAGATCAGGTGACACCAGTGTAATCTGGAGGTCATTATGACCAGCACGACTTGAACAACACCCAAATGGATGATTGGACAGAAAGGGTAGAGAAACACATGTCATCAAATAACACAACTGGTAATGCTTTCTGGAGAGAGGAAGCTCCCCTGACACACCTGAGTTAGGCTACATATATCAATTCACACACAAGATTTAACTGACCTGTAGGGCATGCCAGTCTTATTTGCAACAGTTTCCTCTTTTCCCAGTCCAAACATTCGCAGATACCAGCTGGTCTCCAACTCTCTGATCAGCGCCGCTTTATTCCTCTGCTGCGCCACCTTCTTTCCAGAGAAGGAATTGGGCTTAGCATCTTGGGAGTTGCTTCGGTTGAGTTTGGCCCCGCTGAGAGAGGCCACAGACTGTCTTCGGTGCACGCCGGGGGGCTGGTGTCCACCGGGCCCCCCCACGCCTCCTCCGCTGCTCCGGGCGGCTAGCATGACCCGGGAGTTTGGCCCTTCCCTTTACAGGAAAAGTTTCAGGTAAACAAGCGGGGAACTAGATTTCCAGTGGCTTTAAATTTCTTTGTCTTCTTTTTGAAGTGAAACTTTAGTTTTTGCTCTCTGTCTTTCAGTTTTCAGACTGTCCTGCTGTTCATCAGCAGTCTTCTTCAATCCTATCTTGGAAGTTTTTGGTATCTGTAATCTTGTCAGTGCCTTTTCACTGTCTGTCTTTTGTCTGTGCAGTGTTCTCCCTGCTCTCTTATAGCTTCATCCAGCCTGAAACTAGATCCTGGTTTCCTTGTCTCGTCACTGCCTGCTCTGACCTAAAAGGAAGCAGCCAAACATGCCAGGGTGTCAACAATCCATGCATGCACTCGCTCGCACGGACTGCATATATGATACCTGTGCACAATAGACACAAGTGCTTGAATGACACAGAAACAATATAAATAAAGTGCATTAACCCAGATCGGCTCAAGCAAAGCAGTAAAACATTATCACAAAGTCAAGCAATCTGCATTGGTGAGCAGAAGTATAGACACTATATTTAGGACACAAATGGGCCATGAGCAAACACATATGTTTTCTAAGCATCTGTAACAGCTCTAACTTTACACTTCTCCTGGACCACTTTAGGATCTCAACACCATTCTTTGTGTAATAGGAGTCCAGGTTGGTGCAGGAGAAGTGCTAATTTACACCTCTGTCAAGCATAGCAACATGAAGGTCCAGACACAGCCCACTGTAATCATATATTTCTTGTCTATTTCTTTGTCAACAATCAATTCAATCATTCTATTTCTATCGGTATTAAATCATAGACTCTATTTCTGTCTTCAATAGCAGGTTGGTTCAGCACTATGAAATTTCTAAGTAAAATAATCAACTATATCCATTGTTTTAGGGCTAAAGAAAGTAATAGTAGAAAACTGAAAAGTACAGTATTTTGCAAAAGTATTCATAGCCATTGGTCGTTAGGGGTCTCATAAAAAACTGAAAAGTATGTTGTGTATTTTTTACTTAGCAAGCAGGATGGATTGCCATGAGATTTAGAAATTCACAAACTCCCAAAAATATATCTTGCATGAAGCAAATAGATGCATTAGTCTCAATACAGATATGAGTCGAACAAATGAAATGCAGGGAATTGTATGACGTCGACCAGAAGCAGCAGGCTGAAGCAAAACAAACATGGCTGTACTGGTGGAGGGTACCCATAGACTCCTCTATTCAGTCCATTTTAACTGGAATATCCCCTTTTTTTTTTTAAAAATAAGCAAAAGCACCCAATTTTTGCCCTGTGGATGGAAAGAATTGCTGCATGTTCCGACCAGATGTGGCAAGAGTTGGATTTATCAGTTAACTAGTTGTGAAACAGATCAGGAAGCTGCAGCAGGATCGTATTGCTATAATTGGGTCTCCTTCAGTCACTCTCATGGAGGACCAAGTGATGAAAAATTCTTCAGCTGTGATTCCTAGCTGGTATTTGGGAGCCTGGATTCATGGTTGTTCAACTCTAAATAGAGACATATTTTCATCCGAGATGTACCAGGAAATCATTGTCTGAATTGTTGAGGATGAATTACACACCACATACAAAAGGTAAGTAAATATAAAACACATATGCGCACGTATGGTATCTCACAGTTGGTACTGCTGCCACGATTGGCTAAAAGCTTGACATGGGATGCAGGTGCCACTTGATGATTTATTTAATCAACTGGAAGAACTGTACTGAATGTCCCTCCATTTCTACAGCAGCCGTTCCAGATGGATACTGTTTAGAATTCACATTTAGCTGTTTAGTTTATTTAATCTATTTTTCTCAAATACCCCTAAACAAATTACATTATAAGACATTGTATTTTAAGGAAAACTGACAAGTGAAGAGAGCCCTACTGTGTGTAAATTAATCTCTGTTTAGTTTAGTTTAGTTTAGTTTATTTAGGATCCCCATTAGCTGTAGCAAGCTACAGCTATTCTTCCTGGGGTCCAACAACAAAACATGAAATAAAAAAAAATTACAAATGAAATAAAATTATGTGGACATTAAAACAACATTTCCCATAATCTATACATATACATATATACATACACACATATACAGATACATATATACATATACATATATACCCATATACATAAACAGAAACAATCCAAACTAATCAAAACAAACTACAAAGCACAGCAAGTGAAGAAGACAGTCCTAATCATGTTTTACCTCTATATTTAATAAATGTTCTTTCAATGATTTTTTAAATTTCCTTAAATCAGTTATCAGTTTAATGTAATTCGGCAGTAAATTCCATGCTTTCATACCTCTATACATAACAGTTCTTTTTAGGGCATTTGACTTTACTTTAGGCAAACTAAAGTTTCCTTCAGTCGCATGCCTAGTCCTGTATTCGTGATTTTCTGAACTAAAAGTAAGGTTTGTAAATAACATATAAGGTGTTTTTAATACAGATATGTTTCTAATCATAACAGTCAATGAGTATGAAAGTCTGTCTTTAACCAACAACCAGTTTAATTTTTTATGCATTGTTATGATATTTGTCCTTAAATCACACTTCAATATTATTCGGGCAGCTCTATTTTGTACATGTTGTAGTTTATTTAGCATCTCTCCTGGGGCATTTGACCAGACGACTGGGCAGTAATCCATATGAGAAAAAATCAATGATTGGATTATCATTTTAAGAATATGTGGGGACATAAAGGTTGCATGTCTTCTTATGACTGTGATTCCTCTACCCATCTTTGCAATCATGTTATTAATATGTTTTCTCCATAATAACGTGTTATCCACCGTCACTCCCAGAAGCTTGGACTCATGCACATTCCTTATCGAGACGTTATTGATATTAATATTCAATATATGATTACTGTTTACGTTGTCATTTGACCTCACAATCATGCTGTTAGTTTTTGCTGTATTCAATACCAGCTTATTTGCTTTCACCCATTTATCCACTCCCACTAGTTCGTTATTCATAATAATTTCTAATTCATTATTTGTTCTTGCTGATGTATATATAGTGGAATCATCTGCATACATAATTATTTTAGTTCTTTTGAGTATGTATGGTAAGTCATTAGTAAATATTGAAAATAATAAAGGACCCAGGCAGCTCCCTTGAGGTACACCACATGTTACAGTTTGTTTTTCAGAAAATGCACCATTAAAATATACCGTTTGTGACCGGTTAGTTAAATAACTGTAAAACCAAGTAAGTGCAGATTGTTCAAAACCATAGCAGGAAAGTTTTTCTAATAGCAGATCGTGGTCAATTAAATCAAAAGCAGCTGAAAAATCTAGAAACACAACTCCCACCATATCTTTCATTTCAATACTCCTAAGCCAGTCATCAGACATACTAATTAGTGCTGTTGCTGTAGAATGAGCCTTTCTATAAGCATGTTGAGAGTGACAAATTATGTTATTAATCGACAGATAATTATTAATTTGTTCATATACTATGGTCTCTGTTATTTTTCCTAACACAGGTAGTAGACTTATCGGACGACTATTTGAGCTGGAAAAGGGCAGTTTCTTATTTTTCTGTAATGGGATTATTTTGGCTGTTTTCCAGGCTTGTGGACACACTGAAGACATAAAACTTAAATTAATAATGTGAGTAATTACAGGAGCGATTTCATCAGCAACCAATTTGAGAAGTCTGACATCCAGTTCATCAACACCCGGTGGTTTATCTTTGCACTTTTTCAGGCAATCCTTTACCCTCTGCAAGTTAACCATTTCTAATTTAAACTTGGACCTTTTCTCTTTCATTATTTCATTTCTTATTAATAAGTGAGATATTTCATTACTTAGGTTAGGCATATTTTCTCTTAGTTTTGCTATTTTACTAATGAAATAATTATTTAAATAATTAGCAATTTCTCTAGATCCAGTTATGAAGCCATCATTTGTCTCAAGGAATAATGGATGCGTTCTATTTTTCCTACCTGTCAAATCATTAACTATCTTCCACATTTTTTTGCAATCATTCCCCGCCTTCTTTACTCTATCTTCATAATAATTCTTTTTTTTCTTTTTATTTAGCTTGGTCACAGCGTTTCTTGTTTTCCTATAGAGGCACCAGTCTTCCTTATTCCCAGTTATAATTGCAGTTTTTTTCATTTGTTCTCTCATTTTCATAGCTTCTTTCATTTCTTTGTCCAGCCAGGGTGTTTTCGATGTTCTGACGGTAAACCTTCTCAAAGGTGCATGTTTCTCAATCACAGGTAGAAATAAATCATCAAACTTTGACAGTGCAAGCTCAGGATTTCTTTCAGTCAACACTTTAGACCAACATATTTCTCTCACATTGTCAACAAAAGAATAAGGATTGAAAGATGCATATGATCTCTTAAAAATTATTGTAGGTCCTTGCCTATCTACCTTATTGTTTTTTTCTACTATAATCAGATTATGGTCACTGCTTCCAATTGGGACCGATGATATCTTGTTAACTGTTTCTGGAGAGTTTGTAAAAATGTGATCAATACATGTAGCTGTTTTAGTACCATCTTGTTTTACACATATTCTTGTTGGCTTATTCATAATTTGATCAAATCCACCTGCATTAGCTCCAATTTGTATCTTATTCTTCAGTGGACAGTTATGAGCAAACCAGTCAATGTTAAAATCTCCAAGTAAATAGACATCCAGACTCACATTCATATTAGCTAACATTTCACAGATTGTGTCAAGATATTCATTGTTAGAACTTGGAGGTCTGTAACAGCAGCCTACTAGTATAGGCTTTCTGTGTGTAGAGATTTTCTGTGCAGGCCTCAGATGTTTGTAAGTGTTTTCTTTCTATAAAAAAAACTGCATTAGAAGGATCCAATGTCAGAGAATGCTGTGAGATTCACAGCTCAAGTTGGAGAGTCCCTTCTTAGAAAAGAGGAACAAAAAGTCTTATTTGAAGTTTGAACAGAGCAGCAAACATAGAAAAAGGTGAACACATGCAATACCTTTTGTATTTTGTAACATGTTCGTCCCATCATGAAACATGGTGATGGAAGCTTATCTTCAGCAGGCATGGAAGCTGGTCTGAGTTGACAGGAAGATTAATTTGGCCTAAGATAGACTGCAAGAGCTTGAGACTAAGATAGACGTTCACCCTCCTTTAGACAAAACACACGCATGCATTAAAACGGTGCAGTCAGAACAAAATGGAGCTGAATGGAGCCAATCTCACAGGCTTGAGTTATTTTACAAAAATACACAGAGGAAAAAATATATTATCAAATCTATTGACTACATCGTTAACAGCAGCAACTGTGATTCTACAAAGTATTGATTTAGGGGGGCATCAATTGTCTGACACAATAGAGAAATGAAAACTGTCTGTTTTATGTTGTTTGTTTTTTTCTCATTTCACTCATGTAAATATTCCAGATTTAGCCAGAGGAGCTAATTTTCACACGCAGTCCCACGACAGGTTAGACTTAGACCTAGATTTATTTTGTCATTTCACACGAACGTAAACAAAAAGAAATTTCATTTAAAACAGCTCTATACAATTTCGTTCGTTAAAGTGCAGCCTTGAAAAACATTAATAAATACATTTATAAAATAGTAATATAAATATATGACTGTATATTTACAGTTCTAACATAAATTTTTTTGAGGTTGATGGTAAACCAGGAGAAAAAAAGTTAAGAAATACATATTTCAAACTGAGCCACTCATGCAGAGAAAAGCTGCAATTAGGAAAGTATTTGATTTATTTCTGCAGGCAACTCAACCATATTCTTCAAAAATATTTATATCTAAGGAAAACCAGCTGATTGCAAGGACTCATTGGCTATCTGCAATCCCTCACAGCAAGCATGCTTGTAGCAACAGTGGACAGAAAATCTCTCTTATAACAGGAGGAAACGTCTAGCAGAACCAGGCTCAGTGTAAGCGGCATTCTGCTGAGGTCGGCTGGGGTTCAAGGAGACAGAAGCAGATAAAGACATAAACAAAATAAATTCTTTGGTGCTCAAGCCCCGGCAGAAGACTTCCATGCTGTGAATCAGCATTCACTTGGATGTGTAACTTAAAAAAGGATTAGAGTAGTCTTCCCCCGAAGCCGGGACACTGATGGTAGAATAAGCCAGAGGTTAAATGAGACTGAGAATAAGGGAGGAGATGGGGCTAAGGTTGGTGAAAGTTTGCTTGTGTGTGGGTGAGAGAATGTGGGCCAGGAGCTAAATGAAGAGGATCTTGAAAGATAATTGGCTTTGAAGAAGGTTCAGTCTCCAAATTGATTGGCTGGAGCTGAACAGGAAACATTGCAAGTGGTTCAGGTGAAGCAGATAGGAGTCTTCCAGATTGAATTTTCACTTAAGCTTCATTTACAACAAGCACAACAGTAAAAAAGATTGGTTATTCAATATTTAAACAGATTGACAAAAATAAAAAATATTCTGAATGCTTTTTAAAAAGCATAACATCCACTAACAAAAAATAAGTCAAATTCACATTAAGACATCTGTTAATTCTTAAGACATGTTATTTTACCACATTAATGCAGTTTTTATTATTAAAAATCTACACAAAGGGCCGGATTTATCAAGATCCAATTTTGCGTGCAGTAATTTGCGCTCGCAAACTGGAATTTTGCGCGAGGGGCTGAACCATGATTTGCGGGTGATTTAACAAGACCGATTGCGTAACTGGTGGCAGGTGCAAAACTGTTGGAGACGCCCTATTTAAATTATGGTTTTGCGCGTTTTGTGGTTTGCGGCATGGCGAGTTTGGACAGCAGAAGGCGCAAAAGGAAATTCGACCCCATGGAAATGGAGGTGTTGGTGGATGAAGCCAACAAACATTTAAGTGAGCTACAGCAAAGAAGTGTGACTGTCACACAGAGGAACGCTATTTGTGAACAAATCTGTAATAAAGTAAACGCTGTTGGTGAAACCTTGCGAACAGTGGATGAAGTAAAAAGAAGATACCAGGATATTAGAAGGTGAACCAAAGAAAAACTGGCATATAACAAAACATCTGCGAACAAAAGAGGAGGGGGCACAGTAGATGAGATGCCTCTGACCAGCATTGAGGAACAAGTACAGCTGACGCTCTGTGAGGAGCAAATCACTGGAATTGCAGCTCCAAAATGGCAATGCTGGATAAATGTGGAAAAAATGCGTTCTCTGCGTCTCCTTGCTTCATTTCGATGTCTCCTTCTTGCGACAATAACCGCTGCCATGTGTGCGCAATTACGCATACAGACCATTTGCACCTTCTTTTGAAACGTGTTAAATATAGATTCAGATACCGTTAGCAAAATTGCTTTCAGGTTTGATAAATCACTTTGCGAGTGCTAAATTAATATATTTACATGTTCTCCTCCCACAAGACGCACTTTTGCGTGTAAACGCCCCATATTGCATATTCATTGCAGAAAAAGTACTAAATGGATAAGAGGCGCTATTTAGCACGTTTTAAAGACCAAATCCTTTTAGCACGCTGTTGATAGATCAGTTTGTACATTTTTTAGCGTGCGCAGTGAAATAGCTCACGTTTTTATACACGCAAACCTTTGATAGATCCGGCCCAAAGTGTAGATTTCTTCGTTTATACTGGTGGTCCAGTCTCTCCTACCAGCTTCCCTTGTATTTAAATTTGGCTTTAACTGATTTAATGCTATCACATAAAATCCCAGCAAGAAGCAATGCAAATAATGTGAAAATTATATGAAACATATTTAATAAATACTGGAGAAACACATCAGCGGTCATTTGAACTGTTTTAGAGCTGAAGGAGGAGATACAAGTCAGCCAAGATGCAACACTGAAACATGAGGAGAGATTTACCATCAAGGTATTATTTGTGATGTCACACCTTCTCTTGAACGCCTCAGTTATTTATATCTGCGGCTTGGAATGTGTAATGATGTGTGAAAAAGATGATCCCTTTGGTACAATAAGGACGATGTATCATTTTATTTGTTAGGGAGGGGTCGCTCTATGATGATTTATCATGTTAGGAGACGTTAAGGACGTTTTTCCTCCCCTTCGCTCTTTAATAAATCCTGCAGAACTTTGGCGTGTGTTAAAAATCTAATGAAATAGTATGAATGATGCCTAATAGTTTTCCTCTTTTACATTTTCAAGATTGAAGGAGGTTAAAGAAGAGGAGTGAATAATCAAAAGCAATAGCTTTTAAAAACTAAAGTCTGGATCTAATTTATACTGTACACATATATATATAGATTTATATATAAGTTAAGGGCAAACATGAGTCTAACTATGAAATTAAAAATCCACATATGCTTTTATTTCTGACTGGTCTTATTAGCTTGTTGGTAAGGCTGCTAACAGACATTGACAGCTGAGTCCAACTCATGCATTAAACAGCTCCCAGTGGTCAGGCTCTGCGAAAATCCCCAAGCTATCTAACCAGACACTCAGCGATTTGACTCTTCTAAGGTCAAGTGAGGAGATCAGCCTTAAATTATTTACCCAGAGTAATGAGATCCAAACAAACTGGACAAACTGGTCAAATGGCATCAGAGGGGACAGGGGAAAGGGTTAAACCCATTGCTTAAAGGAATAGTACACCCAAAACATGATTAGCCTTCATTTTCTACTCACCTCCATGCTGAACAACACTCTGGAGTACTTTTTTGATATCTCAAATGCATCTGGAGATCTGGGAGGCTTCTTGCTGTCTGCTGACATTCAAATAATGGAGGTCCATGGCGCCCGAGACAGAAAGGTCCATAAAAGTCCACAAAAACGTGTCAATATTCCTCCATACTGCTCGTCCAATGTAATCCAAGTGTCCTGAGTGGGTAGCATCCAGAATTTACTCGAAACGAAGTCATTTAGAATGTTTTTAGAGCATAAACAGTAGTGTATAGGATTTCCTAATAGCGCCCCCATGCGCGCTCACGATTCTACGGAAGCCGGCAGACCAAACCAGCGCATTCAGCTCGGCAAAGAACTCATGCTCTTCCTCAACACTGAAGTCCTCAGACATTTTTCTTTCGTTGTTTCTTTCTTTGCACAGGTAAACAGCACATTTCTTCTTCTACGCTTGCATTATCGGCAGACCAGACGCTGAATGCGCACTTTCTTCCGGTTTGGTCTGCCGGCTTCCGTAGAATCGTGAGCGCGCATGGGGGCGCTATTAGGAAATCCTATACACTACTGTTTATGCTCTAAAAACATTCTAAATGACTTCGTTTCGAGTAAATTCTGGATGCTACCCACTCAGGACACTTGGATTACATTGGACGAGCAGTATGGAGGAATATTGACACGTTTTTGTGGACTTTTATGGACCTTTCTGTCTCGGGCGCCATGGACCTCCATTATTTGAATGTCAGCAGACAGCAAGAAGCCTCCCAGATCTCCAGATGCATTTGAGATATCAAAAAAGTACTCCAGAGTGTTGTTCAGCATGGAGGTGAGTAGAAAATGAAGGCTAATCATGTTTTGGGTGTACTATTCCTTTAATGGTAAATCATTTAATTAAAATCCAACTAGAAATTTGTATTTAGATTTTCCGTTGTGGTTATGATATTTGAGATAGTTTGATAACTCTACATAGATTAACCACTCGCTTCTTGTCTCATTTAAAAACAAGTGCTGCTATGGAGACTTTGTTGCCACCAACAAGATGCTTTCTGTTGTTGTTTCTTAACTGTGATCTTGTTTTTTTTTTTTTTTTTTTACCCTAATAGATGGCAGGATTAACATGGTTGCAGCATTCACCACATCTACTCTAAATGTACATGTTCGTCATTCTACATTCGTTTTTGGAAACCATTGTCCGAAATATGAAGATCAAGAAAAAGACCATGTTTTATTGTTGGTTCTATTTTAAAGAGTGGATAAAAGAAATATGACTCACAGTTTAACCTTGGAGAAACACTTGAATAAATGCAAAATTAAGGAAGTTTTAAAATAAGTTAAAAACAAAAACTTAACAAAAAGTGTTTTATCAGTAATGGTATATCCATAACCATGTAATAACATGGTAATAACATAGCAAGTCACACTATGTTAGTTGTTAATAAGAACAATTTTATTTGGTAATTACCCCAAAGTTAAGCTATATAAATTAAAAGTAATTACCTGCATGTAATTATTGCAATTGTATGTTACTATGTAACAATGGAAACTTTTTGTGGGTAATTACCATAAGGCTACCACATAACACTTTCTATCATTGGCCAACACCTACCAGCGGCCTACAAAGTAAATTTTAACTTATGATCAAGTAATTAAAGCATTATAAAACTAAACTCAAGTTACATATGAATAAGAGTTTAGTTAAGAAGATCGGCTTGATGCCTTCTAGGTTTTGTTTTCTGTTATATGCCAAGTAATAACCTGCATTTTACTAGAAAATGACACATTAATTTATTGATTTATTGCTGTCAGTGAAATGAATAAGTTACCTGGTAATAACTTTTTGAAATCTAAAAAGTCCGACTTTAAGTTGTCTGCCTGAAATCTGAAGCACAGCACTTACCATTTCTCCAGTTTTTCTTGTTACCTAGTAATAAAGTGTAACTTGCTTTGTTATTACCATGTTATTGCATGGTTATTGATGTACTGTAAAATAAAGTGTTACTGTTTTATTCATTTATTTTAATTCTAATAATCTGGAAGTGTAGCCTTGATTTTTATTCAGACTTCTTTTGTCAATACATTTGTAAAACTTTAATAATAATTATAGTTGCAGGTCTTCTGAAGACACTAGAAAAAAGAAATTATCTGTAAAAAAAAAAATAAAATAAAGATAAAAAATAAGATACCTTATCTAATACCTCTAAATCTAATTTAATATCTTGGTAAAAACTATATATTTTCCAGGGCTCAAAGACACTGATTGCAATTTAATGCTTGTTCAATACTCTTCCCTACTGCAAACAATATGCACAAAATAAACTTTTTTGTTTGTTTTTGTGTGTATTTGTCGTAAATAATTGTATTTGATTCAAATATTAGACTTTTCAAAACCATTTAGAATCCGATTATTCAGCAACAACAAGACACTGAAAAAAAACTATCCATGCATCTTTTACATCCACTTAAGCACATTTAGTTACTTTAACATAATTGTTTCATGTTAGACAGGTAGGAAATGGTTAAGTTGATGCAAAAGATGCATTAATTATTTTTTCGTGTAGAAAGGTTTGCATCTTCTCGTAAAAAAGTATAAAAATACAATATTGATTAATGTTCAACATTTATATTGCTTAGGGTGATTTGAGTAAAATAACATTTGGCACAAATTTAACAGGACTCAAGCTTATCTAAAGCAAATCAGTTGGAGGATCTGCTACTTTCCAAGGCCGCTGGCTCTGAGGATTTCTAACATAAAGAGTATCTGATCTGACCTATCCGTTTCTCCTTCATCACTTAGTGGGAGAGCCTACCGTAAACAAATTCTGTCATCCATCCTTTATCCAGAAGCTCTGCTGAGACGCAAACTGATATGGTGCATTCTGCAAATCTACACTCTGGGCCGGATTTATTAAGATCCAATTTTGCGTGCAGTAATTTTGCGCTCGCAAAGTGGAATTTTGCGCGAGGGGCTGAACCATGGTTTGCGGGTGATTTAACAAGAGCGATTGCGTAACTGGTGGCAGGCGCAAAACTGTTGGAGACGCCCTATTTAAATGATGGTTTTGCGCGTTTTGTGGTTTGCGGCAAAGTAGTTTGTGCAAACTAGTGCATTAAGAAATTTTAATCTTACAGTGACACCACCCCCTCCAAAAAAAGAAAAAAAAAAAAAAAATATAT
The DNA here is from genome assembly GCF_016077235.1 of Cyprinodon tularosa. Taxonomy (NCBI): domain Eukaryota; kingdom Metazoa; phylum Chordata; class Actinopteri; order Cyprinodontiformes; family Cyprinodontidae; genus Cyprinodon; species Cyprinodon tularosa. Next base: position 797,548 of record NW_024038781.1, read on the forward strand.
ATATATATATATATATATATATATATATATATATATATATATATATATATATATATATATATATATATATATATATATATATATATATATATATATATATAAACTTTGGCAACCTTTATTCCCTAAGGTGGTATGTGGCTGAATTTCTACTTCACCGCAGTAAGAAAAAAACACACAAACAAAAAAAAAAAAAACAGGTGTTTTGTATCGGCCTGTAGAACAATGCACATACCAAATGGCTCACAAGAAGTGACTGCGGATAAGATGACTGCATTGGCATGTTGCTCCACAGGCGCAGGGTGTCGGGGTTCTCCGATAGGGCGTCAGGGCGACATGGCATTTAGAACGTCGGACAGCACTTCTGAAAAACGAGATTGGGAGATCCCAGATGCAAAAAAGTGCAATGTTGCGAGGAGTTTTGTGATATCTGGTATTGCGTGGGTCCTCCTTGTGGCTGGCTCCAAATCCATTCGGAGTTCCCCCAACAGCTCCAAAATGGCAATGCCGGATAAACGATATGTTTTGATGATCGTTTCCTCGTTCATTCCAAAAATATTCACACGGAGTGAAAAAATGCGTTCTCTGCGTCTCATTGCTTCATTTCGATGTCTCCTTCTTGCGACAATAACCGCTGCCATGTGTGCGCAATTACGCATACAGACCATTTGCACCTTCTTTTGAAACGTGTTAAATATAGAGTCAGATACCGTTAGCAAAATTGCTTTCAGGTTTGATAAATCACTTTGCGAGTGCTAAATTAATATATTTACATGTTCTCCTCCCACAAGACGCACTTTTGCGTGTAAACGCCCTATATTGAATATTCATTGCAGAAAAAGTACTAAATGGATAAGAGGCGCTATTTAGCACGTTTTAAAGACCAAATCCTTTTAGCACGCTGTTGATAGATCAGTTTGTACATTTTTTAGCGTGCGCAGTGAAATAGCTCACGTTTTAATACACGCAAACCTTTGATAAATCCGGCCCTCTGTTTGCTCTGACACAGACTCAGGCTAAATTCATAACATTTTTAGAGCAAACATAATTCTGTTTAGCCAATCTTAGATGCCTCGGCTATTTCTTAAGAGCGTGTAAGAAACCTTCAAAGGAAAAGTTTAGAAGACTTTATTTTTCATTGAAAATTAATACAGCTTTTAGGTCATTAGAAAGCACCTCCAACAGTACACTTGACAGCAAAGTAATTAAAAAGAAAGAAGAAATTACTAAACTTCTACACAATCATGAATAAAATGTCTTTATTTTACATCCCAGAATAGATTTAACAGTAGCAGTATTATTAATCAGTACAGCATATGTGAGTTTTGTTACAATTATTTATCTGTGTTTTTAAAACAAAGTTTGATTCATTAATGATCATAATTTAGATAAAATCTAATACAACCAGTGTGGGATTTACCTTTTTTATAGCTAGTGATGATAACAGGTAGATTACTCCAAAATACAAGCAGATATGATAACAGCAAAAGTTTCACAATCTGTTGACCCAAGCAGGCTGAATAAAAAATAATTCTACATTACTCAGAAAACTAATAAAGCAGCATAAAATATAAATTGAGGTATAATGTATTGAGGTTTTTGGCTGTAACCTTTTTGGTGTTTTTGGTGTGAAGGTAAGGAGAGTAGTGAGAAATGCAGAGAAGGTCATTGTGGCTACTCTTCCCTCCATGTACGACATTTCATCGTAGCACTGTGTGTCCCGAGCCCCGTAATATTATCAATGACCCCTCCCCACCATGGACTGTTTTTCCTGCTGCCCTCTGGGAAGAGGCTTCACAGCATTCAATGCAGGTCCAGCAGATTCCAAAACAGTTTCTTTCCCACCGCCATCAAACAGTTGAATGCTGAAATTAAAAATGAAAAAAAAGTTAAAAAAAGATGAATGTGGAAAAAAACTGTAAATCATATCATAGACTCTGCATTAAACTGACCATATCAATGTGTTTCTTTGCACCTTATTTTTTCTCCCAATGTTTACATCTGATCACTGCTGCATTTTAAGAAAATGGAAATGTCATGAGAGCTGTAAAAAACTAAATACACTCTGTGTATACAAAATGACAAAAGTTGTCTAAGTCTAACCTGACAACACTCATATATAAATATATAAAAACATAAAACACTGTGAAAAAGTTCCAATACTTTGCAAAGCGCCTGAGAGATGGGATATTGGAGTGAACTGGGAGAGAGTTCTGAGATATGCTAAAAGAGAGTTTTGAAATCAAAGACGAATGTACAGATGTATATGTAAAAGAATAAGTAAAATAAAAACAAAACACTTGGACTACAAACTGAATTGAAGAATCTGGAACAGTTGCTCTTACTGTTCTAAATTAGAGAAAGTAAACCTGAGCCTTTGAATGACCCATTGGTCTAGTTTTCACTTACAGCTAATTGACACAACTTTATGTTACCCTGCAGGACCGTATTACTTCAAGAATGTGACACCATAGCTATCTATACAAAATAAATGCTTTTGGGTTCGGTTTAGGGTAATTGTTAGCAGCTCACTTTGACTAAATGTGGGCAAACCTCTGTTTCAAAACTGAGCAACCTGTGTGCCTTTATCTAAATTTGCAAGAGATATTACAGATCTAATCCATGGTTTTTTAATGAGAGAGAGCCTATTAATCTATTCTTTTCAAAAAGACTGATGCATTTTGACATTTAGTTAGTTTTAAAAAGCCAGGATTAGCTTACCTATTTAATCAATGCTTATCTAAAATATTCAATGGAAGATTCATTTAGTAAAATAAGTATAAAAAACATTCATATAAAAAATATTATGTTTTATTTTTGTGAGTTTGAGATATTATATATTATGGGTTATGATGTAATTTAACATTTAACATCAGATTTTAATGCATTTCATTTTGAAGTAGAAATACAAATAATTTGATCATTTGGACTGAATATATTTTCATTACAAATCATTTAAACTGGTTTAGAGTGTTTTGGATCACAGATGAACATAGATTACTGCTTTTTATTTAAGTCAACTGCTTTTTTTTCTATCAGATTAAGATTTTCCACTGACACCCTTAGACCGATGCATAATTTCCACCGACACGAGGGGATCTTGGACATCTCAGATGATGTCATGTGATATGTGCACATGAAAAAGACATTCTAGTGTGATTATGTGCACCTTCCTTCATGTGCTGGTCCCCTGCCTCACTCAGTATATTACATCTGATCTCAAAGTTCATATAATTTTTTCTCAAGACTTACCATTGGTCTTAACAAATCAGAAATTCTCCATTCAGTCTTCCCATGGCCATTGATTCATCAACTTAAGATTAAATCCAACAGAGGAACTCCACATGTTCAGCCCATTAAAAACCTTAAACTGCTCATTGGTGTTGGACTATCTACAGGAACAATAGGCATTATTTCATTTCTGTTGCGCAATACCACTAAGTTCACTACAGACCTACAGCAATAAAATCTTCTGCTTCAGTCCAACATAATTAAGCAGTATACATTATATCTGGAAAGTTGACAGAGGAGAACATTTTAAAAAGGCATCCACCTGATGCTGTACAGCTACCATTTCTTAGAAATCCATATTAATTGCTCCCTTATTTATAACGATGTCATTTTTTTTTGGTTTAAGCATAAAACTGACTTATTGTTTTAGAAAAATAAATGTTTATGAGATGGTCAGAAGCTGATTTGCTGTTTTAGGACCTGGCAGTTTTACTAGGAAACCTTGTTTATGATTTTAAGTTCAAACCTGATTTATTAATGTTGAAAGTAAACAATACCAAGGCATAACAGTACGGTCACCTCTGAAAAGCCAAAATCAAATAAACAATCAGATTATTAACAGTGTAGTTAAAGTTTGGACATAAATCACAATGCTGCAATAATTTCTCCACATAAGATTCCGGGTGATTTGGATAGCTTTCATTTTTTTTATCGAATAATATAATTGCCAATTATACTTATTCAGGTAAGGTGTCAAAAAAGCAAATACAGAAACAATCTGTAAGAGAGCAAAAACTACTTTATTAGTAACAACTCTAGAAAGATTATTTATTTTCCGGGGTACATTTTCCTTTGCTTCAGCAATCAGATTTTAACCCATCCATCCATTTTTTGTCATTCTTATCCCAAGTAGAGTTGCGAGGGTTGCTTGTGCCTATCTCCAGTCAAGAGTAGGGGTACACCCTGGACAGGTCACCAGCCCGCCGCAGTCTTGGTTTTGGACTGTGACCAGAGTACCTGGAGGGAACCCACGGATGCTCAAGGAGAACATGCAAAGTCCATGCAGAAAGACCCTGTGCCAGGAATTGAACCCATAACCTTCTTGCTGCAAGGCAGCAGCCCTCCCCACTGCACTACATATGTCACTTTCATTGGACATAATGATCTTTGTGCAAAGCCTTAATTCTATTTTGAGTTTTACTAGAAATTGTATTCAAATGTTTTATTGAAGTGAAATGTTTAAACACCTTCCGTATGAACTGAACGAAGTATTTGGACTTGACAAACGATTAAAAGAAGTCTGTAAACTCACAATAACTATGTTATGTAAACACTTACTCAGACAAATGCAAAGTAAAATGGACATGCAGAGATGCATGTGTGCACATTTTGTCTCAATTTAGCTCAAGTGTTCCTGTCCTCTCCGGTCAGCTGACATTCAATTATAAACACATTCCTTCACCCCTCTGTCACCGGGAGAATTTATTATTGTCCACACAGGCAGCTTTGACTGGATACAGCTTCATGGCAGATTGCTGCAAAGCCACGTGTTCCTGAGAGAAAACTGACCATATGTGCAACAGCTAACATAAACTGGAAAAAAGAGATCTCTTTCTCATTCATTATTTGGACTCCTAAAATTAAACAATTATAAATTTCAATAAAGTGGTAAAAAACACAGTCATGCAACCACCTTCCCTAAAGTTTTCCACCACACTAACACACAAAAATACATATCACCAAACAATTCAGGTGCCTCTGGCTCCCTCTGCTGGTCAAAATACTTTACAAACTCATTTTCTTATGGAATTTTACATAAACATTTGCACACGTTTAACTCGCAGTGTATTTTGTTTTACATTTATGGTTCCATCCATCCACCATCTTCCCAGTATCCAAGGTCACATTTTTGAGTTTTGAACAAATCAGCAGTGAAACCCAGGCATCCCTTTTTATGTTTATTCTGGGGATGCTTAATTATTAATCCAAGGTCAGAACAGATAGATAGTCCCTTCAGCTCTTTCTGCATTTATCTTGCACTTTAATCCATGGGGTTTGCACAGAAGCCAGCATTATCAGATGTTTGCTGTCTGTCTAACCATCTTTTGCTCTATTCTACCATTACCTGTGAACAGGACAGCAATATACTCAAGTTTCTCCGCTTAGGGGAAAAGAATGACCCTTAACCCAGACAAACCAGTCCAGCGTTAAACCAATTCCCCTTATTATGCTGGTTGCTCTGATGATCGTATGGAGATAATATTATTTGCGCCTTCCAGGGCAAATAAGCAGTGGTGTCAAAAGTACAAACTTTTGTTACTTAAGTAGAAGTATAGATACTGCAGTTTAAAATCATTCTGGTAAAAGTTGAAGTGTCAACTTTACCTCTTTACTCAAGTAAAAGCAAAAAAGTATATGCTTTAAAAACTACTTAAAGTATAAAAGTATAAAGTAACCTTTAAAAAAAAAAAAAAACAGCCAGAGGCCACTATATGAATTGCAAGCTAAATTTTTCAACTATTTCGAATAATTCTTTGAGATAGGGCCAAGGATGAGGGAGGTCTTATTGGTCTCCGTCTCCATCTACCAACATGCTCTCGCCTGTGTCCGACCTTTCAGACATTTGAAATCTTTTTCTGAATCTGACATTGTAGCATGGCATAGACAATTCACGTTTGCAGTTTGAAGAACACCTGCTTGCCTCTGATGATTTCCTTTAGCGTGGGCACAAAATTTGACGAATAGCTAACCAATGAGTGTTTGCGTTAAATGACTCATCCAATCACACTAGTTTTCACTAGATGTGGATGGCGCCAATGATCTGCATTGGATGGCGTGCATGACGTGAAATAAATATTTATAAACATTAAACCGAAGCCAAGAGTAACGAGTAACGTTTGTTTTAAAAATGTAAGGAATATGAAGTACAGATACCTGAGTAGAAGTCAGAAGTAGGAAGAAAAATAAGTAATGGAGTAAAGTATAAATACCTAAAAAGTGTACTTAAGTACAGTAACAAAGTATTTCTACTTCGTTAGTTGACACCTGTGCAAATAAGTCAGACTAGGACTGATGCAAATATATCCTTAATAGAGAAAACAATGTCAGGGGGTAATTAGCCAATGAGCTTCTGGTGGCTCAGATAAACTAAGCTGGAGAAGACAACACTAGGCTAAAAGACAGACGAGGAGAAATTTAGGTTGAGTGCTATGTTGGCTGGTTAACGGCCCTATAGTAAAAAAATGTTTGGAGCTTTCTCAAAAAATCCTAATGAATCTTGGTCCTGCGGAGCCTCTAAAAAGGTCTGTCATCAAGTCTTTCTGTCCTCTTAGACATAGTTTAAGTTGAACAATATTTGATCTTTAAACTGCTTAAGAATCCATTATTAAAGTTCAACTACAAGTTTTTATCGAAACAATAATGATGTAAAAAAAAAAAAAAACAATAATCACAAAGAAGCTTTAATTGGAATGCAACCCGACTTCTCTCAGCTTTTTTTGAAGACATTTTGAAACCTGTCCAGAAGTCTTGGTCAATTCTGTTAGCTCGCACCAGAGCCATCTCTAGTTGAAGCCCTTATGTATTTAAGCAGCATGGAGTTCCACCAACCTGCACACATTCCAAGTCACATGCAAATAAAATAGCCACCGCTTGTTCTCCTGGATTGTTGAGGCTTTTTGTTGTGCATGGGCTACTGTATGTCAACGCCAACTCAAAGATTCTGCACCCACAGGATCAGTGAGCTCAGGTGTTGTCAGATCCTAGTAGCTTCTTAACAGTGTTCTGCTCAGTGTAACATTTCTCAAATTTAAGTGGACCAAAAAGAAGCACAATAAAGGTTAACATCGGTCAAGCTTTTAAATCTTGGTGCTCCCATAAAAAAGCAAAGGGACTCAGTAACCATGCAGAGGTTGCATTTTTCCTCCTAGTGGGGTAAAGTAAATGTTTGCCAAAGCAATAGCATTGGCAGACCCTGCAAACAACTGCAAATAATAAAAAATGGAAATAGGGTGTTTTAGCATGAGTGCATCACTTACTCGCTGGGAGGAGTTAAATTTGTAGCTATCCCCCTTAACAAAAGACATTTTCCTTTTTTTTTTCTTGAGAATTTTATTCACTTTAAACTTTAATCTATAAATCTGCTAAAATCAAAACACCATATTCTGTCTTAAATAACAGAATCACTCACTTCTACATATAGTTGGGTTCAGAATGAAAGACAGGAAAACAAAATGTATTGCTTTAGATGAAAGATAGATGAGAAAATCACATATTACAATGATTATGAATACAATTATGACATACATATATATGTATATATAATAGACTGTAAAACCTACAGAAGTTAATAAATATAAAAGAAACATCTTAGTGAAAATATCTTCTCCAAATGATACAATATAAAAGCATCTAGTTCTAATTTAGAATAGTTTTGCACTAAAAAGTAAATTTGAAAGAAAAGATACATCTTTAAATAAATTGTATTGAAAGAGCTAAAGTTTTAGGACAGGAGAAAGACATTATTTCGTTTCAAATAGATATTTTAGAAATGCTTTCAGCAAATTTAAAACAAATATATCTAGAATAGGAAGACACATTTATTATTTATTATTCTTAGAACTTTCTTCCTGATTATTTTAGTTTCCCGGCTAATCATCGATAGCCGTGGATGCAAATGATGCATTGATTTCAGTTCCAGCTGTAGCAAGAGAAGCCGACGTTCCAGTGAAGGAGCTGTCTTTGGGTTTGGGCCTGGGCTTCATCAGCTCCTCTTTGTTGCGTTCAGGTTTGACCAGGAGAACGTAGCACTTGGGAAGGAAGATGCAGCTGAGCAGGCCAAAGCTGGAAGCTAGAATGGCAAAAATCTGGACGGCAACCATAAACTTTCCTCGTGTGCTGAGGTAAGCCGGGACAAAGGAAATCCAGACGATGAAGAAGACCAGCATGCCAAAGGTCATACACTTGGCTTCGCTGAAAAAAAAAAATCAATAAAAACATGCATAACAACCAAAGAGAGGAACAGGAAAGGCAACCCTCATTGAATGTTTCATTATAGTGTCTAATAATAACAAACCACCATGTAGTTCTTGAAGGTATCAAAAAACACAAAGTGGAATTAAGTCAAGAGGAAATCTTACATGCCTTTCAAAAATATTAAACAAAATTCAAGCAAACACTGCATTTAGTGTTGAGGGGTCCTCATGGGAGATTTGATGAATAGCTTCTTTAAAGATCATAATTATACACGAAGATGCATTAATGGGAAAAATTGTAACGAGGGTTAGATGTCCTTTGCAGCCTTTAACATGTTTTTATTCAGTCCCAAAATGTATTCCCCAACAAAGAAAATCCTTATAAAAGCATGACACTGCAACCACAATGTTTCTTATGACTTCATTCCAGCTGTTGCTACTTTCCATTAGATATCCCTTTCTTTAAATTGCACATCTACTGTTATTTTTCCTTGCAAACCTTGCATAAAGGCCAGATTTCAAGGGTTCTATAGAAATTTTAGCTCTCACAGATTCTGAGCTGTGGAACTCTGCAACTCCTCCAGAGCTAGAATGGACCTCTTGACCTTTATTTTTTTAATTAATTAATAAATCTCCTCACTCTGTGTTTTAGTTTTAGGTTTTCAGTCATGTCTCATTAGGTTTGCAGTTATTCCCACCATTTTTGGATGATTCACTGAAAAAGGATGAGTGATTTTGAGTGATCCAAAGAGTGATTTTGCCCCTGATTAAAACTAAGTAAAAGTCATTTAAGGCAAGGCAAGTTCATTTAGTTAGTTAATTTAGTACAAGGATGATTCAAAGTGCTTTACATGAATTAAACAATAAAATCTGAATAAAAGCACAAAAAAAGATAAAAAATATTATAAAAGCAGGTAGTAAAACATATAAAACACCTGGACCACAACCTTAAACTAATAATACCTCAGTTAACCGTTTAAATTCAACAGTCAAAGACAGTTCTAAACAAAACCAATAGGTTTTTAACTTTGACTTTAAAAAGTTAAAAAGGCTTTCAGCACTTTCCAGTCTTGTGGGAGTTTGTTTCAGATCAGTGGAGCATGGGAACTAAATGCTGCTTCTCCTTGTTTGGTTCTAGTTCTGGGTGGACAGAGTAGGCTGGAACTAAAAGACCTGAGCGGTCTGGGAGGTTGATGCACTGATAACACATCTGTTATGTATTTGGGAATCTATTTAGAGCTGCAAAATATTACATTACTTTTTAATAAAACCCAACCCAATATTTATGTTAAATATCTACTTAAAGAAATCTTTTGCCAAATAAACCAACAGTTATTTTGTATCTTTAGCTTAAAAAAGAAAAATGTAAAGCATAAAACAACTCATAAAAATGAAGCATGGAGTTTCTAAAACAGGATATCATGAGATGTGAAAAAAAAAGATAATATAATAAGAAAATATATTTAAAAAAAATTAAGCTTCTAAAGCATATTTGTTAATATAGTATATTATTTAGTTCTTCATATCATTTTTCCCCATTGTTGAGAGCCATTATAGAGGGTCCAAAGAGCCATATGCTGCTCTGGAGCCACAGGTTGTAGACCCCTGACTTAGACTATTGATCATAATTTAAACTATACGCTTTGCCTCTTGAGCTTCAGAACATAAACCTCTTAGGCATCTGGTTGGACTAGTTTCTATCCAAAAGGACGATGGACATGCAAATGCATGCCATACTCTTTAAACTTTACTTTTTTCTTGATCTTTAATGAGTTATCCAGGTAAAATGCATTGGAGGATCTAGTCGTAACATCAGAAATTGTAGAAAGGTTCAAAGGGGTATCAAGGACTTCATTTATAACCTCAAAACATATATCTTTTTCATAACTAAGCTCTGAGATACATACCTGAAGTGGTCTTCCAGTTTGCGGGCAGTAAAGGCAAAAATGAAAGCCAGCAGAGCCAGCAGGATGTCATACGCAAAGATGCAGCAGATGAAGATGACAGAGCCTTCGTCGCACTCAAGAATGATCTTTATATTCTGAGCAGCGGTGTTCTTCACGGGGTGTGGAGGGAGGATGATGAGCCAAAGCGTGCATGCTACAGCCTAGATAGAGGGAGGATAGTTTCTTTGGGTTTTTGTTCTGCTCAGATAACAGAGTTGTTTATCATATTCCCTTTTGTATTTAGTTTTCTACACTTGTTTTGATCTCATGTGACTGTTTATGTTTTATCTTTGTTATTTTCTTAATATTGCTCACCTGTATTAATGTTGCCACAGCAGCCATTGCCCTCTGGTGACCAAAGGTGAGAGTGTCAACCTCAGGTTTATCCAAAGCACCTGTGTCATTGTTGATGGAGCTGTTTACTATCACATCAGGACTGCCGCTGCTTGCTGCTGCTTCAGCTGCAGCTTTTGCAGCTTTGGCAGCTGCCTTGGCTTTGGCCCCGGCTTTTTTCAGAGCTCGAGCTCTTAGCATTAACAAGGCTGCCTTACCTGGAGGAAAGAAAAAGATCAAGGCACAATGCATATCAGAAGATAAATAATAAATCTATGCTGTTTACTAACCCATAATGCAGGAAAGGCATAGAGCAAAGCCGAGAGCTAAAGCTACTTGGCTGGTCATGCAGCTCCAGTTTTGAGGCTCTCCGAGGAAGACGATGGAGCAAAGGAAGGTTACCACCAGAGATAAGAGTAGCAGGAAGCTCAACAGGGGATCATTGGCCTTCACCAGAGGGGTTCCAATGTGCATCAAAAACACCACCTTGTAGAAGAAATTTTAGGGTTAAAGTTTTTGCTGGAACTGTATATTAAAAGATTATTTGCTTCCTCACTGGCTGATTCTGAATCAGATTAAACTTCATTTGTTAAGTATTTCTAAAATTATTTTATGGCTAAATTACACTGAGAGAACATTTTCAGAGGATTTTCTTTTTTTTTCTGCAAATTCAGAGGTTCACATAAGATTACTAGGCCTCTATATAATCCAAGTAAGCCCAGATGAAGGTGACATAATTGAACTTCTAATAGATTATTCACAATAAAATGTACTTGTAGGCAAATCTTCAAATGCTCAGCTTACTTGTGTGACATCACAGAAAAATAAAACAACTCAGGAAGAGAATGGTGGACCTCAACAACTATGGCTCATCCTTGGTTATAATTTCTAGATGGCTGAGGTGCTACATGCATCTGTTCAAACAATAATATGCAAATATAAACAAAATGGAAACCATTTTACTGTTCAGCAAGGAGTTCTATACTGTAAAGATTTAAGCATTGAGAACAGCATAAATGCAAAAGGCTCAGTGAAAACACCATGATAATTGTGAAATATAGGCATCATGTTGGGTTTTCTGTTTTGCATAGAAGTACTAGTGTCCTGCATTACACAGATGGTATCACGAGGAGTGAAAATGGTGTGGAGAAATTCAAAGAAAAAAAATCTTAAGACATCAGTTAAATATTTAAAGCTTGGGATAAAGGGTTAATGAACCTTAGCATGCCGCTAAATTAGTCACAATTTGCAAGATGGTGTTTAAACCGAATCAGTTACTCTGGTTCTGTTAAGAGAAATTAATAAATTCCAACAAACTGTTGTACAGTATATTCAGCACTATTTATGAATTTTAAAACTGTTTCCCAAATTCTATGATATGAATATACTTCGAAATTTGAAGAAAGTACTAAAACATTCCCTGAAAAATGTTCTCTCTCACATATAGGCTCACCAGAGTATAATCCAGATATAAAATTACAAACATTTTTCCATACCATATAATATATGGTTAGAATTAGGAAAAACACTATTGTTTTCAACCTCTTCATTCATGCCCATTTCGTACAATGTATGTAAACATTTTATCCATAGATGTTTTGGTTTTCTCTGTAATACGACTCTCACCCCAACAGCTATGGTTATTAAAGCTCCAAATGCAGAGATGACTATCAAGGTAATTCCAAGCGGTTCTCCAAAAGCAAGGAACTCAATGATTTTAGGCACACAGGCATCATGGGCGTCATTGGACCAGTCATCTCCAGTACACAGGATGCATTCACGGGCATCTGTCAAAGAAAGAACAAGACATTTAGAGAATTACAAAGGTAAGCAGGCAGCAGCACATTAAGCACATTAGAATAATTAATTTCCACTTCCAAAAGAAAATGGCAGAATGAACACAAGAAAATACTTTTATTTCACAAAAAAGAGGAGATTTATCAGGCAAACATATACAAAAATGACTCCGCTTGATAAAATTCTAGTAGAGCAGCTGAACGTGTTTATAGGAACTAAATGAGGAAGTATTAAAGGTTTTAAGGGCATAAGAAGAAACATGAAACAACTGTAACAAAACACAAATGTCTGTTGATAATATTTGTTAGAATTTAACACACACCTATTATGAGCAGCCTACAATTTGGGGAATTGAAATGTTTAAGGGTAAAGGTATGTCAAAGGTTTCCACATATTTAATGGACTGTTTTTTTAGTCTAATTTTTAAAATCCATATAAGTTTACCATATTTAACAAAATATGCTGTTTTAAGTGTACAAATTCCTGTTTGTTTGACAGCACTGGTTTCCACCGTTTTATTGTCATTACACTGTCACAAGTACAGAGCAACAAAATGAATTTGTTGCCAAAGCAGGCATTAGTGTGAAGGGTTTTGCGCTAGGAACCACACTGGCAGCTAATTCCCCCCCAGCTGGGATACGAACCTGAAACTTTAGCTAGACGGCTGCTAATAATTGAATTTTATTGATCTCACATTGGAGAAATGTACCTCTGCATTTAACCCATCCCCTTGGCGAGCAGTGGGCTGCCATTGTGGGGAGCAGTGTGGGGTTAAGAGTCTTGCTTAGAGAGCCAGAGTGGCAGTCTGTGGGACTGGGGCTCAAACTCAGAACCTCAGGATTACAAACTCTATGCCTCCCCACTGACTGATTTGGATTATACTGGAGAAATTAATGAGAAATTGTAATAGAAATATGTAATAGAAATAGAAAAATGTAAATGCAGATCTTTAACAGTAAAATTTAATTTATACAAGAAGGGAAAGTATTCTGGAGTAACTTGTAAATAATGACAGATTGTAAGATTATCAGTTGAAATAAAAAAATGTGATTCAAGTTGTGATGTAGCAGTCATCAAATTAAAGGATATTGGGTATCAGGAATACATTGACTACAAGACATCACATTGATGAGGGAGAGTGGTAATGTTTTTTTGGGGAGTGGCGGCCAAGTGGTTAGGGCATTGCACTTGGAATATAGAGGTTCTGAGTTCAAGCCCCACTCCCACAGACTGCCACACTGGGTCCCTTAGTGAAGCAAAAGACTCTTAACCCCACACTGCTCCCTGGGCGCCACACAATGGAAGCCAACTGTTCCCCAAGGGGATGGGTTAAATGCAGAGAGTTAATTTCGTTGCTCTGTACCTGTGACAGCGTAATGACAACAAAAATTAGAAAAAAAACAAAAAACTATAGTAATGCTTTCAGAGTAGACCAACCAATGTGAAAAACTCCACTTGTGACTAGAGGAGTGGGTAAATAGCAACCCAGTACTACGCCAGAAACACCTTAATAGCTAAAGGGGATTTAACCAATATGAGTTAAGGTGTATTTATATATTTATCCATATATATTATTTTCAGAAACCTAAAAATGGTAACAAAAATTGGTAAGGTGCACACTGACTTGTGGTGTTACTGATTTCTCCATCTGCACATGGGATGCAGTCAAAGCAACAGACGGGCTCCCCCTGCCGGATCCCCTTTCTCGTGCCAGGCTGACAGTCCTCACTGCACACTGACCGAGGAGGCTTGGGCACACATAGGAGACAACTTTAGTTACCGTAACACAACAAAAATATGGCTTAACTTTAATTGCTGTACTAACCGTTATATAACCGACTGACCTCCAGTTCCTCATTGTTCCAAACAATGGAGTCATTGCTTATGTGCATCCTCTCCTCTGGAGAGGCTGATCCGTTGTAGTGTCCCACCGTGACATAAGATATCTCTCCATTACCGTTCACTTGCCAGTTAATGATGTCATAGAAGCCCTCTATGTCACCGTCCTCAAAGTAGATCACCTCTCCCGTATTAGGCATTGTGTAACGCACGTTTTTCACATAATACATCAGCTGTGGAAGACAAAGTGGTGAGTTATGAGGACAATTAATACCACATAGTACAGTGAGATCTGTAATATCTATATAAGCCTACCTGCCAGGGCTCAAAATTTGTGATGTTGGCACAGGTCCCTCCAACAAATGGGCCTTTTCCTTCTTCACAGTGTTCCAGGTTGTGTAAGGCGTTGGCCACAGCATACACTGCTTTGTAAACACTGTGGAAACCATTTTTATTCCTTAATGTATTTTTTATCCAATACAAATTTTAAATAAACAGAATCCATTATTTATCAACTGTAAAATATCTTACTCGTAGGTCACCCAACAAAGGTTGTGTAAAAATCTTAGTATGAACACAGTAGCAGAATTAGTTAAAGAGGGGAAAAAGGTGGAGTGAGGACATTACAAGCATCAGTGAGTCCTTTAATGGTCGCTTGCGCTGTGGTTACTGACCTGTAAGTGATTCTTAACTGAGAGACGTCAGAGTAGGTATTATTGAGCTGAGCCACATTCTCACTGCCAGTGCACAGACCATCTGGTAACCCCTTCACTGTTCTGGCCAGTGTGCCGTTCACCTCCTTGGCTCTCGTTTTGGCCTTTTTCAGGGCTTTGCTATAGTCCAGTGTGCAGTTAAATAGCTAGAACATGTAATTAACATAAAAAATGATATGTCACATGGCCTGTTTTTAAGTTTCTTGCATCAACTTTAATTTAAACACACCGTCTCCCAGAATTCCTCTGTTAGGGCATCTGCATAAGGATCCAGATCCAACAGATGGCGCTGAAGACCCGGAATGTCTGCCTTTTTCACCCCAAAGCCGAGGGTACCGGACATGACTGAGTTCACCTTGTTTAAAAAACAAAACAAAAAAAAATTAAAGGACAGTTCCTAACTTCTGATGTGGGCTTGAGAGTTTTAATCAGTTAGCATCTAACTCAGGGGTCTTCAACATTTTCAAGGCCAAGGACCCCCAAACTGATGGTGAGATGGTGAGACCACATACATGGGTGGTGCAATTAACCCCTGCATCACAATTGTTGATATTTTAAACAATTATTGCCTGTGATAATATCTATGTAGGATGCAAGTAGTTACCTATTTCTGTCCTGCATGTGTCTACAAGAATTGACCTGAAACGGATGTCCTTTGGTTTGGGAGTATAAATGTATTGTTTTGTAATTCTAGGGTGGGCCTCAGTTTTATTTCTCCCCACAACATTTATAGCATTATCATTAAGACTTTGAAAACATAATTTATTTATTTTTTTGTGTGCTCTACACCTTGAAATAAACCTTAAACCATCAATGTACAGAACAGATGCTCCCTGATACCCCTGCTTTTTACTTCATCTTCTCTTCAATTCAGGAAGTTACGCCTGCAGGAACTACTCTAGATGTTCTATTCTCAGACTATGTTTCATAGAGTAGGATCAACACCTGCTATTTTTCATTTTCCTTTGAGAAATTCAATAGCTTCTGTGTAAATAATAAAAAAGCAACCAGTCATGATTTAAAGCTTTCTTGAAAAGTATTTGCATTAAAAAAGGCCATAATATTTTGATATAAAAGTTGATTAAAGGCTGTAAAAGTCTGTTGGCCTCTTTTTAGGATAATCTATTGGCTTTATCCTGCAGGCTAATCTGGGTTTATATTTTCCACATGCATGTAAGATAACAAATATTTCCAACGTTTCAACAGAACTTTCTATCTCTTATCCTGTTTGACCACTTTGATCAAACTAAGCCATATCTTCATTTAATAAGTTAAATGCCAGCTACTAACTTATATCTCACCCCAGGCTGGTTGATGAGAGCAGAAGTGACCCAGGCCTCGCTGGCGATCCAGGTGCGGTTTGTCACATTGTGGCGGAGAAGTTCGCCGATGAGAGGACTAAGGTCCACGTCTGACGAGAAAACCACGATGATCTTGGCTGTTGACTCAACCACTGTTTGAACGATGCTCTGGATGGCCTCCGGTGAGTTCACCTAAAGTGTAGACAAAGAACTAAATTCAGGACACCACACTGATCCGGCTGAAGGTTTTGTGGTGCAGAGACTGATAATATGAAGGAATAGGTCTACCTTAGGCAGAGTTTCAGAGAAGGAAATACAGACTCCAGCTTCCTCCACCTGCTCTTTGAAGTCCTTGATGCCATATTTACCATAATCATCATCAGCAGCGATGGTGCCTACCCAGGTCCAGCCAAATTGAAGCACCAGCTGGGCCATAGCGGTGGACTGGTGCAGGTCATTAGGAATGGTTCTTATGAAGGTGGGGAACTGGAACTTATTGTTCAGTGCAGAACATGTTGAGGAGTAGCTGACCTACAGAAATGAGCAGCAACTATTTGTTATCCTTTTCTCCATTTCTCTCCTCTTTCTCTACGATTCTGACACTCATCAGTACCTGTGGAAAATGGTAGAGCCCCAGTATTCTGGCTGTGGCAATGGATAGATCAGAACCCCCGGCCCCCACTAGAGTGGCAAGAGGTGGCCCGTTACCACAGCGGTAGTTTGGTACTGCTTCATCTTGTCCCGTCAAGTAGGTCAGGGTTCCCTCCACAGCCTTAGAGATGGTGAAGCAGGAGTCATAGATAACATAACCCAGGTCAGTGTTGGGGAGCAGGTCATCCCTCTGGTTGATTTCATTGATAGCGAACAGCATGGTCTGCGTCCAGCGGAAGGTCCGAAAATTAAATCTGGAATGGTAGGAAAGTAGCACATTAATAGAGAGAGGGTCAGGCCAGGGGAACGGCAAGGTGAGTCACTACTCAGGGTCTCCAAACCAACAGTTGAACCAAGGTGGCCTAAAACTGCCACACAAATCAGGCAAGAAAAATGTTTCCACAGCTATGGAAAAAATCTACAAAGACGACACAACCAGCCGTTCCAGTGACTGTCAAACAGAAAATATTTAAATCCCAATGCTTGGACTTCTGGCTTATTATCTATCAAAGTACTAATGAGGAAATGTGGACCTAAGATGTTTTTATTACTAGTAGATTTTTTAAATATAACCCCTAAATGTTCGGGACAATCAAACAATTTTTAATTAGTCCAGTTTATTCTGAGTTTCTGAACCACAGCCAAATAATCAAACAGACTGGATTTCGATACCGGTCACTATAAGCCACCTCCTGTACATGGATGACATCAAGCTATATGCTAAGAGTATGCAAGACATCGACCCACTAATCTACACCACTAGAATCTACAGAGGGGACATTGGAATGGGATTCAGGCTGGAGAAATGTGGCTGGATGATGACCAGGACGGGGGAGGTAATCCACACAGAGTTGATCACACTCCCAGAAGAAGGAATAACAAATGTAGAAGAGAGCTACAGTACAAATGGCAACCACCAAAAAATGCCACAAGGAAAGCTGCAACAGACAAATACCTGCAACTAGTAAGGCAGGTTCTTAGAAGTCAGCTCAGTAGTAAGAACGAAGTACAGACAATCAACAGCTATGCCTTGTCAGTAATCAGATACCCCGATGGGATAATAAGTTGGCCCAAGGAAGAAATTCAGGCCACTGATGTTTAAACACAAAAGCTACTCACCACGCGATGGAGGTTCCAGCCCAACTCCAGTATCCACAGTCTAAACATTAAACACAAAGGAGGCAGCAGAGGCCTCGTGAGCGTCAGAGACACCATTGAAGATAAAACATCCAAGCTCCAAGAATACATCAAGAAGATGGCCCCAAGGGATGAAGCACTTAATGAATGTCTCATTCAGTGGAAGCTGGAAGAGAAGAAACTGGAGAAACCACCATGGGAGGAAAAAACCCTGTATGGGATTTTCGCTGTATGGCAGGGGTCTTCAACGTTTTCCAGGCCAATGACGCCAAAACTGATGGCGAGATGGGGTTCTGAGTTCAAACACCACTCCCATAGACTACTACTCTGGATCCCTGACCAAGAGACCATTAACCCACACTGCTCCCAGAGCGCTGCACAATGGCATCCCATTGCTCCCCAAGGCAATGGATTAAATGCAGAGAGTGGATTTCATTGCTCTGTGCTTGTGACAGTGTAATGACAATAAAAAGCTGGGAGAATCCATCACAGAAGGGTGTAAGATACTGACAGTAAAGGAACACATGGAATGCCATAACCAAGGGGCTGGCATAGTGTACAGAAACCTGCAACTAGTGTACAGAAACATCTGTGCAGAATACAAATTGGAAACCCCCAAGTCAAAATGGGAGCCACCTCCAAAGGCCACAGACAAAATAGCTGTGGCCAAACAAGAGGACATTGCTATCCTTGATAAGCAGCAGAGGACGACCATAGCGACTGATGTGGCCATCTCAAAACGGGGGACAGAGGAACATGAGAAATTGGTGAAATACCAAGGGCTCAGGGAAGGTCTAGAAAAAGCCTGAAAGGTGAAAGCAATACTGGGCAATACTACTCAAATTACGCAGTAAAAGCCTGTTTTTATAATAGCCTGACTAATACAGCTAATTGGCCCCAGAGGTCCCGGTGACTGTTATGTCAAGGAGTGAGATTACCTAAAGGTAGTTGATCTTTGAAATATATTAGCTTTGACTAATTCAGCTGATTGCTAAAACCTATACAGTTAATTGTAAAGAAAATTGACAATGAGAAGATTAAAAGTGGTCCTACTCACCCATCACAACCTGAGGAGACTGGTAGTTTGGAAGTGTTGCCATCGTTGGAAGCGACACGCATGTGTACAGGAAACATCCCCCCGATGACCACCCTCTTCTTCTCTACATTCTTGTAGCCGTTCAGGTTGAACTTGGCCTTCAGTTTGCAAGTGGATACGGCCCAAAGAGGTTTGTACACAAGGAAAAGGCAAAACAATCCAAGCAAGAAGCCTCTCATTTTCACACTTTGTGAATGTTGAACAGAGTCAGGAGATCTATCTCTCTCTGTCTCTCTCTCTTCACAGCAGTAAAGAAGTGAGCATCACTCTGTGACAGGTGTCTCATTTGTCCTCTGGGGAGAAGAGCAGCAAAGGTAGCCTTGCAGATTTAATGGAGTAAAACAAAAACACACCAACAGCAGATAAATGATGAGTCATTTGACTTTAGCCGTTTGGACTATAATAAAAGTACAACTTATATAATTTTTTTTTAAACTCCCACCACCATGAATCATAGAACAGCTTTTTAATCAATTGTAGATTTAAAATGTCCCAGACTTATTTTTGAACATTTCTAACTGTATCCAGGAGATTTAGCATAAATGCACATTTCAGGGTTTGATTATTTCCAAGAAACATGATACATTTTCATTTCATCCCCTAGTCCCCATCGTTTCACTGCTGTAAATATGCTTCATTATTCTGTGCAAACTGCCACAGGCGGCCCACTAATTATCAGATGCGTGTGGTGACTTGTTAGTTACATCCAATGTTACATTTAAAACTGCTCTGAGATCAGCCCAGGTCCCCAGAGTTCTGGTTGGCAGTGTGATGGACCTGTTTGCTCTTGTCTCACAGTCTGGGGAGCTACACACACCTGAACCTCCAGCAGACAAAAGCACATCGGCCGAACATGTTCAGCTATCAACAATATGGTGAAGGGTCGATAAAGGAAACATCTGACATTCTTCCTAAATGTAGAACTTTGCAAAGTTCTCAACATCTTTGGCTTCTTCAGCACCTCACTGTCCATGCCAAATTAAAACAGTGTCCATCAAATTAGCCATTAAAAAAATAGTTGTTTTCCAGATTACTTCATCAGTCCTTTAATTTGGCTGAATTTTGATCCACCGTCTTGCTTCAGTTTATTCAGGTGTGCTGGAATTTGTTTGACGGTTTGATCACAAGATTTCAGGCAGTTTGAACTTTGATTAGGCCATTGCAACACTGCTCAGTCATTTTGCTGCTGTGCTCTAAAACAATCCTGTTGATGAATATATATTTATCCAATGGACAGATGGTCACACGCCTCACTAGAACATGGTGCTATAGGAAGGAGTGTGGTTGGTTTAAGTACTATATACTAAGTGGGATCTGTGGCTGCAGAATAAGCAGAGAATCATCACTCATCCCCGTTTCGTCCAACAATATGAGATTTTTATGGTGTTTGCCCTAGTTTTTCCCCAAGAATAAATTGATATATGGCTGAGGAGGGCACATAAATTTGACCACTGTATGTTTACAAAAAGTGCAAAAGGAGAAACGTTCAAGATGTTTACAGGAGTAGGGCATCCAACAAATTACTTAGAAATGTGCCACAATTCCCACAAAGGAGATGTGGAACCAACATTTGGTCCAAGTCAGTTTAAAATCTAATGGAAGAGGATTGGGGCCACTAAAAAAAAAAAAAAAAAGTTGACAGATTTTTTTATTTTAATTTCAGTTTAATATCTGTGTGTGAGTGGGGGGGAGATCAGAATTCTGAGATTAAAGTCAGAATTCTGCCTTTTTTTTCCAAGATTAAACTGAAATAAAATTTAAAAATCAGTTAACTTTTTTTTTTTTTTTCCACCCGAATCCTCTTCCATAAAATCTAGTTTAACAAATTAGTAAATATTTGAGTTGTGACGTTAAAGAAAAAAGAAAATAGTAAACATAAAGTGCACCTGGAAGGCAACACACTGTATGCCAATGTGAAATGTGACAAAACATTTTATTTCAATTTGATAAAAAAAAATGGAAACCCGAGAAATCCTATAAATCAAAATGAGGCAAGTAAATATTTTCTAAAAGCACTAGAAATAACCAACAGCGAATGTTAAGTCTGATAAAGTACACATTAAATGCAGTTGTGATGTTAAGCCTGATAAGTGTACATCCATTTCTTGAACAAATAAAGAACAGAAACAATAATAGGAGTTTTAACATTGAGATCTTTATTAAAGCTCAGTTTTCCATTGTACAAATGTCATAATTGAAACTGCATGCAGTGGCTTGGTTTGAGGCACCTTACTAAGGAAAATGAACATTGCTGAGCAAACTTGAACAAAATCAAAGTCAGTATTGCATAACTTATTTTATTGAGATTTGGAAAAAAAAATCCACTTAAGCGTTTTTTTTAAATGGGGACTTGAGTAACATAAAGCACACGCTTAAAAAGGCAAAACAGAAGGACAATCACAAACAGCAGTTAAGGTTAGGAAAAACCAACAGAGATGAGAGGCACAGAAACAAATGGAGGAATCACATACGAGTTAAACATCTCTAACAGGAGACTACAAGCTTTTAAAAACTCAGTTAAACCTGAGCGCTGTATTCACTGAGGTCTAAATGACGAGAATGGAACCTGGAAATGATCTACTGAACGCTGTGAAAGTTAACATGTATACAACGGGTGGTAAAGTCTTTCTGAGATGGACTGCAATGAGGCAGGAGCAGAAACCAGCTCCCCTCAAACGGACCTTTAACACTACAGGACAGGGTTAAGATAAAGTGATGTCTTTGCTGATGCAGCACCGAGGGTTTATGGGTGACAAAAAGTGCAAAAGAAATGTGCCTCTGCAGAACGCAGGAGCAGCCAATCCATCAAATAACAGTAAGTGACACGATGTGGTTTAAGAGCTCTTACTACTGTACCTATAGGTTTGATATTAGTCCTTTTTGCCTTTATAATCTTTTCCATAAAAAAAGCACACACACTGCAGCATGAGGAGAACGGAACCCTCCTCTCTGGACAGAGTTCATGTCGTTTCACACCAAAGAAAGAAAAAAACTAGAACAGGCACATACATGTTACCAACCGCCTCCTTCACACGATTCATCAGTCCGAACGACCGCTGGGTGGACTGCTGTCTGAGATCGATGCACAAACAACCCAACAGCTCTTGTCCACAGATTTCACACCACAGCATATTCTACTTTTGGCAATAAAAAAAGAAAAAACAGAGAGCTTAAAAAGTGATTGGTCACTAGGCTGCCGATTAAGACAGCAAAAGTTTAACACAGTATGGAGGCTGAAGGGGAGCCAGTACAAATAGAGAGGATAGTTTTATGCTCAAAATATTCTTCACTACAAGAAACAGCAAAACAAAATAAAATCAAAGGCTGAGTTCATACCCCCTCCAACCCACTACTGCATTTTCTTTTATGACAACACTGTTTATTATATTTAATCCAGCCCATATTCAATCTTTAGGCACAACATCGAGTAAACTCAACCATCACAGCCTCTTACTGCTTGCCTTTAAAGGTTAAGCTTATAAAAAGGAAGCAGCAATTTACCTTTGTATAATAGCCGGGACATGTAGATGAATTAAAAATGACAACATATTAACCATAACTGACACTATTTAATCCATACCGCCAAACAAACAGAAATTAAGACCAGTTAGGAGTGGTGGGGAGTGCAGAACGGAGGGGCTTCGTCACAGTACGGTCTGCCTTCCATGGGAATGTTGAAGAGAAGGAGCAGGTGATAGAGGGGAGGAGGGAGGAAGGACAGAGAAATGGAGAGAGAGAGAGAGAGAGATTGGCTCTCCGCCCCCCCGTATCTGCGGAGAGTGTTTGTGCACTGCGTGTGGATGTGATATCAAGTCATGTTGTGGCTCTACTCCCACTCTGTGGTGCCGGGGGGCTTGGAAGTCAGGTCATACATCACTCTGGAGATGCCGGGGATTTTCTTGATTTCGTTTACCATCTTTAGCACCACCTAGTGGAAAAAGGAAAACATTACAACTGGAATCAGAGAACACAGTGTCATTAAATGTTTTAATCATTAAACCATCAGTGACAGTTGTTTAAAAAAAAAAATCCCAACCTATGGGTGATAAAAAATAACTAATCCCCCACCTTTTGACATCAACTAACAGATCACTCCCAGATCAGTGGAGTTTAATCTCTCAAGTCATAATGAGTCGCTATTACAACCTGATCTGCAGAGTTACTTAAAAATAGCACTTTTCTGAAGGGATGTAAGATAGGAGATCAATAGAAGCAACAAAACATTGGCTTGATTTAAAGAAATGTAACTACAGAAACCAAAAAGGTGGTGATATTCATGAGTCTGGAAGGGTTACAAGCTCTTTATGAACACTCCAGGGAACCCAATGAGAGCCATGATGCACAAAGAGGACCGCTGCTGCACAGAGAACCCCTACACACTAAAATAAAGGCTTAACCAATTAAATAAGATCAACTCTATAAACAATGCCAACAAATTGTTTTAATCAAAGAACAGAATATGGCAACACTATACCAGGCTAACTGGGTTATCATACCTCCTCTGGGATGTGGTTACCAGGCATGGCAGCGATGCCCGTCATAAAGTCGCTGGTGATGAAGGTGCGGACGACGACAGAGCGCCGACATGAGGGCTGCTTCAGCAGGGGGTCTCTGTCAAAATGGAGGGGAGTGAGGATGACTGGCATCTGGCTGATCTTCCCTGAATAACCTGAAGGGAGAACAAAGATAGTCAAAGTTAAACCCAATGTTTTCTGGTTTTATTCCAAACCCATCATCTGTCAGAATAGAAGAAGGATATTCGACTGGTGACAACAGGACGGTTGACTAATTTATTTCTGAGAGAACACAGATTATATCCATTGCATTAAAGTGCAGAAACAGGTGCAAGGTTGAAAAAAGACAGAGGTTAAAAACCGATCTGAGGCTGAAGACCACAGGGCCCAAATCAACAACTTGATTGTAAATATATCATACTAAGCTTAGCCAAATATTTAAAATATTAGAGAGAAAAATTTCAGAATTCCTTGACAACCATTAGCTCAAATATCTACAGATTTCCACACATAGTTTAGTTTAAAATGGTGATTCAAAAATCTTCAAAAGATTCCTTTTAGTTGTGGGATTACCAGAGGCTTACCAGACTCTCTGAGGATAGCGTGAGCTACAAAGTCTGCCTGTCTGAGCGTGCTCAGAACACCGGTGGTCAGGAAAGTCGGGGTAATGTCTGTTGGCGGCTCCTTCACGTGAGACCCAAATATATACACAACTCTGGAAAAAAACAGTACAGGGTTTCAAAAAGTCTTTGAAAACATTGAACTTGAAATATGTCTGATGACTGAAGAAAATACATGCATATTTTTATTTTTTTTTGATTACCTGTTAATGGTATGGCACATTCGAGGGATGAGTCTTGCCAGAAACATCAGTGATTCCCAGTGGGGAGATTCTTTACTTGTGACACCACACACATAACTGTAAGACCGGCAGTCTCCCTAAAGCAAAGAAAAAATTAACTGTTTTATAGAATAGAAAATCCCCAATTGGTAAATTTTGGTGTTTACAGCAGCAAAAGGTTATACCGTAGTAGAAGTGTTCACACATTGTGCACCTTATAATAAAAGGATTGATGAATATATGGAATTAAATTACAACGTACTTATAGAGATTCAAGATTAATTGAAAAACTTTGTTTTTTTTATTTTCAGCCCAGGTAAAGAAAGCTGCCTGTGTTTAGGAATGGTATCCTGTCTGGCCCACAGCCTGTGGTTCCAGTTAAATTTAAACCTCTGGTGTGGAACAGACAGTGAAAGGGTACACCTACAGAAAAAACATTCTGTCACTGGCTGACTAGCAAAGTTTGAAGCAATTTAAAGCCACCCATCCTCCAGATGCAGTCAGCCATTAGAAGAGGGCAGAAAAAGGAGAGAGGAATAATGCAATGAAAGAATGTGGTGGTTTCAGTGGGTGTGTCTTGTGGTTGACGGCTAAATTACACTCTGTGCCTACAGAGACAAACAGCTGGCGGCAGACACTGTGTCACTGTGACTGCTTCTCTGAAAACATGTTAACTGTCCTACATATGTGCAATAACTGACGTCTACCCAACCAAATGGCTGATATATAGTACTGTGATCTACTCATCATTTAGATGTTTAAAATGGCGACAATTATTTTACAACCAGAATATCTTAAATCACCTGATTTATCCTTAAATCCCAGGATTATTAAGAATTAGACATTTCTAATTTAAAGCTGCACTGTGCAACTTTTAGCTATTCAGGGGCTCCAGACCCACAACTTCCAGGTTTAGCTTCCCCGGAAAAGAAACAGGCAGTGCTGCATTGTCCTAAAGTCAATCTCCCTTTCTGTTATGGAATCTGTTAGCAGATTGCTTTGGACCAACAGCTGAGAAATCACGGAGCTACGTGTAAAAATAAGAGCCCATTCACCTCTAGATTAAAACTTTAATCAGAGAATCTAAAATATGTCTGATAAGGTACGTTCTTAAGTGCTGTCTTTATTGGCTAACATCAGCTTAGAAATATAAGTCAGTAACCAAAACTTAAAATCTCAAATTAAGCTAATACTTGGGTCAAAACTTACAGGTTGGCAAGAGTGGCAGGATCAGCAATCAGACCATAAAGTTAAAGGTTATCTCTTTTTTTTTTTTTAAACAATATCAGGTAGAAAATGCATTAGGGCTGCAACAACGAATCGATAAAATCGATAAAAATCGACTTTTAAAAGCGTTGGCAACGAATTTCATCATCGATTAGTTGTGTCGCGCGATTATTACGTCATCCGCCGCGCCGTCATCACTGCCTCTTGACTGAAAGAGGAAGAAAAAAAAAATACGGCAGAGCGAGTCAGCGCCGCAGGTGCAGTGTTGCCAACTCCGCGACTTTTCAGACCCCTCCAGCGACTATTTTTCAAAAAAGCGACTAGCGACAAATCTGGCGACTTTTTTCGGTGTCACTGGCGGCTTTTGGAGACTCTTACGTGAAAGCATGTATCATTCCTACTCTGCCGTGGGGCGCCTCCCCCACCCCAACCGCGTTTTCCCGCAGGAGTCCCTCTCAGTCAGAGCCTCAGCGTCCAGACTGCAAATGAAGCGCGCATGCACCGGGATTGACGGCGCAAATTGATCACAATAATTAAAGCGAAAAAAGTGATAACATGCAACTTTTTTCAAAAGAAATTAACATGGCACGGAACCACCATGTTTGTTTGGTTTTAAAGTGGGGAAACGTTACGTTAGTTTCTCAGGTAGCTCATCTGATGCTTTCCTTACCTTGTTAGTAGGTTACATACAGTGATAAGGTTGGCTACTTATTTTACTTTTAATTTCATTTGAATTAGCTTAAGCAGCGTTTACATTTACTTTATAAATAAATTAACTTGCAAATTATGAGGGCAAGGCTTTTAAAGTTTAAATCTTCTGGCAAAGATAAAGTAAAGATGATCCTGCAATTTATGGAAGTAAAGCAGAATAAAATCCAGCAAGATCAGTAATATGTCAATTAATTATATGCCACATTCCCATGTAAATATCTGTCTTTGGAGGATGTGTTTTTTAGCACCCCTAGTTCTCTATTTTGTATTCCAAATACAATTTATAATTTGAATCACAGGGCTATTTTTATCTCTATGGTTCAGTATTTTCTCAAGTAGCAACTTTAACTGCTATACTTTCCTGTCTTAAAAGGCAGAACTCTTCTAGTCTAAAAAAAACTCATTTGTTGAAATGGGGGGGCCTATTGTTTGAACCCCTTAGAGGCTTTTAAAAACAAAAATGTCTTTTTTTGCGCTTTATGAAACAAAGTACCCTATATTTTGTGGATGTACATCTACATTTCTCATGTAAGTTTGCGTAGTTTTAACACAAACATTTATTTTTCATATTGCACCAGTACAGTTAATGAGCAACCTGTACTTGTGTGCTTGTTTGTTCTGTCTATAATGTTAATTTTGCAATAAAGAGGTTAATATAAAAAATATTTTTTGTCCGATTCATCGATTAATCGAAAAAATAATCGTCCGATTCATCGATTTTTAAAATAATCGTTAGTTGCAGCCCTAAAATGCATTAGAATTATACACCTACAAGATTGATTAAAGTGCAGACTAGCGACTAATAAATAAAATTACTGAATTATTCAATCAACTAGGAGCATTATCCTAGATGTTGTGACTAACCTGGACACCAACAGTTTTAATGGGCAGCAGGAAGGCATTAAGTGAATGAAGGCTGGTGATCTTCATGAGTTTCTCCTCCTCTTCATCTGATATGCATGACTTCACTCTCTGGAGCAAGGCATGAGGCTGGCATGGAGGGAAACAAGCAGATTAAACAAGATGAAATGAAGAGACGGCAGTCAGCTTAGATGATATTTAGAAACTATTCTATCAAAAAACTTGCTTTATCCTTAATATTGTTCAAGTAAATCATTAATTTGAGCTGACTTCTGAGGGACAGAAGAAAACCTAGCTCTAAGGAAAACACACATCTATACCCTTTATTAACCCACAGTAGAATCAATAGACAACTAGACTGTTGCTCAAAAAGTTCCTCACTGACCTTTTTGACACTTGCAGAAAAATCTGTGACGATTTTGAGGATGTTGTTTGTTTCAGCAAAATCCTTACAAATATAAGGCTCCTCAGCACAAATCACTCTGATGGACAAACCAGGCCCTACAAAACGCAGAACAACCATGGTAAATTACGAACAAAAAACAAAAACTTTAAATATTCGAAAGAGGGTTCATCTTTAAGACAGATTCAAACAGTAGTTGTTTACATAACACAAAGGAGAAAATAAATCAGCATACAGTAAATGCAAGGATTAAAACAGTTTATCAGGCAGCATTGTGTTGATCAGAAAAATGCTGTCTGTATATTTACTTACCAGGAAAAGGATGCCGAGAGACGATCTCCTCTGGCAGGCCCAACTCTCTTCCCAGTGCTCTTACTTCATCTTTATGGAAATCTTTCAAAGGTTCAATTACTTTTCCCTGGATGATAAAAAAAAAAGGCTTAAGATTCTCAAAGTTCTTACATTAAAGGCAGCAGATTTGTATTGCTTATTTATACTGTGTTGATAAAGCAGGAAATTAATTATTCCAATGCTGCTTAAAACAGTTTACTTCTTTAAATCCAAGTTGTGTTCATTAGAAAACTAGGGCTCACAGCAGCTGTTCAAAGTCCGGTCAGGTTGAGAGTTTGGGAGAGAGAACGTACCTCATCTCTGAGCTTGCGGATGAGTTCGGTGTCATTGTGATGCGTTTTGATGACCTCTGCCTTTCCACTGGCAATATGAGAGGCACTCTCAATGAGATCCGGCCGCAGCGTGCCCTGCGCCAGGAAAACCTCCTCCGGGTTCAGGTTCATTTCTCCAAGAACTTCATTAGCCACCTGAGGAGTGACACAGGGCAGAATCGATGAGAAATTAAATATGTTATACAATAAAAAAACACAATTAAAAGAGAATGATCAAACAGCTGTCGCTCACTTTAACAAACGTGTCTCCAATAATCTTCCTTTTCTCCTCAGGGTTGGTGG
This sequence comes from Cyprinodon tularosa, assembly GCF_016077235.1. NCBI lineage: Eukaryota > Metazoa > Chordata > Actinopteri > Cyprinodontiformes > Cyprinodontidae > Cyprinodon > Cyprinodon tularosa. The sequence continues at coordinate 826,084 of NW_024038781.1, forward strand.
TCATATTCAAGGTCTTGCTGATGCGTTTCCGTGGCGTCCTGTCCTCCTCAGAAATGGGAAGAGTTGTTGTCCCGTTGTAAAAAGTGTGAGCTGCATTTACCACTAAAAAATAGAAAAGTGGTGCTTAAAAACAATACAATACCAATATCATAATATCATCAGGACATCTTGTTATATCCATGTTAGACCCCACCCCCCTTTTTTTAAATAAGAGCATCCCATACGGTTTATTCTAGTTACTTGTTTCTGCTACTTTGGTTTAATTAATGAGACCTGCAAGAAATCATAAGGTTTGCTCTCTTTAGAGAAATTTATGCAAACTACTATGTTAAACTACTACTACTAAACTACTTTATGTCCATATTACTTTATTTTTTTTATTATTGCTGTTTTATAGAAATTAATGAATAAAAGTAAAATAAATTTTCTTTAATAAAAAACAAGACTAGGGTTGTCTTTCAGAACCACATTGTTGTCAAACTACTAAGTCACAGCTAAGGTAGCTCGCTATCAATGGGATGTTGTACAGAGCATATTAATTGAAAGTTGAGTGGAAGAAAAAAAAAAATCACTAGTGACAAAGATACATACAACCTTGATTTGATTGTGAAGTAAAACATGTCTGCCCTGTGAGAAAGGCCAATGCATGCCTTATAAAAAATCACAGCATCCCTTTGCTCGACAGACTAGGTTAATCCTCTGACCTAAAACCTGTAGAGAACTTAACCAACATTGTCAAAAAAGACAAAGGGAGACTCAACAAGGTAAGGGGCAGCATTAACAGAACGTGGATCTCCTCACCACAAAGTGTTCAGTAAATAACAGTTTTGAATACAATTCAAAATCCTTTTAGGCAGAAGCTATGAATGCTTCTGCAGAAACAACCTTAGAACTCGTCTCCTACCTTTGAGTTTAATACCAAGCTTGGTGAGGGCCTCCTCCACACTCTGACTCTCTCTCTTCCTCATAAAGCCGTTATCGATGTGAACAGCAATCACCTGCTCCTGATTCAGAGCTTTGTTCAGTAGAGCTGTGCAAACTGTTGAGTCAACCCCACCACTCAGTAGCACCTGTGGATACAAAGAAGACACCATAACTTTAAAAGTGTTCTATAATATTCTGTTGAATATTTACTAAAGATTGCTTCCATCTGATGGCAGGCTTAAAATCACCAAGCACACCATTCTTCTCACAAAAAAACAGGATTTATTTAAACCAAGTAAATTCAAAAGCTGTTGCATATCTTCCAACTTCTGCAGCTGAAACCATCCTCAGTTCTACAGCCATTTATTTTTCTTTGATTCATTTTCTGAAAGAAGCCATGTCACTTACCAGAACTTTCGACGTGCCCACTTTTTCTCTGATTTCATTGATGCAAACCTCCTCCCGGTTGTGCACGGTGAAGTTACTCGTACAACCCGCGATCTCAAACAGGAAGTTCCGCAGCATCTCCATCCCTCGCTCCGTCAGGTCAACCTCAGGGTGAAACTGTGTCCCGTACAGCTTCTTCTGTTCGTTGGCAATCCCTGGAAAGGAAAACAGTGACGTTTTACAGCCAGAACCTAACTTGCTTTACTTTGAAAGGGTACATGAATAAAACTACTATGCAAAAAGAAAGTAATGTTTTACAATGGCACAGTCGTTTATACGTGCATATAGGCTGGGAAAAGGTTATCTTGAATGCTCCTCACCAGCAATGATGTTTCCTGACTGGGCCACCACTTTAAAACCATCAGCCACTTTATCCACGCTGTCACCGTGGGTCAGCAGCACCAGTTCCTCCTTCTGAAGGCCTCTGATGAGAAAGACACACACAGGCGTTACAGAAAGGTAAGAAGTGTTGGTTGATATGTGGTGCTATAGTTCATATTCGTCAATGTTTACATTGAAGAATAGACCTAGACAATAATTCAATATCGATATATATCAGGATATAATTTTATTCAGTAAAAGTAGTATGAGATTTAAACACATTTCCAGTATTTTGATATACACTGCAGTCTGTGGTTACAGTACTGGTCATTGTAACGCTGTGCTGCTCAGTTTTTTCTAAGCTCCAACACTTGAAGTTTTGCTACAAAATGAATGTGCATAGTAATGAGAGCAAATGTCCCATTTAGTTTCGACTGAGCTGAGATAAAGGTTTTGTTCAAATCTTATTGTTGTCAAAGCTCGCTGTGCCTTGGTTAAAAAATAAAAGGGATGGGATCTGTTTTGCTTCTACTAAAAATGAGAGGTTCAAAACAAACAAAACCATTATTAACAAATATCACACCGTAAATAGAGACAAGAGCAGGATGATGTGAGAGAGAGGGGGAGAAATCCTGACAGGAAGGGTTTAGAAATACCCCAAAAATTATTCATTGTGAAGCTCTGCCTACAACTCCATGAGGGTTTATCAAAAGTTTTTTTTATAATTGTTATTAAGGACCTTTAGTTTGTATATTCGGAGCTAGTTATGAGTTATTTGGTTAATTTAATATAGTGATTTGGGAAATTAGTCTTTGAAGCCTGAAGTTAATCATAAAAAAAATAAATAAAGGAGGTCATGACAAAGAAACTGAAAGAGGCAAGAAGGAAGAAGAGAATATAAGGCAGAAGAACATCTGTTGAGGTGTAGCTCAAAAAAATAAATAAATAAAATAATTGTACACAATTTTTTTTTAAATAATCATTTTAAAAATTTGCATGGACTTGAGCTTTCTTTGATGCTTTTCTGAGGCTTTTATATTGATTATATTGACATCAGAATTATATCACCTGAAATTAAGAAATATACCATGATATAGGTTTTGGCCATATCATTAAGTCCTGGTTAACAGTATAGATGCACCGATCTGGCAGAGCATATCAGCTGATATCCGAGACGATTCAACTGTAGACTTGATATAAACATTGCTAAGAAAAGGTAACATTTAATGCGGGTATAAATTAACATAACATAAATATTAGTTAGATGTACAGCGCACTGACTGAATTGGATCGGAGCATCTCCAGTGTAGAGTATTTGTCATATTGTGTGGGTTTCTGATTGAGTGCCAACGTATGTATCAAATATTTAGATGCATGGTAGAGTACCTAAACCTTTGTTTTAACTTAAAAGATAAGAGGAGATTCACCAGCTTCAAAAATGAGTAAATTTTAGGGCTGCATCTAACGACTTTTTTGCTAATCGATTAATCTGTTGATAATTTTTTTAAGATGAATCGATTAATAATCGGATAGCAAAAGGTTCCTTAAAAACTATTTTTTCAAACCAGGTCAAACTAAATCTTTTCCACTTGAGGAGTTCTGGATGAAACATTTTGCCAGATGAAAAAGGATTTTTTTAATCATAAAGGCAAAATATTTAGATATACTTTTACAATTCTAGTATAATTACTGCTCTAAGTGGGTTGCTCTGTCAGCTAAAGGCATGATTTTGAGCCTCTATACCCCAGTTAATAAATCGATTACTGAATTAGTTGACGATTATTTCAATAATCGATTAATCATGAATAATCCAATTGTTTCATGCCTTTTAAGTTCAGAAAGATTTAAAATAATTAACAATTAGGTCCCCATATTTTGTCTACATCAGTATAACAATGTATAGCAAATAATGATTTATAGAGTCAGTCATAAAAATTAATTTATATTAAAATAAACTCCCCACAATACCTGAAAAGGGAGCATGTGTTGTCCAGCGCAATGTTGAACACGCCATCCTCCCTTACACTCTTTTTGTGGACCGTCCCACCAAAAACTTTATTCATCATCTGTAGCAAACAAACACATTTGAGTTAATCATTTTACACTGACTTTTTTTTTTACGTGTGACATAAAGGCAAAATAAATTTTTTTTAAGTACCGTAGAAGACGGAATTATATTTTCCTTTCTTAAGAAGAGGTAAATAGCAGCAGTTATAGGTACCTGCATTCCATAGCAAATCCCAAGGACTGGCTTCCCTATGGTGAATATGGCTGGGTCAAACCAGGGGGCATCTTCTGCATACACAGAAGCTGGACCTCCTGAAATAATGATCGCTCTGAGGAGTGAGATGGAGAAGCAATCAGACAACGTTACAACATTACAGCACCTCTAAGCTTAGTCGACAGAACAAAACAGAAAAAGGAAAGAAAAAGCCTCTTTTTTTTTCTCACCTGTAACCTTGTTCTCTGATTGCAAAGCCTGGGGTCTCCAAAGGGAGAATCTCTGAGCGGACACACAGCTCCCGCACCCGTCTGTCAATCACCTTCCCGTACTGTGCGCCTGCATCCAGGATGGCAACCGCCCCCTCAAATGATCCATTCTGCTCTGTGGTGCTGATCTCCAGCTATGGATGCACAGTTACACAGATAACGGCTCATCTGTTTCATGTATTCACAGAGGGACTCGTATGGAGAAGTTGTTAAAGAAATGCACAGTTGAAATGTGCGAATAGTATGCTGGTAGGTTTGCATGAGTAGAAGCACAAGGAAGCCAATTTCTAAAACCTTTCCTGAGTGCCATGAAAATGTGACTCAATAAAAGGCATAACGTGATTAAAAACATGTGAGCTACAACCTAGACAGACAGGCACTCTTTTGAAACGTGCTGCAACCATTCTGAGAAAGGAAAATCACAAGAAACCTCAAGTTAGTCAAGGGTTATTAGCTTGATCAGCTTCTTAAATTGACATTTGTTCCCTCTGAACACAGAGCAAGAATAGGCAGTGGGGTTATAGTTTTACTGCTAAACTAGGACTTCAAGTAGAGATGTTACCAGAGAACTACCAGAGTAAAAATAAAAAGAAATGACATAACATCACAATGATAAAAGATCTATGGTAACTCGGGAGGAGCTACAGTGATGCTCTGCTCAGAAAGCAACCCAAACTGTTTGGCCTACATGCAAAACACTATGCGAGTTGAAAAACCAACACTGGAGATTAATCTGAACACAGCATCAACACTGTAAAACATGGTGGTGGCAGCATCCTGCTGTGAATGGCCTTTTAATTGAGCATGGACCTGAGTTTGGGTTGGCCTAATACATTATAATTCCAGTCAAATAGATTATTTTGTGGTTGTGACCTAACATATTTGAGAGAAAAAAACGTTCAGGAATATGACCCCTATTTGATCATTTTGGTTCATGCTATATTCTCCCACTCTGCAGAATCAGTTAGTTCAATCTCTAACGTTATGCTCTCTCTGCTTTTTCTCATAGTAGCTTCATCTGGTCTGTTCCTGTTCGGCTATGACACCAACCTGGAGATAAATATTAGCTGTACTGCTGCCATCAACACCTTTGTTTATAGATTTTGGAGATCAACCTGTTTTCCAGTGTAGTCTTGTTTCTCTGACTGTGACTGGCTGGATTTCCCCCCTTATCCTCTGATCTTCAGAGCTCGTCTGCCTGGCTGTGTGTTTCCTGGTCAGGAATTTAAAGTTGCTTTTTGTATCTCTACATCTGTCTCCTTGCACCCCAGTTGGCCACGGCAGATGGCCGCTCACACTGAGCCTAGTTCCGCTGGAGGTTTCTTCCTGTCAAAAGGGAGTTTTTCCTCTCCACTGTCGCTACAAGCATGCTTAGTGTGAGGGATTGCATCCCAGTCAATGAGTCCATGCAATCAACTGGTTTTCCTTAGATGGAAAACTTTGAATCAATTTGATTGGATGAGCCTTGAAATGACATGTGTTGTGAATTTGCACTGAATTGAATTCCAATACTTTAAAAAGTACTAAGCTGTTAAAATTCGACCATGGTTTTGTTCTTTCCTTGTGGATCTTGACAAATGCTGGACAATTTTGCCATTTGTTTTTATTAAATTGAGGTCCTACAGTGATGGAAGTAGCACTGAATCAAATGCCAATAACAAAAACAGACTCGTGATGAGCGGCAAGACAAGAAACAACCCACGTGGAAAGTGAAACCTTCATTTTCCTTCTCCAATTGTACGTTTCGCAGTTTTTTTTAATTGTCTAATGTTAGGATGCACACAATTGAACATGAGCCAGAGAGATGTGTGGGGAAAACTACTTTTAAAAAAATAACCGTTAACATCGCAGTGGTAGTTAGAGTTCCAAGTTTGCTCAACTAGCTTAGAATGTTAGCAAACTGATAGACGTTATTTTAACTGAAACTATGTGACAGCGGTCATGCAAAGTCAACGATTCAGCCAAAAAGTTAATTTGACAGCTTCCAATCCGGACCGAATGCAAGAAAAACACACATCCCTCCGTTAGCTGTGGAGTCCGGTAACAGTTTGTGCTAGGCTAAAGCTTGCTAGCGTGTAGCGAGCTAGCGAGGAGGAATCAAACCGTCGTGCGGAGCGTTAGCCTGTTAGCAGAAAGGTTAACGGGGCTATGCTAGGAACCCACGGCGCCCACTGGGCTGCTAGGACCCACTCGAAATACACGCAGACGATGGGGGAAATATGTGACAGACTTCCTTCATGTCAGATATCCCTGATATAACCCCGTAGCTGTCAGGCAGCCATGACCGTTGAAATGTAAAACTGCAACAGACTCAGAGCGGAGCGACTGGTCCTCCGCGGGGCTGCTGGTAACATGCTGACTAACTTTCCCCCCTTTAGGAGCACAGAGGCCGTCAGGGTCTAAAACCGCGGGCACATCGGCTTCACCGAGTGGTCACCCGGACCGCTCGGTGTTAAAGTATCCCATCCACTGACCTTGCTCTCTCCGTTGCACAGTGCCATGGGGGACTGCCGCCGTGTTCGGTGGTGAAAGCGCTCCCCTTCTTCTCGCTGTCCCAGGTCTCACACTGAGAGAGAGCGCTGCTGGATCAGCACGCCGACTACCGTTGGAGAGGCAGACTGAGCGGAGGGAGCAGCGGAGGGACTCTATCTACTCCTCCGGACGGGGGATGAATTTCCTCTGTGGGGCCAGACTAAACTGTCTCATGGGTGGAGCGCAAAGTGAAAATCAACAGATAGTAAAGTGGGATAATAGTCCCTGTAGGGATGGGCTTACAACGTTAGACTCAACCAATAGAGAAACATATAATTACAGTTATAACTTAGATATAATTTGTAATTCTGACTTTAATGTAAGAATTCTGACTTTAATATAGGAATTCTGACTTTTTTTCTCACAAATCTGACTTTAATATCAGAATTCTGACTTTTTCTCACAATTCTAACTTTAATACAAGAATTCTGACTTTATTCTAAGAATTCTGACTTTAATATAAGAATTCTGACTTTAAATTTTGAATTCTAAATTTTTTCTCACAATTCTGACTTTAATAAAAGAATTCTGACTTTAATATAAGAATTATGACTTTAAATTTTGAATTCTGACTTTTTTCTAACAATTCTGACTTTAATCTAAGAATTCTGACCATTTTCTCCCAATTCTGACTTTAATCTAAGAATTCTGACTTTAATGTAAGAATTCTGACTTTTTTCTTAGAATTATCAGTTTAATCTCAGAATTCTGACTTTAATATATTAATTCTGACTTTAAATTTAACATTCAAACTTTAGTCTTAGAATTCTGACTTTAATATAATAATTCTGACTTTTTTCTCACAATTCTGACTTTAATCTAAGAATTCTGACTTTTATCAGAATTTTGACTTTACTCTCAAAATTCTGACTTTTTCTCACAATTTTGACTTTAATCTCAATATCCTGACTATATTCTAAGAATTCTGACTTTAATCTCACGGTTCTGACTAATCTCACAATTCTGACTTTTTTTCTCACAATTTTGACTTTAATCTAAATTTTGACAAGAATTCTGAGAAAAAAGTTAAAATTCTGAGATTAAAGTCCGAATTTTGAGAAAAAATGACTTTTTTCTCATATTATACTGAACTAAGATTTAAAAATACAAAAAAGTGGCTCTAATCCTCTTCCGTAATTTAGTAATCATAACATTTATTTATTTATTTATTTTGCATGAAGTTGGAGCAGAAAAGTAGCATATATATTCTTGATTTACTTTAATCAGTTGACGGCAATGTGAGGCTTCATTTGGTCATCATAAAAACGTCTAATTAGGTGCATTAGGCCTGAAAAAGGGGAGATAATTCAAGAGCTTGAGTAGTTTTCCAATGAATTATAGCGAGTAAAGACTTCAGGACAACGATTCATATATTTCTGCCATAATAATAGACAATAGTGACTTCATAGAACTTTTCTAGTAGGCTATATGAGTGGTCTCCTCCTTAGTGTATAATGTCTTCTGTACCATTTATTGTTTTTAGCTGACTATATTTCAACAAATATCTCTCACATCTATAACAGCTGTTATTTTTAACATTAATTTTGTTAATGTTATAATTTTCATGTTCATGTTGACAAAATGCATTTGGTGTAGGGATGCAATTAAATATTATTTTGCAAATTGATAAATTTTTCAATTTTATTTGATTAATTGATTAAAAATCATATAGCCAAAGGTTCCTTAAAGAACTTGCAGAATTACACTAGGTTAAAACTAAAAGCTTTCCACTTGAGGAGTTCTGAATAGGGCATATTGAGAGACGAAAAAGTTTAGTTCTATCTTAAATTCAAAATGTTTATATATTTTGTTATAATTGTGATATAATTACTGCTCTTAGTGGATTGCTCTGTCAGATAAATCCATATTATACAGTCTCTACACTCCATTTAGTGATAAATCTATTACAAAATTAGCTGACAATTATTTCAAAAAACGATTAATCACAATTAATCCTATAAATTTGTTCCATTTTATTTTGGTGTAACAACCTCTTAGCTGGTCATCATGTATAAGTAAAAAATAATTAAAACAACAACACCTACTTTCTACCATTAAGAGAAGGTGCCATCCACTTCAAGGTTAAAAATACAATTTTTTTCCCTTCCTTTTATCTTTTTCCTGAATGTAAAAGGAAACCTACAAACCAAAACAGTTCACTTTTTTGTTTCAAGTATGGGAATACTCTTCAGTTTTGGAAACATGATCAGCACTTTTTACACATTTTCAAAAAGAATGTTTGGAATCCAACCTGAAAAGAAGGAAAAACAAAGCGGAAACATCTGTGGTGAGATATGACGATAACAGCCCCATCATGTGGAACATCTCACAAACGGCACTTTAAGATCAGTCGCCTCAGGAGGTTCTAGTGTCTGATCAGATTGTGTTTATCTACGGTTCCAATCAGAAGACCCTTAATCCTTGTTTTAGGTTCATGTTAAAGTCTAAGCTGAGACAAAGCATCACTTCATCTACTGAAATTGGGACAGTGTGTTTTCTGTCTAAATTGTAATGGGTCTCATGGAAGTTTGCAGCCTTAATAGTTGTGTAAGTCTCTCAAAAATCCCAACATCAGCCTCTTGGATCAAAAGTGCTTTAAACATATTCAGTTTGCTTCCTCCTATGAGATGATTATTAATCTTTTCTTTAAACTGTTGTTATTTAAAGAGTGTTCTTTTTTGATGTTTAGTTTTTGGGCTCATTTTGCTTTTCCTAAAAGTAAACTGAAATACAAACTCATCCAATCTAGGAAGATAAGGTTTTATGCCAACACCTGCTCTTTGCAGAGAGTGAATGCAGATACGATTTTGTTAAACAAACCATTTTATGTGTTAGTTTTTATATATATGTTCCACAATAGGTGGTCCAAGTGGAATGATTCTTTCTGAAATGATTTTGTTCAAATAAATTGTAAATGTGTAATATATTAAATGATTCAATGGGATAAATCACTTATGGTTTTCTGTCAATGCAAATCATCATAAGTGTGAGCGCAGGTGACTCACTAGCTTTTAGCCTTGAAGTTCTTTCAGATGCAACACCTAACAGAAATAAAAGTCTTGAATAAGAAACTTGAATTTGATGTATTTCTTTAGTGAATTCTTAACTTCTTATCTAAATAAAATTCCTATGTGCCGTTTAAAAGACTGTGATGCTCCTAAGGCTTGCATCTTCTGTTCTGACATTCTTCATGTGTCCTGACAGTTCCACACCAAACCAGCAGCCCATCAAATACAACACAATAGTTAAATAAACATTTATTTAACTAAATACATTCCTATATTACTAAATATGAAAAAAGTTGTCCTAACACTATTAAAGTAACTCAAACTCTGCAAAACATAAAAAACAGCTCTAAAAATAGGAAACTGATTTGCAAAAAAACTGACAGAAAGCTGATCTAAAAATGTCTGAAAAATTAGTGTTTTTGGCCTTGAATTGAGCAGGTAGACAATCTGCAGATGGAATGGATATTTGTTGTTTTTTATCACCTATTATTCACTTAAAATAAGATTATAGACATCTGTACTTATGTAAAATGTATCATCTTTTTCTATTGGCAAGTTGTTTTACCTGTCTGCTCAAATCAAGGAAAAATATACTTCTAACCAGAAAAGATGACAAATTTTAATGTTTGTAGTGTAGGATTCTGCCAGGAGCAGCAGGGGCCAGGAGCAGCTCTATATGGGTGGGGGCCCCTGTTGGCCACCTTCGAGAACCGACCATGTTCCTGAGATTCAGGAGGTCTGTTTCCAGTAAGATATTTCAGTTGGTTTAATTTTATCACTACATGTTTAATTTATTTAATTATTATTATTTTTTTTAAAACTTGAATTGATCTAAGTAGATCTAGTTGAATTGCATGAACATGTAGGGTAAACCATGTAAAGCAAAGCTGTCTTGTAATGACTAATAACTTATATCTCGATCAGTGACGGTAAATGAGTGGCAGCTTTAGGTTTGCCTCTTCATCACATGCTATGGCACTCTGATATGCCTGTGTGTTGTCACATGTTTGCTGTTGGGATAAGCGACTTCACATGGGCTCAAAGTAACCCACAAGGCAGAGCATGTCGTTATTCATTACCTCTTAATTTAATGTGAGGTCATGGGGGCAGAATGGACCTAAGAGACACAGTCTGCTTAGAATTAAATCACTGAATGGTTTTTAAATGACTATGCCTCTGCAACCGCTAGATTAAGACAGAAATATATTCAAACAATGCCAGATTCGAATAGAATCTGATCATTTGTCCAATAGTTTTTTTTTTTTATTTTAACTAACCAGATCTGTAGTAGAGCTACAGCTAACTATATGGGAAGAAAAGGAATGGATCCCTTTTATTGTCTCACGTGGGAGCCCTCATTGGTTGCTGGGCCATTCATTAGTATTTTCTTTCTTTGAAAAAAAATAAACCTTTCAAAACCAAAAACAAACAAACAAACAAAAAAAAACTAGCCAGTTTGAAATAAAGGTCTCAAAGTGGCTATGTGGAAAATATATATCTAATTTTTACTTTACATGACAGTTGGTATAAAATCATGTCGAATATTGTTTTTCTGCTGCATCAGATATCCTGTTTTATTTTAATTGAAACAGGTAAAGAACCCTCAATCAAGATGAAGGAAGCAAGGAAGGAAGGAAGGAAGGAAGGAAGGAAGGAAGGAAGGAAGGAAGGAAGGAAGGAAGGAAGGAAGGAAGGAAGGAAGGAAGGAAGGAAGGAGCTATCTAATCAAAGTATCAAAAAAATAAAAAATAAAGATGGATAAAAAAATATATATACTGATGGCCAGCTCTATGCTATGTTTGGTGATAAAAGCAGTACACATTTTCTTTCTTAATCATTGAAGTAATCTGCTGGTGTTTCTCTGGTGATAGTTGTTGTTATTGGCACAAAGCTAGGATGTTGCATCTTTCCAATGCAACACAGATGTTTGAGACTATGGTCAGACCTCAAAGGGGAAAACAAAAAAAAGCACCTTTGTTAGTTGATTAAAGTAGAATTGTCTGAAAAGCATCTATTTATTGTGGCTGTGAGCTAATTGTACATGTTTGTTGTCAGTGTATCAACCACCCAGTCCTCTCAGGTTTTCTGTTTTATTCTCACATACTCACTATCACATATTTATGCATTTATTTATTTAGATTATTGACTAAATTATTTATATATTACATTTATATGAGCTTTTCTTTAACTGCCTATATTATGCCACTGCTTTTTTTTCCTATTTTTTAAATACTTTATTCATGTACAGCACTTTGAAATAAACTAACCTTTACATATATAATATTGGGTATTTTCTTCATTGTTCTTCTCTGCAGACATTTGTTTACTGATTTTGTTTTGACTAAAACCATATAAATCCAAAATAAGAAAAAAGATTAAGTAAATTCCAAAATGGGGATAGTAGTCACCATCTTGGAACTCAGAAATACAAAAGGACAAATATGAAAAAAATAAGCCACGATAAATACGTACTATGATAAAAAAGGAGTCAGGCATCATCTTAGAAACTAGTATTTATATAAAATAAGATAATCCACATATGATTAGATTTAGACAAAATCTGAAAAAAAAAAAATACGAATTAATACTTAACTTTCAATTGTCAAATTCAAAAGAACTTTAGATTTTCATTTAGTGTTATATTTTTCTCCCCATCCATCCTAACTTTCACCTCTTTCATCTTCTCTCATTATTATTATCATAAATTTCATTTAAAGTCAAAAATATTTTTGAAACATCAGAAAATTTCAAGATTTTGAAACAAAATTTAAAGATTTTCAAACAAACATCTCAGAATCTCAAAATATTGGAAAGTAGACAATAAAATATAGTATAGTCTAATAATGATTATACAAATAGAAATAGCAATAAAAAAAATCAATAAACAAGAAATATCAATAACATTAATTTCATAACTCACTAACAAGTTTCCGAGCAGTATGCTTTTACAAATATTTCACTGATTAGAAGAAAAAATATTTTTTTTGGTCTAGATGTGTAAACTCTATTTGTTGTGGATAAACTTTTATCCAAAATGTTTATAGATTAAAAGTCAAAACTGTGACCATGTGAGTAGGAAGTGAGTGATGGGTCCCACTGTAAAAACCTTCCGTCATTTTTCCCTGGGGAGGAACCTTAGCAGCGGCGTCTTCAGACACGTCAGCTGAAGGTACCCGGACACATTTCAGTGCTACGCACAGCGCTCTTCCTGGTGCCCTGTGTTTTTGTCAGCCGGTGTGTTTCCAAGTTATTCGCTAGTCTCGTAATTCCTCTTGTCCATTCCTTCTGTTAGGATGTTACCGTCTGTTAACCGAACTGAGCAGTGAAACCAGCCGCTGATTGGCTCTTTGATTCCGCTGCTTCTGTGTTTGTCTCTGATTTGGCATGCTGTCATCACCAGGTATGCATGATCCCATCTACTGCTTTTCGCTATTGTCCCTTCTATGCATGTTTTCTGCGTGTCTTTAAGTTTATTCTCGTTAACAAGTCTGTTGAAGGCCATTAAGGTGACAAAAGCAACGTTCTGGTAATTTTTCACTCACCTAGTTGATCATTTAACTTCCTGTTAGAGATCAATGAATGATTTATGTGTCATAACTCTTTTTAATTATTGTTAAAATCATAACGGCTCTTAATTGCCAAAAGTTCTCAATTGAAATTAATCGTTTGTTTATATTTCGCCTTTTCTATCATGCCATGTTTATTGGAGACAGTAGATTGACATAGAAGCTCTCCATCTCTTTCATTGGTAATTTCTACTTTCATTATGCAGAGTTATTTTGGGCGCAGAAGTTTTGATGCCCTCAGCTCCATCATGGAGTCCTCAGATTTGACCACACGCAGGAACGGGCGGCAGAGGAGAGTAGCAGGCGCCTCCACCGTGCCTGAGCACACTGGGTACATGGACAGAGGGGAGACGAGCTCCCCTGAGCCAGAGATGGAAGAAGATGACATCCTCATCAGGAGATCCGACTCAGAGGACAGGAGGCGTCACCGGGGGCGACTAGGGATCCGTGGTGAACTGGGGAATATTTTACTCCTCCTGTTCCTCTATGTGCTTCAGGGGATTCCTTTAGGACTGGCCGGCAGCATTCCTCTGATCCTTCAGGGCAAGAATGTCAGCTACAGAGACCAAGCCTTCTTCAGCTTTGTCTTTTGGCCGTTCAGTTTGAAGCTTTTCTGGGCGCCGTTGGTGGACGCCCTGTACTTCAGCAGGTTTGGGAGGAGGTAAGATACAAGTCCATGTACAGATGTGTTAAAGATGCTCTATCTTTCTGGTTCTTTTCCCTAAAAGAGATCACTCACGACAAACTCTTTAAAAAACACATCATAATTTATATGTATTAAATAACCAGGAGACATGACAACAGATTCTGATAGAAATCGTAATTTTACTCAGATCAGAAAAATTGCTTAGAGTTTACAGAAGGCAGCTGCTCCCCTCTCAGGAAGTGGCCCCGATCAACAGTTAAAAAGCCATTTTATACATCTCCAGTCTGCCGTATCATTACATCATACACGATAGCAGATGATTAGACATCCGTGGCTCCAGCCTTATCAAAATATCACTCTTCGTTCTTAGCTGAGGGATGCCGCTCTCATTCCATTTTCAAATCTTTGCAACGTACAAAATGAAGATTATAACTATATATATCCAGACAGGGGAACTGTCCTAATTGGATTAAAATGTCAGTTCTGATGCGTAACAGGCAGCCCATACCAGGGTGTAATAAACTCACACATCTTCGATGATAATTATACTAACAGATGGATGATACTGATATTTGCTCGTGTGTTTTTTCAGCTCTGGGCTGTTGCTCATCTCTTGTGTGTTTTCTGCAGGAAGTCATGGCTGGTGCCCACTCAGTACCTGCTGGGCCTGTTCATGCTCTACCTTTCAGTAACCGTCAACTCGCTGCTGCAGAGGGAGAAGGGACCTGATGTGGTGACGCTCACTGCAGTCTTTTTTATGCTTGCCTTCCTGGCAGCCACACAGGTAACATTTATTAAGCGCACATCCAGTGCCTTGTAAAGGTATTTACACACCTTTAACCTTTTTCAAATCACATGCATTAAACTCAATGGATTTAATGCAAAGGTCAAAACCAAATCAGGATATAATTTCTAGGTGGAAGGAAATATAAAGTGTAAATATGGAGCAAAATGTTGTAGAAACATAGAGTCGAGTCCTATAATCCTTTTAAATAGGACACAACTCAAGGTTTCTACTGCATTTTGCTCAATATTTATTTTGCACTGCAATTAACTTTTTTATATTAATGCCCTTTTGCACCATTACTGTATTTTTAACTGGTTTCTTTTTCTTTTACATTGTTCACACTCTGATCACTGCTGCACTTTATATTGGTAATGTTTATCATACTCCAACTGTAATATCATTACGCTATTGTAAGCTGTATGCAATAAATTTTTTATTATGTCTACACTCTGTGCATACAAGTTTTATCTAAGTCTAAATTTATGTTGTTCAAACAGGAACCAATCTGATGTGGTATGAATACTTTTGGCCTGTCAAATGGACCACTCCCATCTTATTTCTTTCTCTCTGTATGCTAGGATATAGCTGTGGATGGCTGGGCCCTTACAATGTTATCCAGAGAAAATGTGGGTTATGCATCTACCTGCAACTCTGTGGGCCAGACGGCTGGATACTTCCTGGGGAATGTGCTCTTTTTGGCCCTGGAGTCTCCTGAATTTTGCAACAAGTACCTCAGATTAGTGCCTAAAGACACAGGCATCGTCACCTTGCCAGGTACGTCGCTCCCTTTTCCCGTAGAATTGAATTGAAAACAAATCTATGCATGTTTTTTTTTAAAGCTGCTTTTATCTGGTTGCATAAGGGGGCAGATCCTTAAATTAATGTGTTCTACTCCTTCTACACACCTATCCTCTTTAAAGCCCTAGTTTGCAGAGCGGTTACAAAGGATCAACATAATCTAATTGTGCAAACATATCAGACAGGAGAAGTCTGCCTGATAATCCCAACGAATAAAAACAAAAACAAAGGGAAGACAAAGTATTACGTTCATGTAGGCACTCTTATGCAACCACTATATATATATATATATATATATATATATTTATATATATTGTTTTTTTTAGAACTATCCCCTCTAGGTTTCTACATTATAAATGTCTCACTAAAGTTGTTTCATTTTCGATACCACATAAACCTGTTTTGTGAAACATTTCTGTGCCAGTCTTTTCCTTGAACCTTTAGATGAATGAATTGGGTCTTTTTGTTCTCCTTTGGTTGATTAAAGGGAATCCTTTGTTCTTCTGCTGCAGATTTTCTGTTTTTTTGGGGGGTGATGTTCCTGGTTTCCACCACCCTGGTGGCCATCTTTAAAAGGGAAAACAATCAAGGCAGAGGGAGGAGGAACGTCCCGGAAGAGACTCAGGGTGTCATGGAAACCTACAAGCTTCTGTTCTCGATCGTGAAGATGCCCACAGTCTTCACCTTCTGCTCCCTGCTCCTCACAGCTAAAGTGAGCAGAGAGACAATATGTGCTGTCTCTATGTGATGAACGTTCTTAACAGGGCGGATCTTCTCTCCATCAGATCGGTTTCTCTGCAGCGGATGCTGTTACGGGTCTGAAGCTGGTGGAAGCTGGAGTCCCTAAAGAGCAGCTGGCCCTCCTTGCGGTGCCCATGGTGCCCCTGCAGATCCTTTTG
The DNA here is from genome assembly GCF_016077235.1 of Cyprinodon tularosa. Lineage (NCBI taxonomy): Eukaryota > Metazoa > Chordata > Actinopteri > Cyprinodontiformes > Cyprinodontidae > Cyprinodon > Cyprinodon tularosa. The sequence goes on from NW_024038781.1 coordinate 842,502, forward strand.
CCTGTGGTCATCAGCAGATACACGGCAGGACCCCGGCCCCTTGACGTCTTTTACAAAGCATTCCCGTTCCGGTAGGCACTCCACCAAACCCGCCTCCTTCTGTTTGTAAGCTGTTATCTGAACGCTAACAGAGACCTATTCTGTTTTGCAGGCTGCTAATTGGGCTCGAGTATGCTCTGCTGGTGTGGTGGACCCCCAGTGTGAAACAAGAGGGAGGGTTCCCACTTTATTACTATGCCATAGTCTTTCTCAGCTATGCATTGCATCAGGTTGGTCCTCCTGTTTTGTTTCTTTTTGTTCTAACCTCTAGATTTGGCTTCTAGTTAAGACCAAAAGGATTCGCAGTTTCTGGTTCTTTACGTCAACTAGAGCTGCAACTAACGAACATTTTGCTAATTGATTAATTTGTCAATTATGATTTCAGTCGATAATCTCATTGCAAAAGGTTCCTTAAATTTTTTACAGAATTAAACCAGGTGAAACCAAAACATTTCCACCTGAGTTCGAAAGACGAAAATATTTTTTATTAATTATGATTTATTTATTTTCTTTTGGTATAATTACTGCTCTAATTGGGTTGCTCTGTCAGCTAAAGGCTTGTTTAAGAGTCTCTTTACTCCAGTTAATGATTAATCAATTACTAAATTAGATGTCAATTATTTAATTGATTGATTGATTAATCCGATTTATTGTTTCAGCCCTTACGTCAACACAACACAATTTAAACAGGAAAATTTGCTTCTAACCGCGTCTGCTTTTACAATTGGTCAAACGAAGCAAAGTATTAATGTTTGTTTTTGCCTCATTTCGCATTGATTTAGCTTTTTCTTTGCGACTTCTGAGTCTGGTTCATCTGGATTTATATGACTTTGTCTTCATCTATAACTTGGTGTCAAACTGCTACAGTTTGACAGTTGTTTTAAAACCTGTGATGCAGTTTATAAAGCAACATTCTTTTCTCTGGGTGCAAACTTAAACCATTGAGCCAGTTCTCTCCTTCAGTAGGAGGCTGTTACTGGTAAACCAGATGTGTTCTATTTTCGTCTTCAAGTTAAACATTTCTTGTAGGTCAAAAACTACTGTTAGAAATCTAAAAAGATATCACAAATTAGTATATTTGTCTTTAAGATTAGATAATTAGATATCATGCACTTGAAACGTGTAAATAATCCTATTAAATAATCTAATCTGGTAAAGTATCTGTCTTATTTGCTCAAAACAAGGTAAAATATTTAACTTAGAATTCAATATTTAAATGAGAAAATTTATATAATCACATAGAATAATCACAAGACAAAAATAATAATTATTTCTGTAATTAACACTAAAACTCTCCACACAAAACTAGTACAGGAGGTGTTAATGGCCCCTGGGCCACACTTTTTAAACCCCCGTCTCTTCATTTAACAGACATTAAAAGGGGTTAGATATTTAACGGAGAACAATGAGCCTGAAACAGCTCATTTTCCTACAGAAGTTTATTAAGATGTTATAACAACAGACTAGACATCCAATCCCTTCAGGTAATAGAAGCCCTGTATTAGTAGATGTATGAGAAAAATGATGAACATTATTTAAGGGCTAACAGGCATGTTGGAGCTTTTCTTCTGATGCCACGAGGATGTTTTAAGTTAGATCCATAGAAGACTATTTTTTTTTTGTTATTTTTCTTATTCAGAAACTGAATCTGTTGAGAAATTAAGCCCTGTTTCAAGCAACTACCAATATTTTTGGTATAATTTAAAGGCTTCTTTCGGTAGATCTTAGTTGACTTGAAGCACAGAAGTGAAGCGAGTTTAGCAACAACATCTAAGAAGCTCCTGAAAGACAACAAAATATTTCACAATACTCAGCTGCTCCTGCAGAAAAGCTAAGGAAGCTAAATGGTTGAGACTCCGCAAATGACTCCATATTGCATCAGGGAAATTATCCCGAACACAAAGAAGTAATACATTCAGGCTGATTTTAAAGATCTGGAATCAGGCTGACCTCAGGATTGAGATTCTGTGGACTGTTTTAGACTTTGGGCAGAAAAACCAACCCGTTTAAATGAGTTCTGATAAGAGAGTGGTCATATATCCATCCAGAAGGGATGCAGAGCTTAAGATTACTGGGACTGTTATTTATATAGAACTATATGCATATTTCTGGCTTTGCTTAGATAAACCGTGACTTTAAAGCAGGGCACCAAATTCCTTTTTCTCCCGAAAAGCAAAAAGATTAATTCAAATCGCAGATTAACTGTGATACCCTGAGATCCAACGATCAGCTGTTGCTCACTGTTCCTTTTCCCCGCACAGAACTAGGGAAGAAAGCCTTAAGCAAACAGCTCCTTGTGGGTGGCATTTTTTACAAAGAAACTGAAAGTTGACGGAGTTTTTATCTTTAAATGCTTTTAAGTTGAAAGTGAGCCTCAATGTACCTGTCATTTAATTTAATGTATCTCTGTTATGTAACTTTGCTGCCTCTTGGCCAGGACTCCCTTGATAAGTGGGTTTTAAACATAATGGGAATTTCTTTCCTGGTTAAATAAAAAATAACTCAGTGACCAGTGTTTGCAAACTTCTGATTCTAAGAATAAACTCTCGGCTTGTTGGATTGTTTGGTCCCTAGGTGGCGCTGTACAGCATGTATGTGGCCTGCATGGCCTTCCACGCCAAAGTGAGCGACCCTCTCATAGGGGGGACCTACATGACCCTGCTCAACACGGTCACTAACCTGGGGGGTAACTGGCCCTCCACCGTGGCCCTGTGGATGGTTGACCCCCTGACCTCTAAGGAATGCCAGGGCGCCGTCGGTCAGAGCTGCAGCTCTTCTCTAGAAGCAGGGGTGAGTGGTGCAGGAGATGCAGGAGAATCTTACCTGCTTTTATTTAGAAACTAATCCGCTCCTCCCCATCTCCAGTTGTGTGTTAAAGAAGGAGGCGTTTGTGTGACGACGCTGGATGGCTACTATGTGGAGTCGGTGGTATGCGTTGTGATCGGTCTCCTCTGGTGGCTGTGGCTGGGGAAGAAGATGAGGCGGCTGCAGGAGCAGAGCCCCGGCGCCTGGAGGTGCAGAGTAAACCAGTGACAAAAGTCCCACTGACACTTTAAGCGAGCGCAGCTTCATGATTTGCTCCAAAACCAGCTGGACTCAACCAGCACCTCACCTAAATCTCCTGCTCTGGTCTGCCAGATTTAGGAGACATTTTACCATCAAACCTGTCGCTTCGATGTACACACGCACGAAGCGAATCGCTGTTTTCTTTTTATAAAAAAGCTGTAATCATTTATCATCACCATCTTTTTAAAGCCTCCTTGTAGTTTTTATTTACCGTGTTTTGCTGCTTTAAACCAAACAGAGGCTGGTTCGAAGAACATGTTGGTCAATATTTGTTTTCCACTTTAGTTGCAGACCTTTAAAGAACCCAAAAGGTTCGTTAAATAAGATTTTTTATAAGTTTCAACACTTTAAGCTCTGACTTATCTGCCTTACAAGAAAGGAACAGATGCATTTATAATCCTAACTCAAAGCATGAGTGAAGGGTTGCCGCATGTACTGTACTCAATGGGCTTTACTATGAAGCAGGACTAGTGTCTCTATGATGGATGTTCAGAGGGAAATTTAACCTTTATTGAACCCATTATTTAATCAAAACAGCGAATGAAATAGGGGCACATATTTTTTTTTTTTACAGAAAAAGCAAGAGACTATCTACAGCATGTGGATATCGCTTGTTTTTTCCTTTTATGTCAACTCATTTAGGTTTACTAAGAAGCCCACTTTGTGTGACATCATACTCTCTAGTAATATCAAGTCTTGGTTTTAATTCAAATCCAGACAAATGAATAAAATAATCCTCGTCTCCTGTAATTTAAAAGTGTTCAGCATTACATCTAGATGTGTTTGCACTTATTTGTCTTCTTAGTTTTAAGAAAAAGTTTGTTTTTAGTTGCACCTATCAGGCTTTTGCTGGTTGAAGCCACTTTCTGGTTTTCTTTGAAGTCCGACATGTAAGATTTTGGATTTTGTGTTTTTCAAAGGACTGTATCATATAAAAATAAATAAGGAAAAAAAGACACTATGAGTTCTTTGGAAAATGTAGGTTTAAATCCAGCAGAAAATGAAGGAAGATTATTTCCGTTTATGCATCAAAGTGAAGGCCCATAAAAGTCATCACATCAAACACAAGGCGCATCAAAATGTGTCGCTTTGTCATTGATATCTCGGCTGGCAGGAAGTGAAGAGAGACTCAAGGAAAGCTTAATATAAAATTTCATGCAAAGACAATTTTATTAGTTTCACAAATCCTGCTTTCCATAATTTATGGCAATAAAGCTCTAACAGGCTGGAAACCCGGTGTCCATAAAAAAATAGCTGCATTCAAAATATATTAAATCAATGTTAAGTTGACAGCGTTTATGAAATATTCACCAACCCTAACTTGGACTTTTACAACAGGAACGACTGTTTACAGTTTTTTTTAGATATACATTTTCTCTTTATTGCCTGATGCAAACAGATCCAACAGAATAAGACTGAAACTAGCCTCTAGAATAGATGCATGCATATTTATGAGATCAGTTGTAGACAATCAGATCTGCTTTAATCTTTTAGCTCAAAAAACAAACTCAGAAATAATCAACATATTTACTTCCTTCCTGTTTTTTTTTTCTGTTTTTTTTTTGTTTTTTTTCTGTTTGATTGTGCTGCTTTTCAGCTTTCTTTAGTGTTTTCATGTTATGCTAAAAATAAACGGATCCCCAACCTATTCCGTCAATTAAATCTGCGCTGAGAGAGATGAAGATGATTGTAATGTAGAGCATAATAAACCCAAACCTGCTTCATAGTATGTTGCCCAATTTAAATTTTAAGTTAAACCGATGATTAATTTAAGCCTTTTTATGTTTAATCTACTCAGATCTGTTTATAATTGAAATTGTAGTAGTTTTTATCTGGTTATACCGTGCCTTGCTTTGATAATAGAAACATTTCAGTCAATATGTTTATGGTGTTTTAATTTGGGTTATACTGCCATCATGTGGCAGAGAAGTAGTACTGCTGAATGAGCTGTTATTGGTTGGTAGAGCAGATGAAATGAAACAAGGCAGCTTTAATCTGTGTCAGTGGGAATGTGCATAATTAAAGAGGAATTCAACTCGCACTTTCTAGTCTGAAAACTGTCATCTACTGTTAAATAACATCTTTTCCCTTTTTAATGTAATAGTTTAACTAGACATACAATTCCCTGTTAGTATATATACACACCGGTTTAAATAATTTAAATAAAATATAAGAAATATTTTTTCTTTCAATTCATGCAGCTTTCTCTAGTTTATTATACATATAACTGGATGGATCGCACTACTTTATATTGCTGCAATGAAACATTAAACCTTTTAATTTGTTTATATCTGTAGTTTTGATGCTGGTAACCAAGGTGAAAATATTGGTTCATCACATACATTTTTATTTCTTGCTGTTGTATTTAATAACTGCACTGCCAAAAGCAAACCAAAGCCTCATGGTAGTCAACTGACAGAGGCGTATGTGGATAATATTGTGCACCAGGGGTGATTTCTCGTGCATGGGAACAGAAGGAAACATGTCTAAATCCCGGAGTTTTTCTATGTGCAATTGTCTTTTATATTTACCCACATTGTCATTATCAGAGATTTCCATTTTTTATCTTTGTTGCAGATTCTCATTGATATTTCTGGCATTAATATGACACTGATTTATTTTGACGGGTGGTGGGTTTGTACTTTTAGTTTAGTGTGAAACATTTTTCTTAGTTTATTTCAAAAAGTGATTTTCTTTTTTTTTTTTATTGAAATCTTTCCCATTCCTATGCCATTTAAACAAGTTTAAGGTTAAACGTTTTGTTTGTAACCTTTCCACTCTTACATGAGTTCTGATACTTTGTCCTACATCAGCAAAATTAAAAATTAGTAATCGTCTAAATCTGATAAAAACAAGGGCATAGAATCACTACTTCTGTAAAAAGGTTTAGGTAACCCTTTGGTCAATGATGATTTGGTCAGCGGTTCTCATATCTATGGTTGATGTCTATTGTTCTCCCAATATCATCACCTGACCAAGCCTTTTTCTAATATGCCACACTACAAAATAAAAGAATGATTCATGCCAATATGTCAGGTCAATATTGTTATATGAGAAATGAAGAGTTGTAATGGGAGGGCACCCATTTATAGATTTATATGTAGCATTGATGAAGTAAGCTCACTGACTACAGAAAGGAGTTATGGATGTTTCTACATCTGACATTTACCTTCAGGCATGAATGAAAGTTAGTAAATGAGAGCAAATCAAGACTAGTGGAAAGGAAATCCTTTTACTTTATATTATTGGTTAAAATGTTTCAGGTTTAATTGAAAGAATGTCCAGGTTTGTAGATTAGGATTTTTTCCCCTCCAATATATCCAACATATGAAGCCATAAAAGTTATGTTCTTCTCTGTAAATGTTTGATTCATTTTGGGCCTCTGAAATAAAGCACTTACTTTGTTTTTAAATCACATTTCTATTTTATTGCTACATTTCAAATGACTGCTATCAGTCAGTGATCAGAATCTGATCACTGATACTTTACATTCAAGAACTAAATTTCAATTCAATTAAACATTTTTTTTCATTTTAGTGTAGAAACCGTTTAAAAGGAAATTTCTTTTTAAGTCTAAAACAGTAAATGTCTTTCCAAACTTATCCTGACAAACAGATCTGGGCTGTTCAAACTGAACCTATTTCATCTTGAGGTTATTTCCTGTGTAGAGGGAGTTGTTTTCTCCCACTGTCGCCACATGCTCACATCCCAAACTGGCCCCCAAACCACTAACCCTTAACTATCAAGTGTCACAGTGACACCCCATTCTGTAGCTCTGTGGCGCAGGTTAACAAACATTTGCCCCTTTCTTTAGACAAATATATACGGTCAAATAAAACAATTTCAAAGAGGACCTTACATTTTGGAAATAATTGCGTTTTTTTTCATAAACTTGTGATTTTCTGTCAGTGTGAAAAAAATGTCAAGAGGAGCCAGTTTAGGTTGCCCGGCATCTGGTTAGGATGCCTCCTGGACGTCTCCTGGTGAGGCACATCCCACCGGGTGGAGGCCCAGGGGGAGACCCAGGACACGCTGGAGTGACTATGTTTCTCAGCTGACCCAAGTGGCTGAAAAGAGGGACATCTGGGCCTCCCTATTGAAGCTGCTACCGCCGCGACCCGACCCCGGATACGTGGAAGAAGATGGATGGATGGATGAAAAAACTGCAGCAAACCAGCGGAATTTACATTTGGAGGAAGGAGTTTTTTCTGCCACCAGGCCGCTGTTACACCTGTTGCCGAATTCCAGCGAGCTTCCAGCTGATGCAGACTTGCTTAACAGTCCACTGGCCCTACCGAATACATAGTTTGAGATGGCACTTAATGTGGCAGACCCTCCGCTGGAACACGCCTACAAGAGGGCTAGTGCTTAGTGGCCGGTTTGGGCCCTCCTGTGGAGTCAATGGTGTTTTAGCGTAAATATTTGTATCTTGGATTCATTTGATCAGATTCCTGACCAGTGATTGGACCTTGTCTTATAAACTGCCTGAAAATACTAATTTTTATGAAGTGGTGCTATATAAATAAACAAAATGAAGTAATAATCCTGCAAATTAACCTCTTCCACGAAAGAAAACATCTGCATTTCATATGTTAGTGTTTTTTTTTTTATGCATTAACTTATTCCTGAATAAGATAATGCAGATGTAGGAGGCTCTAAATGTTTTTCCAGGCCTTAGAAAGCTGTTGAGATGAACTGACTGACTCCAGGAAGGACAAGTGTCTGAGCATCCTGCAGAGGAGAGCTGTTGGTTTGACGCAATCAGCACCGGGGCTTTTATGTTGGTGCAAACATAATGCTGCACAGAGCTGAATAATAATGGAGAGATGCAGCATGTTGTGTGAGGAGCATAGATCTAACAGGTTTTTATGTCATTTCACAACCACACCGCTGAAGGACTTGATCGTTTTATTCATCAGAGGCTTTCTCAGAAGATGCACAGCACAGTAAATGGATCCACTTTGTAAGACTTCGTAAAACAAAGTAAAACTTTTAATTTGTAGAGCCTCTTTTAATCTGCTCTTACAATCCATCTCATCAATGATCCTAATTCAGACCGTTTTCCAGAACCAGGAACCAATCTGTGAAATAATCCACCCAGTAGTTTACTGGCATTGACTAAAACAGATCAAAGCACTTTGGATATCATAAAGTACAGCAGACTGACTGCATCTCAGTTCCAAGCATACCGTAGTGTGAGAAATGATCGCCGGAGACAAAAGTCGACGGATCGGAGGTGTCCAAGGAGACGTGGTGAGGCAATGATGCCGCTCGTAGCGCTTCCCTCCAGTCTGCCTGAGTGCCCAAGCACATCCTCCAGGCTGGGACAGTTCATGTGGTGTGCAGAAGTTTAGATTCCCATTGTCTCTAGCATCCATTCCTGTTTGTTCGCCTTTAAGAAAAAATGTCACCAAACCAGAGGGAGGAAGGGGGGGAAAAGGTCAGTCAGGGGTCATAGGTTCATACGTAGATGCTCGGGCCGTTTGGCCACCATGGGGTACGCTGGCTGCTTCATCTGGGCCAGATTGGCCCCAGCAGGTTTTCTGATGGGGAGAGGGGCCGAAGCCTCTGAGCTGCTTGTGACGTCCATCTGCTCCGTGGTGGACAGATCCATGGCCTGCTCCAGAGGAGACGGGAGGACACTCGGTCCTACCCCAGGGATGAGAGGACTGCGAGACCAGCCGGGGCTGAGGGGGCAGGAGACACAACCGGTTAGGGCCTTCAGTTTCAAATGAAGTCAAACAATCTGAATAGATGGGAACCACCTTAGAAGAGTCCTAGGACTGTCCATGATGCGACGAGGGGAGCGGATTTTTGGCTCAAAGGAGAACCTCTCTTTGATGTTTTCTAGAACTGAAGGAGCAACATACGTAAAACCCTGAAAAATAAAATAAAATTCAACTTTTAATTTCTACAAAAATGACTTAAAATGTTCATACATTTCCAGGTTTTCATTTTTTGACCCAAACATACAACTGACATCTAAAAACTGTCCTTAAAGGTCCCATATTATGCAAAATTCAGTTTCTAAAAATGTTTAAACAGTGATGTGTCCTGAAGCCTGGTTATGAGCTTCACAAATAAAAAAATAAAAAAAGCCTTTCACATTAATCGTTGCCTTTCTCCACCTTTTAGCTAATATGTTCTCAAAATGCTTTGTTTGAAAAACATTCCCCTTATGATGTCATAAGGGGAAACAAACTGTCCACAGGGGTCTGTAGCAGCCCTTCAGCCTTCATCTGAGGTATTTCTCCGGAATTCTAGGCTATCTTATTCTGACTGGTTGTCATGGTTTTGGGGACGTGGCCTTATCCAGCAGCTGGCTGAAAAAGGACATTTTTGGTAAAGGCGGTCTGTCTAATCTGAGACGAATTTTCAGGAATTTTCCTGCAGAAACAGCCAAAACATGCTCTGGGGGCTTGTTTGTTAATAGTTTTTATTTTCAAATGTAGAATAATATTGGATAAAATAAAATTTTACTGGAACACATTTTAAATGCAAAAAAATCAATGTTTTGCAAAACCAACGGCAATATATGCAAGCTTTGCAATTTTTACCAATAAAACCAAAAAATCTTAAGAGTTTCAGTCCCAGTTTCCAGAACCATAATTTCATTGCTTTTCAGCTTGACAGATATATCTGTATAGCTGCAGACATCTTTGTGGATGTATCTCATGTAGATTAGGATCATCATGTTTATTCTAATACATAGATGTGTCCTTGTTCCACCTCACCTGAATGAAAACCAGAGAACCCTGACCTAAATACTGTATTCTGAAGGAGATTGAGTTCAAGATCTCTAAGGTTGTGTCCCGTGGCCTTTATTTCCAGTCTTTTGCAGCTTCTAAAAGGGTTTTGTTGAAGCATCAGGCTGTATTTCCCTTCATCCATCTTCTCCTATACCCACTGACCTGTCCCTGTCGCAAAATTATATTCCCAGAGATGCAAAAGCCTTCAAAACCTAATCTTTTTCCAGGCTGTGTGGATTGGAACAGACTGAAAAGCCTTGGATGCTTTGCTTTTTTTGTTCTCTTTTCAAAGTCCAAATGTTCAAAGCTAGACGTGTTTATTTAGTTACTGTACAATGTGACTGAAGTTCGCTGTTATAATGTGAAAAAAGTGAAAAACTAAGCTAGAACCCTTGCGATTGAGAGACAGACCTCAGAAAATGCATCTCTTACAGTAAGCTTTTATCAAACTGCCATATTTAATCAGATAACAGTGACGGCGAGTTTCTTTTTAAGCATTACCAGGAATGCTTGATTTGCACTCTCGCTGAGGGTAGAGTCGTCGGGGCTGTCGACCGGAGTCTGGCTGGTGAACTTCGAGTCAAACTGACTCACATCATCTGCTGATTGCTGGTCAGACATGAGAGGATGGGCAGGTTTTGGGTTACAGCAATACGAGATGATAAGTCAAAGCAAGCAGAAGTGGATCAGAAATAGAAGGCAGCTTGGCGGATCTTTTGAACCTTAGTGTTACTAAAGCATGTTTTACTTCATTTTCCCACCAAATACTCCAGTGATGATGAGTTTTACTCACAAGCACAGGTTTGAACGGAGGCTCCACCTTCCGGGCCAACAAATCTTCCCAGTTAATGTGTCGGAAGAAAGGATGAGCCTATAAATTCCAAATATAGAAACAAAAAATGGTTAATATCATCTTAAAATAAAAGGTCCTGCACCTTTCATCAACATTTTAGATATGGGAGTCTGCAGAATGTGGTTCTCCCTCCCTCTTGTTCTCACCTGCACTTCTGTAGCATCTCCTGGTCCTGCTCCCAGCCGCGATGAAGCATTTCTCTTCAGCAGCTGTTCAACCAGACAGCAGATGTTAAAAACAATCAGATAAAAATAACAGCATGAAGGTTTATGATGAAAGCAGGAAGTACCCGTTTTAGAAGATCCCGGGCTTCTTGTGTGAGGTAGGGCGGGAGGCTGAGCTTGCACTTTAGGATTTTATCAATGGTCTTTTTTCTGTTCTCGCCAGTGAAGGGCGGCTAAAATCAGAGAGGGACGAAGGTTAGGGCGGACGGTACGGGTGTTAATTCACACCAATAGAGAGAAAAAGGAGGAGGAGGAGGTTCTACTGACCGCTCCAGTGAGCATGTCGTACATCAGAGCGCCCAGACTCCACCAGTCCACAGCTCTGTTGTGTCCGCTCCTCATTAAGATCTCTGGAGCCCTGAAACGAAGCAGCCCCAAAGCGTTTGAGGATGAAGGACGTTTGGTCAGAGAAAGAATGAGACCGAGAACCAGAGGCGAACATACATGTATTCGATGGTTCCGCAGAAGGTGTGGGTAACCGTCCCATCGTGGATGGACTCTTTACAAAGACCAAAATCTGTCAGCTTAACATGACCTGCAGAGAAACAGAAGAACATTTACTGGAACTGCTCCACCTGCTGGTCGCTATCAGTTCAGCGACAGGAAGTTCAATGGAAAATAAAGCTGATTTCAAACCAAAAACTTCATCTTATTCACATTAACTACTAGGTTTTCAGGAGAAAACATTTCCCACTCAGAACATCCTTTCCCTTCCACCCCATAATTATGCTGCAGTTTAGCTAGTCTCTCAAGTACATCCTAAAAAAAAAAGAAAAACGCACTGAACTTTGCAGTTCTCATATGAATTAATTTTGCAGAACAATTATCAAAAAAAAGACGCCTTAAAACACACATCAACTTGTGCGGACTGACCTTGGCTGTTGAGCATGATGTTCTCGGGCTTCAGGTCCCTGTAAATGATGCCTTTTTGGTGCAGGTGACCCAGAGCCATGGAGATCTCAGCGAGGTAAAAACTACAGCCGCAAATAAAACAAACAGCTTCAGACCAAACATCCCATCTAAGTGACAATAAGGCAAACACGACTTAGATATTTTAAGATATTTTCATTTCTGCAGTAAATGTAAAGCATACCTCCATACCTATCAGCATCCCTGGCAGAGATGTGTAAAAACCCTTAAAGTTATTGCTAATTGCAGTAGCATAAAGACACTGAAAATAAAAAAATTCATGTTTGTCAACTGGTGGAAAAAAAGTGCCATGTTAACGGTGCGTTGTGCAAGTTTAAAAGGTAGGTTTCTTTTATTCTTTCCCGTTCAGGCCTTTAGAATGACCCAGCTTTCCTCCATTTACAGCAGCTGCCTCTATAGGCTCCTCAATCGGTTCAAAAGTGGTTGATTCAGGCCTTGTGTGGGTGTGAGGCACTGCCTGTTTTCGTCTACCGAGCTACTTTGACTCTGTTAGGCAGAAAGAGAGCAGGAGTGACTGCTTGGGAAGATGGATCCCTAAAGACCAGCCATGAGTGCATCTGAAACCCCGTCACAGACTCCAAGCTAGAGTAAAAAAATAAAACTTTTGTCTAGAGCTTTGAACAGAGCCAAACTCGAGTATGTTCAGCGAAGGAATAAGACCAGAGTAAGTATTAGGGCAATTTTCAACTAGGAGTGAGCTCTGATCATCCAGAGGAATAAAAAGGAAACAAAGTTAAGATGGTTTATTCAGAATAACCAAAACATTTATAACTTTATTACCTCAGAGGGCAGAATACCTCTAAACAAAGAAAAAGACCTGTGCAGTCACAGATGATCGTGCTGCTTTTCCTCCTCTCTCATGCATTTGCAAAACACTGGCGCCTTTTCAAATGACAGCCAATAGGGGTCAGAAGATTAACTAGAAGTTATGCTGTTCTCTTTTAATCAACAGGTTTACTATAAATGACTGTAAGAATTAGGAGTTGGAACTTTGCTCAATATTGAAGGGACAGCCCTCATTTCACCAAACTAAAAAAATAAACATTTTTACATCATATCCAGAAGTGTTTGATGAAATGTCTGACTTAATTCTGATCTAATCAAAGCATGTGGTAGTTGGAAGCTGCGGCAGCATAGAGCGGAACCCACCTGTTTATTTCTCTCATTTGATTGATAAAGTAATTATTAAAGAATGTTGATGTTTTTAACTCCAGAATAAATGTTTTTATATTTTTACTTCTCTAAAATCTCCATAGTGGGTTTTAAAGCTACCGCAATAACAGGCGGATTTATTTTTGCTTTTTTTAGGGGGTTTTTAACACATGGAAAACGTATAACAAGTAAAATGCAACATTAAAAACTGCTATGAAAAGATTCATAAGGAATTAATGACTGAAATGGCAAGCAATGCTCACCAGGCTGTGTCTTCCATGAAGATGCCCTCCCTTTCCAGCTGCATGAAGAGCTCTCCTCCTGCACAGGAAGAAAATAAATTGATTGATCCAATACATGCAACTTTCTTCTCATGTTGCTCCAAATATCCAAGTAGGATGTTTCTAAGGCAACGGAAACAGAACACAACCTATGATGAGCCGCGTAAGCATCTTCAGCTAGGAATATCATTATTTATTTACATTGCAATAATCTGCCAATTTAAAGTCGCCGTGTAAGGCATAGCTCCTAGTTCCCCTGCCTTATGTTTTTATTCATCATAAACTAAAAGTGACCATAAAATTGAGATAATAGTAATGTGTTATGGTAGAGATAATAAACCTAGAAGCAAAAACACAAACAGCAGGGGTGATGTGTGTTTTATTGATCGTTACGGACCACTCAGGTACTCCAGGATGAGGTAGAGCTTCCCTCCTGTCTGGAAGGCGTAGATGAGATCTACGATGAAGGGATGCTTCACTTCCTCCAGAATGTTCCTCTCTGCCTTGGTATGAGCTGTGTCCTTAGCGTTACGTACAATCATAGCCTGATGGTCAGAGGCACAGGAAATATAAAAATCAATAAAAACATGCAGATTAAATTACCACAGCCCTATAAATTACAGAATCTATTATACACCGTGTAACATAATATTGGTTAGGGAAAAACCAATATTATCCCTATAGGGAGAGAAAATAAAGATCAACGTCGCAAACTGCTAGTTAACTTCCTAGAGAAAAGCCGGCAAGTTTATTTCATTCAGCTCTTATTATTAAACTAAACCTATAAATAAGTTTTACCCAGATCAAAATGTTACAGAAGGCTTTATTAATGTTTGGGCAATTTTTATTTATTTTTTTGTTTTTTTTTGGGGGGGGGGGGGGGGGGGGGGGGGGGGGTAGGTTTACAGCACTAGTGGCTCATGTGGCAAAGGACCACAGGTCGGATTCGAACCTAGTTCCACCGGACTAAACCCTCTGTGTGATTTACTTGAATGAGCACAACTCAAGAGTTATTTTCCTCTTGTTGTCTTTTTCCTTTTTTTGTAGTAGTACATCTATTCACATGCAAAGGGTATTTTCTTTAAAACAATAAAACAAGTTGATGATTTATAAAAACATGTTTACCATATGCAGAATTATCCCAATCTATCACATATGCACCCGTTTCCACAATGCCTTTATCCATCTCAGCACTAAAAACCTAACAAAGCAATTTAAAACTCAACCTGTAGCCTTTCTGTCATTACTCTGAGCATTTACATCAACTTTAGACATTAACATTAGCTGTAGCATCAAAACAAATTCCTTGTATGTTAACGAATAATTGTAGGGATGCACGATATAATCGGCCCCCTATCGGTATCGGCCTGTATCGGCCTTAAAACTGAATATCGGACATCGGCCACCCCACCGATATTTAACCCGATATTTGATCAGCTTCTGAGTTTTTAAAGTCTAAAAAAAATAAAAATAAATACTACTTCTTCTTCTACCTCAAAAACTTCTTTTTTACAGACTTAAAAACTTCTAAAGATGAGGGAAAAAATATTGATACATTAAAATATCACAATATCTTCATATGCTGATATATTGCCATTTAAAAACACCATATCAATCTCTTTTACTAATGAAATATTGCTATATGTCATCGTTATGCTACGAAATCCCCCGAAAATTCACGAAATTTTACCATATTTTTATATGTTGATATATTGAGGCGGTATTGATCTATTTTACTAACAAAATCTCACAAGAATTTGCAAAATATCACGAGAGTTTGTAACAGAACGATGAAATTTCACGAGATTTTGAAAGTAAAATAGATCGATACCGCGTTTTTAAAAATCAATTTGATATCAGCATATGAAAATATATTTGAGTATATTATTTTTCAAAGTGTCAGAAATGGATAACAAAACTGCTATTTTCAATGACTACTTATTTTTGTCCAGCTTTAACATCAGTATCGATATTGGTTATCGGCTACATGTGTTTTAAAATATAGGCATATCAGATATCGGCCAAAATCCCAATATCGTGCATCCCTAAATAATTGTCATTAAAAGCCTTTTCTGATACTGAATGGCTCCGTCTTTACTGGTCTATAGCCAATCCAGAGTCCTGGATTATTATTGGTAGAGTCTCTCCTCCCTGCACTTTCCTTACTTCTGTTTACTAAACACATTCTGTCTGACAGCTAAAGAGATGCCTGCCAACAACACTGTTGTCTCAGCACTGAGCGTTCAGAGTTGTAATGGCAAGCAAATCAGGATTGATGTCCTATTAGATATCTTTTTTTCTTAAATTCACAAAATAAACATAGAGCAGTTTTTTTTCTGTTTAGTTTTTTTTTTTTTACCACAAAGCTACATTTTAAGTGACACCTAACTGTTAATAAAAGCTATAAAACTGTTAGAGATGCTTCACTTCTACCACAAATTGAGCATCTGTGACTAAAAATCTTTGGGCAAGTCGAGAAACTGAAAACCTGAGACGCTCCAGGCCTCCATCTGATCTACACTGATCATTTTTGTAGTTAAAAAAAAAACACGTTAGTGTAACGTGGCACCTGTATAATGTGTCACCAGAGTGGTGCAAGGCGATCAGGCCTGAAGCAACCGCTAACATGAAGCTGAACCTAATGGGCTGGAGCAGATTGTTTAAAGAGCCGAGGCTGCAGCAGCAGCTAGCTGTCAGCAGTGAAATCTTACCCCTCCATAGACTCCAGCAGCAGCCCATATCTCCAGACAGAAGCAACAACATGTTAATTTGTAAATTGTGGAGCATGCTCACACAACTTTTGCTAAAATATGACTTAGACTCAAAGGAAAACAATAGATACCTTTTTTAAAACTTTCATGGCAAAGATTTTGCCTGCTGCAGCTCCAACAACTTTTCGAACTTGGAAAACCTGCAGAACGAGGATAGAAAAACTTGTTTTGAATAATCACAAAGGCAGTTTGGGGGAAAAACATAAGTCAGCAGAAAGCTATAGAGGCAAAATAGTTCCCCCCCTATGAGCCTTTCAGACAGACAGCATGTTCATGTAACTCATACCTTTCCATAGCCGCCTTTTCCAAGCACCCTCAGCAGCTCGAAGCACTCTGGTCTGATGTTCTCCGTCCCCTGATTGACGTTATCCTCTGAGATCTCAATCTTCTCACAGTCGTCCATATTGCTGCAAGAAGAGACAGAATAAAACTTCCTCCTTTATGGGCCTATTTTTTGATACTAAATATTTAAAATAAGGCAACAGCTCTGAATACTTACAACTCAAATCCACTGCACTGATCCATGATATCACTGTTCTGAGCCTGGTAGGAGGAGCAGAAAGCTGATCACAAAAGCAAGCATTAAATACTTATTTTAGAAAAAAATAAAACAATAGGGACTCTGGTGTGTAATATTGTTATGCATTAACACCTCTATCCTGATGTTTAGTGGGTTTTTTTTCATATAGCCTCACTATAAAGCAGTTATTTTGAGTGTTCATAATAAGTTAAAAACAAACATGTACAAAACCTTTGTGTTTTCATATTGATCAACATGTTGATGTTGAATAAATTTTTTAATATCATGTACGGTTTCGCTGTACAGCTACTTTGTTCGGGGCATCAAATTAGCCAAATTTCCAACTGAAATCTTTGAAAATGACCCCACTTTTTTTTTTTTTTACAAAGTTACCATAGAAACATCATTATAATCACTCCTCAAAGTCGGCTGATTTTCATGGTTACGCTTTAGATATCATTTATGGTTTGACCGTGCCGCTATGTCATTCAGGGGCCTCACACCAAAATCTTTCAAAATTCTGCTTTTTTTTTTTTGCATCGTCACCATGGCCACATCCTCTTTTGAGGAGACATGAAACTTGGCCCAGTTGTTCATCAACAACTGTTGATTCTTGTGATCTAAAAATGTTTCTGTATCTTTTACACTTTTTGTTGTATTAATCCTAGTTCAACACAGCATTTTACACATCCTTTACATTTTGCTCTTTTCTTTTACAAAGGTCTTTCAACTTCCAGGTAAAAAGATACTTTTGGACTTTTTTCTTCTGGTTAATCAATTTCACAAAATTTTCTGCTTTTAAGATGAGTGTGTTTCAGCCAAGTGATTCAACCCTACAAACTCTTCAGATGATTTTTAAATGTTTTCTGTAGTTTGAAGTTTCTGATGACTTCCTTCCTATCATATTTTCATATGTTGTTTAGCTAATTTCTGCTTTTTTCCCCCTTTAATCAGTTTCTTTGGCTAACTTTTCTATTTTTATCCAGCATAAAAAAGCATTCCCACTTTGCTGTTTCTCCAAAACAGCTTTTTCTAGTTTTTGATTACTTTCCCCACACAGAATTCCCAAAACAGGACCAGCCAAGATGTAAACAAACACTTGGTGCGAAATTTCAGCCTCATTTTCGTCCACTGAAAACTGAATATGTAATTATATTTGGTTAAGCAGCATTTTATAAATACAAATCACACTTTTTGGGTTATGGTGGGAGTGAAAATAGCCAGACAGTTTAATTAGACATTAATTCAATGTGCAATGGCTGCTCTCTGTGTAAAAAGAAGCAGACGGGCAGCCCTTCCTCGGCCCACAGAGCCCCACTCTGTCACATTTTGCCAAAATAAACTGTTGCGTACGGAGCTGCATTTATCACTGCTGCACCTTTGGCCAAGTAAGGGTGATTTGCACAACCCCTGCATGACAGCCAACCAGACAGCCTCTGCAAGGCATAAAACCCGCTTCTAAAGCGGCTTGAAAGAGTGTGAAAAATAACAGGCGCTTATAGTACTTGCTTATAGTAAGGAAGAGTATGCCAGGCCCTGACAGCTCCGGCTGCTGCAGCCTGCAGGCCTACAGCGGCGGCTGCTGCTGGCAGACCACCAGGCTAACGCAGCTAGCTAGCTACGGCGCGGCGGACAGTTTTTGTTCTGACAGCCGCTATTAAAGTACCTCATCGTTCTCATCGTCGGAGACATTTTCCTCCGGCTGGTCCAGGTCAATGTCAAACACTCCAGCCATCGCAGCGAGTCGTTAGGGTCGCTCTATCACAGACCGCGGATACAGCAGGCGTCCCCCACCTCATGGACAGGCACGCACCGCCGCCATAACCGGCTACTACACCGCGCATGCGCATTGCGACCCTCTACGGAGGGGGCGGAGCCTGTTGTCTGATAAACAGGGAATCAACCTGACTGTAAGGCAATAATATTTTACCTATTCATAAAAAAAAAATAAAAAAAAAGCAATCGAGCTACCATTGTTAAAATAAGCAATTCAATTTAACTGCTCTTTGTTTTTTGGTAAATTTGTGTTTGTTGTTTTATTTAGTTCAAAATCATATCTTTCAATATAAAACAGCCATAATTTACTTCATGTTTAGTTTAGTTTAATTTATCATAACGGGAATAACCCCACGTTGCTTTTTCATACAATAAGATGTCTGTACGTGGTTTACCTGTTTCAAACAGGAGACACTTTCTGCAAGAAGAGGAGGCATCTACAATATAATTATAGATAATTATAACGCTTCACTATCACAATAATGTAGACACGAGATTGCTTTTCTTCTAGTTATAGTATTTGTCCTTGTTTAAAAAAACAAAACAACAAGAATGTTCTTAAATGCAGCTACAATCTGGTAGGATTGTATAAAAACCTACAAAGACAAGGTAAATGTTTCATTAAAAACGAATACAAATATATTAATGGAAAAACTATATTACTAATTTATGAAATTAAAAAAGGCTTTAATCATAAGATAGGGAAGGACATATGAGGAAAAACCTATTGCCTTTCCATACAGAGAACACTTCCCAAAAGATAAAGGCAACGAAAGAAACGTAAAACAACCACAAATGTGTAAATGCATACTAGAAACATTTTCGAGTATATGAAAGAAATATATATATATGTAAAAAAAAAAAATCTATAATCTTTTTGCTGCTGTAAACACCAGAATTTCCCCATTGTGATTTCTATTCTATTCTATTCTATTCTATTCTATTCTATTCTATTCTATTCTATTCTATTATCTTCTAAACATGAAGGTATCACAATAAAGACTTCGATAATATCAATTTCTTTTAAAGTGTCTTTAGACAATGCTAACTTTGACCACAGAGGTTGAAAATATGGATAGATATCTTGGTAATAGCTGAAGAACATCGGGAAATAAATGTGCCAAACTGGAATTTTATTCTGAAATATTCGACAGTCGCAACCGGAAATGACGTTTTGACTTTTAGCGCCGCTTCCAAAACAGCGACAGTGCGCTGACCTGGAGCCTGAGCCAGATGGCCTAATGACCTGAGGCCCCCCTCCGTGGTTAAAGATGTCGGTGGTAACGGTCCAGCTCGGTCAGTGTGGTAACCAGGTGGGACAGCAGCTGTGTGACGTCATGTGGAGCGATGCTCAGCACGCGGAGGGAAAAACATACAGCTCGGTCAGCTGTGAGCGCTTCTTCCGGCGGACCTCACAGGGAGGTAAACACGGGGCCCTTTAACGATCGCTGTCAACTTGGCACATTTTGAATCTGTCCTTGTGTCCCAGACTTTGAGGCCCGGGCGGTGCTGATTGATATGGAGCACAAAGTGATCAAGCACAGCATGAACAAGGCTGAGAAGTGTGGGAGATGGAGGTATGGAGAAACTTCCCACTTCAGCCAGAAACAGGGCTCTGGAAACAACTGGGCCAATGGGTGAGATGTGAACCAAACTCATAAACTGAAGGTATATGTAGTGAAAATGATGCATAGCAACAATAACTCAGAAAAAGAAAACAGTTGGGGTTGTGTTTGTTCCCGCCCCTGAATTACATAAAGACCATAAAATTAGTTTTCCTAACTACTTCCTAACTACTTGCTGTGTGCTTACGGTCATTGTCCTGCTGGAAGATTAAACTCTACCTATAGAGCTTCTAATAGCCTTTCTTCCACTATTCCTCTGTAATTAGCTAAATTTCCTCAACTGTCCCACCAGAGATACTATAACACCAGGCATGTTGTATCAATATTTGTTTTTGGTTGGATATTGGTTTCAACTTTAGAAAATCAAAAGTCAACATTGAAATGTCAAAAGCTAATGTCATTTAAACGTATCCATCCATCCATCCATCCATCCATCCATCCATCCATCCATCCTCCCTCCCTCCATCCATCCATTGTGGAAAACGACTCGTGAAGTTGGACCAGCTAGAATAGCAAGGTGCGCAAGAACACTGCGACCCTTTTCCCACCTGGATCCCCACTATATTTAGCCCTCATGTCCCTCCGCTGTCAGACAAACCTGCCCCCACTTCCACACCGCCTCGGCCCTATCTAGACCCATAGGTAGTTCCTGATTTTCCCCTTTTGCGTTGTGGTGTGGAATAAACAGTGCAGACCACGCTTCAGTATTGAGCATAAATAAAAAATGTTTGCTTCACACCTGCGACAAGCTCAGTGCGGCACACTGCTGCAGGAGCATAACCAGCCCTTTATCCGGATCAAAGGGGTAGCAGCTTCAGCAGGGAGGCCAACAAGTCCCACTCAACAGCCACTTGGGTGATCTCCTCTAGGGAAAGACCAAGGCGCTCTCAGGCCAGCTGAGAAACATAGCCCCTCCAGCGTTTCCTGGGTCTCCTCCCGGTGGGACGTGCCTGGAACACCTCACCAGGGAGGCATCCATCAGGCATCCTAACCAGACACCCGAGCCACCTCTGCTGGCTCCTCTTGATGTGGAGGAGCAGCAGCTCTAATCTAAGTCCTCCCTGTATGACTGAGCTCTTCCCCTTGAGAGAGAACCCAGACACACAATGGAGAAAACTAATATCGGCCGCTTGTATCTGGAGTCCTGTTCTTTCGTTCATTAGCCAAAGCTCATGACTATTTATGAGAGTAGGAACGTAGATCGACCGGTGAATCGAGATATTTGCCTTATGACTTAACTCTTTCTTCACCAAACTTTAAGTTTTCAACATCAATCTGACGCTGTCATTTCATTGGTTTCAAATTGTGTTGGCTGGTAGCAATATCCAACGTTTGCTCAACGGTGATTGCTAATCTTCAATTGATAAAGGATTTAACATAAACGTAGTCTGACACATTTGACCAAAAGTTTAGTTTTAAAAGACAGATAAAAGGTATATGATAGCAGATTTTATTTAAGGGTATCAGAGTAAAGATGTCTTAGTGCCAATGCCTAAAGCCTTTTCAGATCATTAGTAAATGCTCATCTATCCAGGTATTGCGTCCATGGCCCTCGTCACAGAGACGCGTTGGAGGAGCTGGTGAGGAGGGAGGTGGAGCACTGTGACATGTTGGCAGGATTCCTCCCTGTGATGAGTGTTGCTGGAGGAACGGGGTCAGGAGTCGGTACTTTCGTCACTCAGTGTCTCCGAGACGCGTACCCTTCATCGTTTGTCCTCAACCACCTCACCTGGCCATATGGGACTGGGGAAGTATGTCCAGATTTCCTGTTTTCACCAAATAGGCTCTCCTGAGTTTAACTGTTCGCTATTGGATAAAATGAAAACAAAGTTGGTTAATAAAAGGTCAGCGTAACCGTTCTTTTTATTTAGAAAACAAACCTGCTAAGCCAGCGTAGGTCTTTGCAATGTGTCTATTATTCTGTACCGATCGGTCTTCACAAAATCTAAAACATTGTTAAATGTCAGCTCAAAACAATGAAGATTTCAAAGTTTGCAAAACATAATGATGATAACATTTCAGAACAGAATAGAATAATCTTTTATTGACGCCCCATTGGGGAAACTCCAGTGTATATCAGAACAATGTTCTAATACAGTTAGAGAAACAAACAGATGAACTTTGTTAATAATAAAAAAAACGACTAGAAAAAAAAAATGGAACAAGAAAATAAGTAGGAACTAGGAAGGGTAACATGTCCATCTATGTGATCATTTCTCTACTTTTCAGGTGATCGTCCAGAACTATAACTCTGTGCTGACGCTGGCTCACCTCTACCAGCTATCCGATGCGATCCTGGTGCACGAGAATGACACAGTGCACAGGATCTGCAGCCAGCTGCTGAAAATCAAGCAGATCTCTTTCAATGACATCAACAGGGTCATTGCTCACCAGCTGGGTGGGGTCCTGCAGCCCACACTGACCCCCGACTCCTGTGGAACTTACAGCAGGCATCCTGTTGGTAAGAGCAGAACGCTAGGAGGTTTCTACCCAGTCTGAAAGGGTTTAGGATTAGATTTCACTTTATTGGTATGAAAGGAATGGAAACAGGAGCCTTTATGTTGTGAATTTATAGTGAACTGTAGTGTTTAATATTCAAAAGTGAATTTAATGCACTGAAGTTTCTAAAAAAGTTGAGTTTGTAAAGGAGAATTTTTCATGACGTTTAAGAACCCTGCCTACTTTCCACATTTATTGTTCTACAAAATGAAAAAAAAATTATTTGATTTGAGTTTAGTTTGATTTTTATTCAGAAGCATGAAAAAAACAAATTCACATTTTTGGCTGAAAGGCTTAGGTTGAAACAAAAGCTTAAGGATGCCTGACTTCTTACCACAAAACTAATATACACTTCAATAAATAGGAAATAATTTAGTAATAATAGAAGACATATTTACGGAAGAGGATTAGGGCTACTGAAAAAAAAAAAAAAGGTTAACTGATTTTAAAATTTTATTTACCGTAAGTTTAACATGGGAAAAAAGTAAAAATTCAGACTTTTTTTCAGAATTCTGATTTAAATCTCAGAATTCTGACTTTTTTCTCAGAATTCTGACTTTTTTTCTCAGAATTCTGACTTTTTTCTCAGTACATAATTAACTTACAATGACACTATTCAAAATATGATATGCACAGAATTTTTTAAACTAAGACAGGATGTACATGACTTTAACTATGGCAGAAATACATTACTTTTTGACTTTTTGTAAGATGAATTTAGATTTATCTCTAAAGTTATATTTACTTTCTGGAATAGAAAACAACTTCTGGATACAATCTGCTAGTGATTTTATGGTTATTTACGATTATTATTATTATTATTATAAATGGCTCTTTTTTTGTAGCACCACAACCTTTTCTGTCATTGCAAGTTTTTCCCCATAATTCCACATATGTTGAATAACAGTGTATCAAAGAGTAATAGATTAAAAGCAAACCTTTGAAATGAAGCACATTCTTTGTTATATGCAAAGTTGCTACTTTTTCCCTTTTAAATATTCTATATGCTGTTTACAATAATTATTTCCAAAAATGTTGTCTCATAATCTCTTTCACTTTCAACATCCAAACTCTTTAGATTCATGTCAGCATTATTTACTTTTTTGTTTCCAAATACCATCAATTTCGTCTTTATCTGCTTTTAATAATTTTTTACATCAGACCAGACTTTTAGTATTTCCAGCTCTTTTTCGATTGTGTATATAAGTTTTTTATTGAACAATACATTTTAGCATTTTCAGCAAAAATAATACTTTTCAATAACTCAGAAACCTTACAGATATTATTTATAAAGACAATGAATAATTTCGGGCCGATTACAGAACCCTGTAGCACACCACATGTGATCTGTCTAAGTTGTGACCTTGTTCAATTGATTTGTACATACTGATGCCTTTTCTTGAAATATTTTTTACTACATAAATTCACGTTTATGTAGTGTACATCTACAGCTGTTTAAACAATAAAGTTTGATTTACAGTATCAAAAGCTTTCCTTAAATCAATAAAAATAACAATAGAATATTGATATTTTCTCTTGCTTCTGCTACTTCTTTTACTATTTGTATTACCACATACATAGTTGATCTATTTTTTTTCTAAATCCATGTTTTTCACTTAATATTTTATTTGTATAGGTATTATATATATATATATACATATATCATCATATAATAACCCAATATCTCATATATCATTGTGGCCACCGTTCCTAAGGCGACTTGGTGAGTGCTCTGGCCTGCCACCCGGAGTACAAGCTGCTCAGCGTGTGCACCATCCCTCAGATGTCCAGCTCCTCCATGGCCTTCAGCACGTTCAGCTGGCCGGCGCTGCTCAAACACCTGCGGCAGATGCTCATCTCTAACACCAAGATGGAAGAAGGCAGGTTTAGTCGAAACAAAAGATTTCTAGCTGATTTATACCCCTCCCCCTAATATAAAAAGATATTCATGGTGATGGGTACTTTGTTAACTGTGTTAACGGTTGTGTTGCGTTAGGTATAGACTGGCAGGTCCGACCACCTCCAGCCTCAGCAGGGCGGACCGGCAGCCTCGCCACTGGCAGCTTTAACACCTCCCTGGCCAACCTGCTCATACTGAGAGGGAAGGATGTCTACAGTGCAGAGACAGGTCAGAGACACAAGAAGTTGAATCTAATCGTAGAAAAGTATTTTATGGTTTTTATGTGACAATCTGAAAAGTGCCTAAATAAAATCTAATGCAATCTTTTGGCTGTAGAAGTCATCTAATGCATTAGTAGAGTCCCTCTCTGTAAAGCCATGTTGTGAGAGAGCCCTGTTTGCGTTCTGCTACGAGTCTTATGGCGGATGATGTAAACTTTTGGAAAAAGGTGAGGAAAAAAAAGTCAACCTTGAAATAAATGGCCCATGCTGTGTTAAATTTCAACACCCGCTTGAACACTATTGCTCCTAAAATGTTGCTGGCAATATGAACATGGATCAAAGCTATAATCGAAAGGTTGTGATCAGGGCAAAGGGTTAATACAAGGCTAAACACACATTAAAGTAAGAATCTTTGGCAGAAATTAAGACATTTAAAATGTATCTTTACACATTCTCTCTGTTTAGTGTAAAAAAGGCTTTGACAGGTTTGCAAAGAAGGAAATGTAAAGATGTCAGTCTAGATTAGCAAAAATTGTGGAAGAAAACAACCAAATGGCACAAAAATCTAAACCCAAGAAAGTTTTTTGTATTTAATTTCAATTAGAACAAAAGGGTCAAAAACCTGAAAAATCCAAGGAGCTGTTTTACTTTCCTTTCCAAAGAATGTGATCTCTCTGGAGCTGCAAGCTGTTTTCATCCAAAAGTCCAATAATAATGTATCAATTTCTCTAATTTTGCAGTTTAGTATTTTTTTCTTATGGAAATGCATTTTAATTGTTTTCTTTTTCTTCTTAAAGAAAAACATAACTGTACACTCTTGTGAATATTGAAGCCAATCAAGTCCTTTCATTATGAAAAATAAAATAAGGAATCCTTCTGACCTTCCCATATCTGTTTCCAACTATAAAGGTCCTAACTGGTAAAAATGCTGTTTTACTGCCTGGCTCAGTCATTTATGGACATTTAATGCAGAAATGACACCAACATTGGGTTAAAACAGACAGATGGACTGTTTGATTTAGATCCTACTGCATTTTTTCCCCCATCCTTTTTATAATTTAAGTGAAAGTTGTTAAGGGACACCATACAAATGATTCTAGGATGATATATTGTATGTTACACACCCAGCTGCCAGTATTTGCTGCTCTATTGCATCAAATCCTTTAATAGAACTATAATATGACTACATGTTTTAAAAAGTGAATGACACCTAGAATAGGAGAAATTCTTTGTTTTCTTTTTCTCCCCAGGCGCCTTTGAAGACTCAGCCATTTATACATCCTGGCTCCCACCAGAGGAAGCGTTCAGCCTGTGGAAATCCCCCGTTCCCTTCAATAAGTATGAGAAGTCTGCTACGCTGGTTAGTAACAGCCAGGCTCTGCTCAGACCTTTGGATGACATGGTGAGAAAAGCCTGGAACATGTTTGCTTCCAGGTGAGTCAGTCCTGCGTCTCTCTCCTTTTAAACAAAAAGAAAAGAAAAAAGTTCCATCATTTTTCTCTAATCTGGATTCATTTGTCGATGCAGGGCCTACATCCATCAGTACGATAAATTTGGGATATCAGAGGAGGATTTCCTGGACAGCTTTACATCTCTGGAGCAGGTGATCGCCAGCTACTCTCAGCTCTAGCAGTGAGAGAGGCAGCGAGCACAGCCATGGACTGATTCCTATTCTATAAATAATTCTGGTTTCTGCTTTTTAAAATCTAATATGTAGATAAAATTATTTTTTTAAAGTTTTTTGAGTGTGTTTATTTTTTATGGAATGAACCTTTTTGTTGAGCCACAGTGGGAAAAGATGTCCAGTCTGCGCTGTTGGAGTCACTCATGGCTGAAAGTTTCAGTAGGTAAAATGTCGATCTTTCTTTTTTTTTTTTTTAAAGGATCCAGCAATTTGCTCAGACATACTGGATATCAGACTGAACCAAATCAGGACTGATGGATTAATCTCCTGGAACTAGCCTCTTTTCTAACCATTCTCAGCTCATGGCAGTGATTTTAGGCAGAATTGTAACTCAGTCCTCACACATGGACAGTCTTAGGATGACGCGGCTGAACCCATGAGATCTCTGTCTCTTTTCCAACTGATGTGAAGTGAAGCTTCACCAAATAAAATAACTTCCCCTCAGTTGTACGCAGACCATTCTGTCTTTGCTGCCCTTCTTAGAATGAGGCCACCCATGTTAGGTAGAATACTCTCACCTTTGCCTGCTTCAGTTCCTAATTAAGCTCTGCACTGGTGGCAATCCAAACCTAGCTGTGTTACCTCATGTGGACGGTTCTGTACTTTCTTGGACACTTTAAAGCCTTTTTTTCAAATCTTCTCATCATCTTACTATGAAGTTCTTGATGTTTTTTTTAAATGGCTGCAGCAGCAGCGGCGGTATCTATGCCTGCTGGTCTGAGGCAGAGCGATGACGGCAAATCCAAAGACCCACATTTACCTTCAGTCCAGCTTAAAAAACATCTAATTTAAAACAGCAAAAAAAATTGTTTTCCATTTCTTTATATCTAATAAAAAATGTCAGTAAAATTATTTTTACAATTTCTGGCAGATAAGTCACAGAGAAGTCACCTTCAATACTTTCCTACCATGCAGGAACTCTATTTAAGCAACTATTTTTGTCTTTTTATTCTAATGCCTTGTCTTCATGAATACTTTTTACCCTTAGCTGACAATTCCAACACCTCGATTTGCACACAATGTAAAGGATCACCAATCTCCTACAGCCTATCAGGATGGAGGAGGTGGTATTATTTCTATAGTAGACCTTAATAGGTCACCAGTACATTGCAGATTGGTTAATGTCATGCATTGCATCAGTGTGAAGAGGCCAGAGTACCAATGCATGGAGAAAACATTTTTTGTGTGTCAACTTTGCTATTAATTTTAAATTGTTATAATACAAACTGAAGCAATGTACCTTTAAGTGTCAGAACATTTGCTTTCAGCTGTATAAATACCTTTGATTAGTTTTAGAGTTATGTTTAATTTCCATTTGGGATAAAAGTATTTTTTATTGAATGAAACCAGTTTGAAAGAAATAACATATTTGTAAGAAAGTCAGCTGATAATAAAGCTGATATCAAAAGGTCCTAAAGACAACTTCTAGTTAATTATAACCAGTTTCTGACACAGAGCTTAGAATCACTACTGCAACATTATCTGTAAGTGATAAGTAACTGACTGCTATCCTGAAAGGCTCAGTAAAATATTTTATTGAACAAGTTAATTGATACGGATACTTAAAATTATTCAATTTAACCTGAAAGTGAAAAAGCAGTCAGAAACAAGATGGCCAGGATCTTTGGTAATTCACTTTATTGTTCACTTGGTTGTTTTTTTTTTTACAGTTTAAAGTTGGGCAGACATGAAAGCATAGCAACAATACGACAGGAAGGCTGCCACACATCCATGGATGGATGCGTTGTCTCAACACTGGTTGAGAAGCTGAAAGGCCCACAGCTTCAGCCAGCTTACAGACCGCTGTTGCCGTGCAAATTTTACCGCCAACACCAGTCTGATAAGCTAGCTGACGAGGCGGGGGTAAAAGAAGTTAGGGCATCTTTTTTTTTGAAAAAAGATAAATAATTACATGCCTTTAGAGATAAAAATAATATATCAACTAAGAATATCTACCAAAAGCCAAATCCGACAGACTGTATTAAGATGTTCCAGTAAATCTACTAAAACATCTTTGATCTTGTTCACTTACCTTATAGATGCTTAGGGGAATTAAACATTAAAATCACCACAAAATTAGAGCAGTTTTTCAGGAGGAACATTTAAAAGATCAAATAGCAATAAATAAGACTCAGACTGAACAAAATGTGTCATTGTTTCCATATTTTATATGATCTGACCTAAATGTACAGAATAGAAATGGGACCTTTTGCTAAAATTACAATGGAGATGTTACAACCTTCTCTTAACTTTTGGTTCTTGTTCACAGCAACAACTGGAATAAAAATACATCTGATCGTACAGTGGAAAAAAAAAAAACATATTTACACAATGTGCAAACCATTAATACCCCACTGTTAATTTATATTGCTTGTTCCCCTCCCAATCGCTATAAACTGACAGTACTGGAACAAAAGAAAAAAAAAGACAAATGTCCTTTTTTATCAGGAGAAAAACACAAAGACCCTGAAAAGAAACGTTTTCCATTTGCAGCTTTCTTGGCAGCACATAGCAAAATCAAATCAACTTCCATCCATACATATTTGTTACATAATTAAATAAAAATCAAGTCCATGAGTCAAGAGCTATATTCAAGGGAATTCAGGCATTCCCAGCTTGCATAAGGCATAGCATCTGATGGGCGCTGCCCTCAGTACAGCAGCTACCATCAAATCACCCCTTTACTTCTGAGGTTAAAGAATGGATTAATTTAACGCTTAAGTAACATGTTAAGACCGCTAGTAGGAGTCACTCACACTACACACACGCATAGTGAGATGAGAGGAAGAACTATAAAATTTGAAGACAGAAACAAGAGCACATACATCCTTAATAGCATGTGTGCAGATGCACACCCCCCGACAGAGGCGAAAAATGCCTGCTTTTCTTTTTAATTAACCCCTCAGCCTGTCTTGAGAAATGAAGATGGTGAGGTTTGTTGGTAAGTTGTGAGCAGCAGCCGCAGAAACACAGTCACTTGGATGCATGAGGCGCTTCGCCATCACTTGCTCTTCTCCTCAGAGTGCCTCAGCTGCTGCAGCCGCTTGGCATAGCTCTGAGCCATGGAGTTGATGATGGAGATGACAAAGTAGCAAACCATGACCAGCACCACCTTCTCAAACACCCACGACAGCCAGTTCTCATCCTGGAAAACCCCAAATTAACACGGTCATACTCAGAATTACTCATTCCTGGAAACTATTTAGAGCTTGGATAGACAAGATCAGCTAGGTTTGTATTCCAGTGTAAAATGGGGGACAAAAAGTTTAACTGATAAACCAAATCAAAATCGATGGATTATTAATATTAAACATAAATAAAATCTATTTCACATATAAAAAGGTTGAAGATATGACACGTCACTAAAAAGTTGGAGCTACATTACTTGTCCACCAGAGGGCAGCATTTTAAATGGCCGACTTTTAAAATCTATTTAAAAAGATTTGTTAAGCAGATTTTCTAAACTCTGACAGTTATTCTACCCAAAACTGCCGGCTCTCTAAAGGTCCCCATGTTACACAGAATCACAGACACTTCAGGGTAAAAAGGTTCTGAAACTGAAATCTGATGCTCTTACCGCAGGTCCACTCTTCCCAGCATGGTGCAGCTTGTTCTTCTGGGCTTCCAGGTACTGACTAAAGGGCTTCTGTAGTGATGGCCCTATTTTAGGCACAGACCTGAAAAAAACAAGGAGAAAAAGAGGAAGAAGGAAAATAAGTTCTATAACTCACCACTCAAACTTCAAAAAGCTTGAAATAAAGATCCCATCCGTCTCCAAACACTGATCCATCAGCAGCGTCTGAGGCCCCAGCCTGCATACGGGCCCAGTGCTGCAGCTGCCACCACCTCTAATTGTTACTGTGAGAAGCAGTAGGCAGCTGAGAGGAATTAAGCACCAACTCCTCAGTCCTCCTTTTATATTCTTAAGCTCTCTATAGGAGTCTGTGTCAGCCTAAACCAGGAAATGAGTCGACATGATGTCATCACCTTCACCACTGCTGCTTTCATGTTGGAAATACAGCCAATCAGAATTGACTAATTCTCTCTATTAGACAGGAGTGGAAATGCTCACTGGGGGCCAGTCATAATGAATACCACTATAACGGTTCTCATGCCATAGATGAGCTTTGTTGCTGCGGTTTCACATTTTGGTGCAGCTTAGATGGAACATCTACCTTTAGGTCAAACTCATTACAATAAAAAAGAACAAATATATTGCTGGCTATTGACAGGATCTGTGTGAATTCAGTCAGGATGTAAACAGGTTGTCTAGACTTGACTAGACTAAGCAAAAGGAAGAGAGATAACAAGCACCAAATGGAGAAAGGGTAATTCCTGCTGCTGAATAATGCTACATTTTAGTGACTCAGTCTTATCTCTCCAGTCTTACACACAAACAAACATAAATTCAGGCAGGAGAGAGGACTCTATCCCACATGTCAGCAATGAAACTTTATTTTCACAAATCATAGTGAGTCACTGGAGGCCCATATGGTGGGAAAGAACCTTAAAATTGACTGAATCAGGATTTTTTTGTGTCTAAATATGGTTAAACTTGACAGTGATGCATAATAGCGATGATCTATCAGATAGGAGTGGTCCTAAGTTAAAATCATTCAACTCTTTTTACATAAAAATCACAGATACTGATATATTTGATTGGGTTTTGAATATAAAATTTAAAATAAAATAAGACATGTTTACAAAAATTAATTCAGCCCCTTTACTTTGAAAGTCCTAAATAGTAAACCGAGTCTGTGAATGTTTAAGGTATATAAAATGCTAATCCTTGATCCAAAATGAAGTATTGTAGTTAAAATCTTCATTACATGGCGGAATGAACTTGGAACAAAAATTATGGATGTAAATTATGATGATTATCCCATGAAGGTCTGGATTTGTTAAACTCTAAACAGGCTGATCCAGCTTCAGTGGACATTCTGGTCAAAGTGAGGCTCAGTGATGTGTCTGACCTCCCAGCAGCGCCTGGACAAGCTCCTGATGAGGAGGCAGATGTCCCAGGCCTGGATAAAACCATCAGATAACTGCTGGACAGTCTGAGGTCAAAGTGACCGTGATGGATGGAAAGAGACATGATGTTCCAGGATCTGCTCGATTGGATTCAGGTCTGGGGACAAGCCAGTCCACAGCATCAATGTCCACTTCATGCTCCCTGCTCCAGCATTTGCTCCAACAGGATCTCATTTTGCATCTGTATTCATTCCATTTAACGTAGCCAGTCGGATCAACCTGTTTGAAGGTGACCTCACGCTTACTGCATCAGCTCAGACGAGCTGGAACCGCAGGCGTGTGAGTACCTTTAGATTTACTCCCACTCAGTAAAACACTTATTCGAACATATCAACCATAAGAGGTAAAAAATGCAGGGGAAAACGTTAGCTGACACAATGCTAACCACAAAAAACCCCCAAAGCACATTGACTTGGAATTTACTCAGCCTTTCTCCCACACTTACCCCATGAGTGAAACCATTTGCTCCACAATGTGCTTGCTGAAGGTAATGATAACAAAAAGTTTCTGTGGGGAAAAGAGAAACAATTATCAGCTATTTTGACCTATAACTTCCAGAGAAATTCACAGTTAAAAATTTGTTAAACCAAAAAAATTGTCATGTGCCAAATTCATTAACCCTGTAATGCCAAATGTATCATATTTGATACATACGGTTTCTGAAATGTTTTGCGTCTGACACCTTTTGCATAATTTAATGGTAAAAACTTTGCTCAAAATCCTATTGTACACAATCAGATATACCTGATAACAGAGGGCAGAAGACTACACAAAAAATAATCTTGACTAATAAATTATTAATATCAAAAATGTATTTCTGTTTTTTCTTTTTACATATTTTGTTAAAAGGCCAAATAAGGACTTCAAACAAAAAAAAAAAAAGGAATTTTCTGTTTTGTTTTATTCTTGGATCAGGCTTTAAAGGGTTAAATTTAATTCAAAAATACTTTGTTAATCCCAAAGGGAAATCAAACATCATCATGACACCATAATGAAAATATGATAGAGCACATAAAATACAGGCAGAAATTAAAAACACTCATAGAAAAAGATTAGAGGGCCCCTTTAATGAATGTAAAAATATGTTTAAAGGGAAAAAAAGAGGAAAACTGTGAATTGAAAAGTTAGAAGATATAAAACCTTCTTAGAAGAATATAAACAAAAAAAACGGAGTGTCGTTGTACACTAAAGACAAGAAACAGTTTTTAATACCAATTGTTTCTGACAGAGGTTGGAAAATCTGTGGCACTGCATCTAGCCCTTTTCTGGACTCGTGCGTTAAAACCGAGTCAGGATCTGGTAGATGCTGCCCTCACCCCCCCATGCTAGGTATCTGCTCCCCTGAGCCGTTCAGCTCCTAGGCCACCCTGGCATAGTGAGGCACAGGAGGCTTTCACTCGTATGGTTTTATGAGTTTAGTAGCACCTGATAATAGAGATCAGAAAGCTACAGCTTCCTGAGGGGAAAACGAAAAAAACGTATAAAAATCCTTTTTCACCAGGTGGGGGGTGTTCTCAGTCAAGGGACCGTTTGACGGCTACTGCTGCACAGCTGTGGGGAATCAAGCCTCACTGCTCACAGGCGGTAATTAGAAAACTCAAATCTGGCTCTAAAGCAACACTTTAGGCTGGGGGGGGGTTGTGTGGTTTGCAAAGGACCAAGGCAGAAGGGTGGGGGCATAACCACATCATTTTTCCTCTGGTTTTGAAACTGATCAGTTTTAAACAGTGTGACACATCGCCCCCCTGGACTAGATCAGAAAGGTTAGAACACGTGATGTCTGAGAAGTTCAAGGTACAGAACCGGCTTTGCCCCCCTTGCAGCTTTTAAAGTCTGCCCCATTTCCTTCTACCCTCTCCTGTCCACTTTGCATGGCCCGTAACCCCCCCACAGGGAGAACTGACCTTCCCAAAGCTCTCTGGGTGAGATCACTGACTGCTACCTTCAAGAGATTAATTTGGCGAGTCACTCAGAAACAGACAGCATTGTCTATGTTCATATTAGTCACTAGTGTCAGAGTCTGAACTCCACCCTGAACAACAAAGATTTTATAAATCTATTTGGTGATTCGCCCTTTTTTTTTGTAATTGCAAACTCTTGTTAAAGACTTTTCTTATCTTGGAGCCGCTTGAAAGGTTGTGGAAACTTACAAAAAGCTAAAACAAGGAGGAGGGAAACCCCAAGAGAGCAGAACCTACAGCGAGAGTCAACCAGAGGTGCACAGAGAGGAGTTTCATAGTAATCAACTTATGACCTCAGAACAAGGTTTGATCTTCCCCAGAACACTTTGAGGTTCTGGAGATTGATCAAAGTATATCAGTCAGCAGTGAACCATTTTCTGCTAAAGTATAATTCTGATATGCAGAATTACGCTGCGGTTAGACGATTGCGATTATGTGATCCAAAAGGATGAATCATATCAGGAGATGCTGCGAGTATCGTTTCTTTAGAAGAACGGAACAAACCCTGAGAGAAGAAGCTATGGTTTACCCCACCTTAGACGAACCCTTTGCGTGCTCCACTGACCTGTATATGCATCTTGATGATGGCTTTCCCGATCAGAGTTGCTCCAAAGAAGGTCCAAAAAGGAACCAGGAAGTGCCCGCAGGTTATTCCAGCCAAATCGAAGAGAGGATTGGGAATCTGACGAAAAAACAAACAAAATACGATCATCTTCATATCAAAAGGAGTTCAAATGTGTTTGCAAGTCCATGCTTTGCAAAAGTATTCACACAATTGAACTGTTTCACATTTTGTCACGTTACAACCAGAAGCTTTACGGTTTTTCATGGGGAACATCCATCACAAAGGAGTGAAAAAACGTTCAGTTTAAGAAACAAGAGCCACTTTTTATCATCCTTAGAAATCTGAAAAGTGTGGCTTTTTTTTAAGAAAGACTACAGCAGACACATTTGGGGTAAAGCTGAGAATTGTGAGGCAGAGTTAGCTTATAGCATCACAAGAAGTACTCAAGTCATACAATAGCGAAGCACAGATGCAAAAAACAACAAACAAGATGTGACATGAGATATGGCCTTTTGACAATAAGACAGCCATTGTTGAAAGAAAGGCATCAGAAGGACAATGAGCCTAAACATGCAGCCAAAGCTGGTAGAATGACTGAGATCAATGCATTGTGTGGCAGGCTGGTTCAGTTAAAGTTCAGACCTAAATTCAAATTAGAATCTAAAGCAAGACTTTAAAACTGAGGTTAAACTGCTGTTCTTCAATCAGAACAAACTTGAGCAGCAAAAAAAAGGAAATGTTTTAGTCTGCATTTGTGCAACACTGAGGGTTAAAAACTGCAGACCTGCAGAAAAAGATGATCACACAACATCAGGATGATTGAATAGAAATCGATGTTATTTTTTTTGTGTCAAAAATAAAATCATACATTTCCAATTTTCCTTTCTCTTCCTAGTTATGTTTATTGCATTCAACACTCACTTCCTGTGTCTCAAAGAATTTATTTCAAAGTACTTTTGCTAGTTTATAAATCACTAAACGGTTTAGGGCCAAAATTGATTTCTGACCTGCTAGTACACTATGACCCCCCCAGACCTCTAAGGTCATCTGGGACAGGTCTACTTTCTGTTCCTAGGGTCAGAACTAAACAGGGGGAAGCAGCATTCAGTTACTCTGGTCCTCACATCTGGAATAAACTCCCAGAAACCTGCAGGTCCGCTGCTACTCTCAGTTCTTTTAAATCAATGCTGAAGACCTTTCTTTTTGATGTTGCTTTTCTCTAAATGCCGTTCATTTCTTTACTGTTTAATCTCTTATACTGCACTGTAATTTTTATTCTTGTGTTTTATTCTGTTTTTATTTTTAACTGTTTCTTCTGTGTTTTATTTATTTTTTTAACTGAACTAAAGCACTTTGAATTGCCCTGTTGCTGAAATGTGCTATACAAACAAAGCTGCCTTGCCTTGCCTTGAAGTCTAACTTTAAAATCCTCCCAAAGTCAGAAATATTTGTAGGGTTTTAAATACTTTTGCAATTCTCAGTACTTTGTGGACTTACAGAGGCACAAGCCAGGATCCCAAAGAACCCCACTTTCTGCACCATGTGCTGAACTCCCAGTTTTGCTCTTGTGACAAAGTCCTGAAGGAAAAACAAACAAAAAAACATTCAGAATACATTTTAATTCCTGACTGCAGTCATACATGTTTGAATCAATTTGTCTGAAGTTACTTTCAGGCCATTTAAAACTTTCCCAGCCCATGTCATTTTAAAGCTACATTACATTTCAGTCACATACACTTTACATATAATTTGAGCTTTTCCGAAACATGATCACCCATCTTTATTGTCTGAATAAATCAACGCACTTTCTTGTGGCTTTTATTACACCGTTTTCCTGTAACACTATAACAAGGAACAGAATATTTGGTAAGAAGGCTGTGGTAAACTGCTATTTTCAAGCATGGCAATTTTTGCTTTTCTCTCTCCGTTTGGTAAATGTTGTGGCGTTTTGCTTAAATCTGTGGCGTATCAAAGCTCCACAGCTCTTCTGATTGCATCTGTTCTCCTGCAAGGGGTTCAAACTGTGTGGTTTCATGGTAAAGATAACTGGCCAATCAAGGAGGAAATGAGGAGCATGTTTCATCAAATTGGCACAAAAGTTAATTCAAAGCAAGTTTTTGTTTAGTCTCAGACTTCTTAATGGAAACACACCATTTTAAAATGATAAGTTTTGCTTTTCACAGTATTTATGGCCCTAGTTTGATAACAGAAATAACCCAAAGCCAACTTCCCTTTGCTTGTTTCTAATTAGAGAATTCCTTTTTTTTCTCCTTTCTTTAAAGAGAGCTTATCTTTTCTGCCACATTAAGTCTTTATTTTAACTAAACAGGAGTAATTTTAGCCAGGTCTTCACTTCTGGCATGTTGCTTTATTAACAGAGAAAGAAAAACGCAGGTGCAAAAATCTTTCCAACCAGCGAAGAGGGACTAAGTGATGGAGACAATGCCTCCTCTCTTGCCTTTGTAATCTCCATCCTGCTGACTCAGCATCTGATCTAAGCAGTGTGCAGTCATGTGAACTCTGTTCCTGACAGCGCTGTCTGTCATTAGAGCCGGTGAGGAGAGCGACGGAGAGAAATGGAGGGAGGCAAAGTGAGTGAAGCCCGAGGGATGATTAAAGAGGGAGCTGGGCTCGGGTTGACTCACCCAAAAACAGCCAGATTTACTGGAAGTAGAGGGCGGGAGGGGCTGTGCTGAAGTCATATGCTGCTTTAGGACCAATCACAGGCCCCTTTGGTTCCATGTTCCGTTGTTGGTTTTTAAAATTGGGGAAAATTTAATAAAAAGAATGATATCATAATGAGATAAGGGGTAATAAAATAGATTTAGAATAAAGTGGTTTGGTTAAGGTGCCCTTTTTATTTAAGGATGAAGAGGATTAAAGCTACTGGCTGTTTAAAAATCCCAGAAAATTAATCTAAGTAATAAAACGATCCACTTAAATGTTAAGCTCTTGATTTTTTTTTTTTTTTTTTGGAAGCGATGAGCAGAAAGTATATCTTTATAATCATCAAGAAGACATTTAGAATATAAATATTTATTTAAAACTCACCCTGTTTATAAGGAATGTTATTTCCATCCCAGGTGACAAATTCGACCGATTTTGGTAAATTTTACAGAAAATGTCTAACTTATTGCTCCTTTAAATCAAAAAACCACTTTATAAACACAAGTGCTGATATTTCCTACCTGAGCGCCTTCTGCTTGCTCGAGCATCTCTTCAAATTCCTCATAATCTTCATCATCTGGATCAGTTCCTGACTGGCGAGCCGCTCTGGCCATAAAATACGGCGGCAGCTCTCCGATGGCCGTACCTGCGCCCTAAACAGACATAGCTGCCGTTATTATACGGTCACCTTTTTCCAAATTAGTAACATGTTTGACCACTGAACCTGTCAGTCGGCCATCTATGTCGGATATATTCTTGTTGGCTTCACCACTCACCCACATGCAGGCCTCCAGGCGGACCTTTGACATGATTGAGAAGAGAGAGACGCTGCTCTCCATGCCTCCCTCTTCAGGACAGATGATCTGGTCTGGGTATGGAGGCTCTGGGAAGTCTGTGGAGCCACATTCATAGGCTGCCAGGGTGACTGAAGCTATATGAGGGCCCTAAAGGGAGAGACAGAGAGATATTGGGCTTATGGAGACTATAAAAAAAAAAGATATACTGAAAAATGTTGGATGACTGAACCATTAAATCAGCCAAATCAGTAAAAGAAACAGTTTGGGCATATTCTGCTGCGTAGGTTTATCCTAATGTCTTATAAGGGTGTATTCACATACATCTCAACCATTTGTATGGTTAAGATGAAAAGCAGACATTTATTTTTTGTGCAAGATTATTTTTGTACTCATTGTTCCAATATTAATACAAGACAAGAGCACAAACCTGGAAATAGAGGAAAACCAATGAGGGAATCCTGTGTGCAGCACTTCTGTTTGCACATCTATGCGGTTATTACAGCTGCAGAACCACAGCAGCTCATCCAATGCAGATTTGTAACGTGTCGCCGAACGCATCTTTAAAACCGAGTAAGAGCCACAGCTAGCTTACAGCAGCGTTGCTAAGCAACAGACAGCAGAACAGGTAGCATTGTGATACTATGTTTACTACTATGGCTGCTTGTTGCAAAATGACAAATAAAGAAGTCTAAGTCTTGTAAA
This sequence comes from Cyprinodon tularosa, assembly GCF_016077235.1. NCBI lineage: Eukaryota > Metazoa > Chordata > Actinopteri > Cyprinodontiformes > Cyprinodontidae > Cyprinodon > Cyprinodon tularosa. The sequence goes on from NW_024038781.1 coordinate 880,515, forward strand.
GTCCAAAGAGAAAATATGTTTTCTCTGTATTTGGGTCAGACCGAGTTCGGTTTGTATTCATGCCTGAAGTGAATCGCAGCAGATTCTGTTTGAAAGCGGACTGAGACCACCTCTAAAGGTGGGTCTCGATCCAGTTCTTTGTCTGGATCATAGTTCGCTTGTCTTTATTCACACGTGCACAAAAGGTCCGGTTCAATGTGGGAAACTAACTATGGAGGGTTTGAAGCAGATAAAATGCGACTTGTTTGAACAGGTTTTCCACCAGGATTAAATGCGAGTAATAACAGGTTTAATAAAAATGAGAACTAAATGTTGCACCTTTTTCCTATTTATATTGTGTTTTAAAAACCTTCAAAAAAGAAGAGGACATAAAATCTTGTTATTCTTTCATTTTCATTCAGTAAAGCTTTTTGATCACATTTATATTCATTTAGGGACTAGATCCTGAATTCTTATAGGAACTAAGTGCTTCCAGTTAGCAGCTTACCACCATTAAATATAGTTATGTTTGATCATATGTTGAATTGGTAAACCAATACAACATTCACACTACCCTGGAAACACATACTCTAACTGAGTCACACAATGCGTCTTTGACGGGTCGATCATTGTTTCTCCAAAGATTTGCGATGACACAGACCCACCTGGCCTGTCTGACAGCTGGCCCACCTGCAACTAAAACACACTTAATCCTTTATGCCACCAGCAGACAGCCAGCTGACAGATCTCTATAAGGCAGCGCTGACATAAACTCCTTCAACCCTTCTTCATCCCAACTACAGGACAGTTCAACAAGAACTTCATTTAAAAGTAGTTTTACCTGCCTGAACAAGCCAGCGTTTGACGCTCACAAACACAGAGTGAGGGCCTGCACCTGATTCAAACGTTAACTCCAGCTATCTGACAGGAATTAAACACCTTAAATTAAAGAAATCCCCCTTAAACATCTAAATATTATAAGATTTAGAACAGGCTTTCCCTTATAAGCAAGATTTTGAAGTTAAAAGACTGTAATAATATAATTTAAACTGCTTAATTTTGTTTATTACATTTTAATGTAATATTTTAATATAAATATTGGAGGATTTGTCTCCACCAAACCTGAATAAAAAGCCTGCCTGTTCAAAATAGGAGCAGCTTAAGGTAATGAAAACCTCTTGATTTAAATTCCTCTGCCAATAAATGAGCTACACTGGAAAAACAATGCAAAAGATAAGTAAAAATGTTTTAAATTAAGTGTAATTAACCTTAACTTGAGAAGGTAAATGAGATAGTTTGCCAATGGGAAGAGGATTTTTATTCTTAAAATAAGATAATTAGATAATATGCACGTGAAATAAGACAATTGCAATTGTGTTTTCTTACTTTAAATGTAAATTGTCTCGTTCCATTGGCAAAATGTGTCTTTTATCTCCTCAATCCAAGAACAAATGCACTTATTTTAATAAAAAATTGACTCATCTAGATTTCGACTTTGTCCAGTGTAGTTTCAGGAATAGGAGGATTTGGTGACCTGAAAAGGGCTTGGTCTTTTTTTTTTTTTTTTTTTTACAATGTTAAAATATTTAAATTTTTTCATTGTTTAAAACTCCTAATTTGTTCTACTATTTAACATCTGCTACCTGCCTTTAATAGTTAAAACTATCACCAATAATATAGTTGTAATCATTAAAAAATATTTCATTAATTACATTTTTTTTCTTTTATAACCTGACAAATGGATCTGATTTATGTGTGAGAAACCAACAGGGCCAAGATGAGCTATTTTTGAATAAAGTTAAAATTTATAATGTAATGTTAGTTTAAACGGCTGTAAATAAAAGAATGGAAATTACAAATGTTCATCTTTAGAATAAAATTGAAACCTCAGGATCAGCACTTTTGAATGATGATGATGATGAATCTCTGTGGTGACTGAATCCCATGAGCTAATCCTCCCTATGGGGTGTTTAAACACCGCTGCAAGACTGAGTAAATCCACTGAAACTCCGCGTGTGGTTCATCTTTATAATTATCACATTCAACAAGAATGACTTTGTCAAAATGAACCAAAATAAGTGCTGAGAACAAAGAGTCTCGTGAGTCTCACTAGTCTGGTGAGAAGCAGCTTGAAATCATGTGACACAGTTTGAGCTTTTCTGTGAAGACACAAAGCAGCCGTTTTTAATGGGTCTGAGTGTAACAGATCCAAAGTGACAATGAAATGTCAAACTTTATCCAACATGACCTTTCAGACTAACAATCATTTGTCTCAAACTCAGTAAAATGGATCAAGCTGAGCAGCCTTCTAAATTTGTTTTATTTTATTTCTAAAATAATTAACACAAACTAATGCTTTTGTATCCGAATGCACAGATAAAGTCAAGATGAAGCCGTTTTCCCTTTTGTGTCTGAGTACTTTTACTAGTAAAATACTAGTTTATTCATTTTTTTTTTAAGTATGGTTGATTTAGGTTAACCTTGGTAGCAGATCTAAATGAATATGATCATATTAGGGTGAGATAAACTCCAAGCAGAGGAGTAAGACCCAGAATGTAGGGCTTTTACATAAAAGACAGAAAGAGAGAAGGTCCCACTTCCTCTGGAAAAGCAGAAGATAGCGAAACTAAACCCCAACAAATTTAGAAACTAACAAGGATGTTTCTAAAGACAGAAATGCTTATATATACTTTCTCTTATTTCATGGAAACAGCTGAGTCAGCAGGCCCACATGTGAACAAGTTCTACAGAACAGAAGTCCACCGTCTTCCACTCTAAATCGGATCATAACTGCTTACTTTCTTCCACTCTTTCATCAAGCTTCACCACATCGAAGAGGAATGACACACGTCAGTGGTTCGGTTAATGCAGTCATCCTCACAGACGAGCATCACTGAGGAAACTGAAGGTCACACCTGGTTGGCTCCTTTGACTCAGAATGTTTTAAAAGACAATGACTTCTATCGGGGTATGAGGGAGAGCGCCATCATCTGGCAACAACTGGGATAGACTCATTAAAGTTATAATTCTTTGGTGTTGGAGGTAAACTACTCCAACATCCTGACCTCAGCCTAAGAGAAAACCTCAGGATTAATTGGAGCAAAGGCTGCAATTCAGTTTTTTTTTTATCTTACTATGAACCTCCAGGGTTTATTGCCTCTTAAAGTATTATCAGTTTACATGCAAAGCAGATCAACGTTCCTCCGTTTGTCATGTAGGTGGATTTGTTTTACAACTACTGAAACAGATATTGTTTTAGAAATATTTTTGAAGTTAGAGGCAGAATAATTTAAAATTTGCTGCTGATAAAATCTGAAGCTTTTTTTTAAATTAACCTTCATGATAGCATTGCAATGTAATTCAATCAAACTTAAATTTTTACATTAAAACTTAGAAATAATGGCAGATCTCCTAGCCTGTTCAACCAGACTATATTTGAGACTAAATGTGTAATTTAGTCCGGACCTAATGAACGCGACATCGGAAGATTGTTGATGAGAACAACCCGTTTTCTTTCAAACCATGTCTGTGCCCATTGGCCAACGCCCTGACCAATGAGCACAACTGACTGTGACGTAGTAAGCGTGACAGAAAGCTGGTGGGGGAGAGTAAACAAACAGCCTGACTGTAAAATGGCGAATACGTATATTATATTATTATATTAACGTAAATTAATGAGTGTAGAGCCTCTTCCTGCCCACGTTTCAACTCTAATCCTTCCAAGACGGATTCCAAAGCTGAGCCCAACAAGAACTGTTCAATAGTTGTTGCCATCTTCCATGTTGTGTTTTCTCCAGCGTCGCGCAGCTTTGTCGTCACCCCCTCAAAACCCCGCCCGCTTTGCATCCAGAAATTCAAAACAGATCTCTGCGTTGTGATTGGCCCGCCAGTTCTAGGGCCTGTGGCATTGATGAAGCTAAACCACTCGCAGGCAAAAATGATTTTGGCCGCTGGCGGGTGGGGGTAGTTTACCAAGCTACAGATCTCCGGTTTCTCCTAACACGCTGCCTACCAAAGTGTTACTACAGTTATTCTGCTATAGAATGGAAATAGATATCAGTAAAAAACTTCTACATGTATTTAAACTTCAAAGTAAATTCCTGTATTTATTTCAAGCTGTCCACATGCTGCTTATGTTCTTACCAGATAAAGGAGGAAGGTGTGCAGACCAGTCCCCAATCCCACTGAGGACAGGATCCCAAGGCCTACCCAGTAGGCACACCACAGGAACTTCTTCTCCAGGTATTGAACATACTGAAAGGAAATGTTAAGCAGATAAACATTTGAACGCAAGACAGGAAATAGAGAAAAGCCAATATAGCTTAAGATTTTGAGCTCAAGTATTTTTGATTTATGTACATTTATTTTCTCAATAAACACATTTACTTTTATTTTATTTTTTGTGAATGTGGATAACATTTCAGTGTCTCTCTGTGAAAAACTAAACCCTTTGAACAAAAACAAGATGCCTTTCTTGGATAAAGAAAGTTTTCATGTAGAAAAAAAAGACAGCATTTCTTCGAACGTATCTGATCAATCGATCAAGCATGTCAGCCTTTTTAAAAGCACCTGGACCACAAAAGGTCTACGTTAACAATATGTCAAGGCTGAAAGACGTCAGCAAATCGTCTTATAAGTTTTACTTAGAAACTTGAGTAGTAGTTAAGGCCTAAATTACCATTTTCACAGTAACTAATTAGACTACATAAGAGCCTGCCTTAAAGGGTCTTCATTGCATATTTGGCCTACTTTAGGTAAGAGATTACGGTATGCCTTTTATAAATGCCTTCGAGTCAACGAGTCGATGCAATCAACCGGTTTTCCTTAGATAACTTTGAATCAACTTTAATGTATGATCTGTTGAACTGTTAAGTGCCTTGTGATGACATGTTGTGAATTGGCGCTATATAAATAAACCGAATTGAATTGCAACATTTCCAGCACCCACTGCTGATTGTGAAAAATGTAGTTTCATGAATCATATCTAAAGAAATCATCTTTAAGTGGCATATTTAGAAAACCATTGGAAAGGTGAGAAGGGCAGACGTGAAAAATAGAAAGTTATAGTCAGATTTGTTCATTATCTAGTGACATTTTTTACTTTTCTTATTTATAGATATTGGTTGCAAAATACTTATACTGTTATACGATTTATAATAGAAATACTTCATTAAAAATTCACAGAGAAAGAGTTTAAGGAATTTATACTGCATCACAAATTTCAGCAAATATTTCATTGTGCGAAATGTAAATGTATTAATGTGAACCAAAATGTTTGAAAGGAGCCTCATACTGGCCAAAGTTGGACTAAATATAGCATCCTACACATCTAATATATACATTTTTTTTTTTATAAAGTGGACCAAATTTTAATTCAACTTATTGCTGCTGTAATCTCTTCTTCTTTTAATAAACAATGTAACTTGCTATAATCTGAGGTTTAGAAAGTGTTTAGTATTGGTGTGTGGCTTCAGCGTACACATCTGATGCTGCAAACATTGGCTAGCAGTGTACTCTGGGGGTTTGTCTGAATGCTCAGACACATGGAAAATTAAGAGGGAACATTGGTCACCGCAGCCCCAGTGTGAACTATGCTCATTGAGATAAATAAATAAATAATCGACACACCTCAAAGGACAAAAATACTTCAACTAAGATGTTAGAGACTGATAAAGACATTCAGGAACAGGAAGTTCTTTAAGATACTGGTGATACAAAGCTGGTTTTGCCACCAACTGCCTCTTGTCATATACTATGAGGAGTACAAAGCTATGGACAGGACTCACTGTCAGCTTGTGATTGTAGCACTGTTACACTTTAGTTTGCTGGATTTAAGTTCAGACTACTTTGAAAAAAGCTTGATTTTATTTTTACTTGGTAATATTGAGTTAAAAATTACACGCAGAGTTTCTCTGCTTTAACTGAACTGCTGGAGGGAGCTGCACTGATAAAGCAGTAAACAAAACTTTCAGCCCGTTGGAAGTGTGATCAAGGGTTACTTGCCAACAGTGCACACTGCATTATCTATCAACACAAGGTTTCAGCATGCAAAGTTTATGACGATAAAACCAGAATTATCACGAACCTTCAAACAGCTTTTAGTCAGGCAACGGAGTCGATCATTTATGTGGCTGAAACAAAATAAATGCTCACCGTTTGGTGTGATCCATCAGTGGAGTATGTGATAGAGAACAGAAAGCACAACAACAGAAATATGAACACTGTGCCTCGCCGGTGCCAAAGCCTGGGAGTGAAAACAATGAAGCAATATAATCAGTAAATACACTTTCAAACAAGCAAAATAATAAAATATAACAAATCTCTTTCAAATATTGTTCTGAAATCTTAATCCTGTCACAAAAACAATAATTTTTAAAAGTCATCTGAATGGTTGAACATGAAATTGGTCTGCTTAGTTTTCAGTAGCTATTCAATAACAGGAAACCACTCGCAACCAAAAATATATCCCTGAATAACCTACACCGGAGGTCTTCAACAGGGGGTCCGCGACCCCTAGGGAGTCCACGGAGGTAATGCATGGTGGTCATGACTTTTTTTTGTTTATTCCCCCCTGCAATTTTTTCCTCTAATTGAAATGTCTTTAAATCCACATTAACATGAATTCAGCACACTGTAGTAAACAGAGAAATGGAGGCAGAAGATGTCTTTCAGTCATTAAAGCACACATTCAGGGACACAAAAGAGCTCTTTCAAGCTGGGCACCGTTTCATTCACAACACCTGTCCCATCAATGAGGAATCAGAATCAGACATTTTTTAATAATCCCAGGGCTAAATTACTTTCGTTACATTACTCCATATGTAATAGAGTGACTATAGGACCAGTTTGATATAGGACTACTTCATACAATATATATAATTAGGGGGTCCCCGCTCCATCTTGTCATCAGTTTGGGGGTCCTTGGCCTGGAAAACATTGAAGACCCCTGACCTAAACAGAACAGAGGACAAAGATCCAATAGAAAATCTGTTTAACAGCTTACTCAAAAGTCCACTCCTTTAGCTTTACGAGGGTCTCCAGAAGAAAATAATGAAGGGTGACAACAGGCCTCCTCCATAACACCAGCGACAGACGCTCCTCTTTGTCTTTGTGTCGCCTTTCTCTCAATGACAGATCTGAAGGACAAACAGAGCTGGGATCATCTTGAGTTTCTGGAGAACTACTGGGTTCAGCAACTATAACATCCTGAGGAACTGATAATGCAAAGCTCATAATGAAGGTGGCAGCAGCAGGTCTGTCTTACTTCCTGTCATGCTGGAGCTATTTCATAACCCTGCTGCCATTAGGGTGAGATCAGAGTTAGAATGAAAAAGAGTTATAATTAGTAAACTTTAACTCGAACCTTTGACACTAACCTGTGGACTTGCCGTTCTGTTTATCTTTGGGTCCTGCTCGCTGCTCACAGCTTGATCCGTTGGCTGCCATTTCTCTCTGTCAAGGTTTCTAACTGCTCAGGCAGTCTAGAAGAAAATAAAGATCAATAAGGAGGCGTTAGTGTACAGTAAACAGGCCCTCCTTTGTTGTCAGTCGCTTTCTACGGGACACGGAGTACTCCGTTGGCGGGGCTATTGAGCAATAACCCGTGGAAGTGTCAAACACACCGGCGGCGGCTAGCTCACCTTTCTGTCCGTGGTGGCAAAGATAGGGGAGAGAGAACAAACAAACACACAAATATGTGAAAATACTGACGCCAGACTTTAGAAAAAAAACCCAGAATGGAGTCAAGCGGAAGAAATGTCTGTTTGTAGGTCAATCTGTAACAGGATACGATGTCAGATGCGGTCTAACATCAGAACCCTTCACATGCTAACCGGTTAGCCAACAGGGACACCGGGAGCCTTTACATTCAAATTAGAGCTTTGAAATCAAATACCATTCAGATTATTTGTACACAAATAAGTAAAATTACGTATTACAATACTATTGAGGTAATAAAAGCAACAAAAAAAGATATATATCAACGTTTCTCTATTTAATAAAACGGCACCAGCGTACCTCTTTCCTGTCTTCTTCACCCGGAAACACAAAACCTGGAACCTTCAAAATAAAACTACGTTGATGCTGAAAGGGTAAGATATTCCAGCGACACTGACGTTTTAAAACTTGGCATAAAATCATAAGGGGATTTAATTCTCCTATTTTTGAGTTTAACTTCTTAAAGTACCCAATTAACGTGTTTAATAAAGAAATATTCATTTCCTCCGTTATCCTCTTCCTGTCCAATAAGAAGCTGCCAGATTTCAGAAGTAGGATTCTGTAACCATGGCAACGCAGTGCCGCGTCTGTTTGCCCCTAGAAGCTTTACTAACAGAGAGCCCCTGAGCTAATTATATTTTCAAATAAATGATATATGACAAAAATAATAAAAAATAAAAATATATTTATACACATTTATAAATAATATGGAAATAATGAAAAAAAAAATCTGAGATCTGAAGTTTTACATGTGCATATTTAAACAAATTTTAATTTACAAAGTAGGAAAACCGGCTATGGTGAGTCAGTTCGGTCTTCTTTACTCCCAGTAAAAGTTTATTCAGAGAGGTGAAACTGCTGGTGAAGACTCATAGCCTGATAAACCAGACTAAATGTGAGATAAAATGTGTAATTTAGTCTGGCCCAGATGAATGAGATATCAGAAGATTGTTGATGAGAACAACCCGTTGTTTTTCAAACCACGTCTGTGCCCACTGGCCGACGCTCTGACCAATGAGCGCAATTGACTGTGACATAGTAAGCGCGACAGGAAGCTGGTGGGGGAATGTAAACAGTAAATAAGTAATGTAAAACAGTAGTGTAAACAGTAGCCTGTCAGTAAAACGGCGAAAACATCCTTCTCAAAAAGGAATGAGCGTAGAGCCTCTTCCTGCTCACGTTTCAACGAAAACCCCAAGTCTAATCCTTCCAAAATTGATTCCAAACCTGATTCAAACAAGAATTGTTCAATAGTTGTTGCCATCTTTCATGTTGTGCTTTCTCCATCGTCGCGCAGCTTTGTCGTCACGCCCTCAAAACCCTGCCCACTTTGCATCGAGAAAACAGATTTCTGCGTTGTGATTGACCCGCCAGTTCTAGGGCCTAGATCAAGGCTAGACCACTCGCAGGCAAAAATTATTTTGGCTGCTGGCGGGTGGGGCTAGTTTACTAGGCTAGAAGACTCATGTATCAGAACAAAAAAAAAAAAAGGGTTGTTTTTTTTTAACTAGATGCAACTGTATTTTGTTTAAGCAAACACTGACAGTACTGCTGTACCATTGTATGTATAAAAAATATACATTTTGTGTGTACATTTGTTTTTCTATTACCTAGACTTTACAGAAGACAAAATTAGATGAAAAAAGCCCATTTATTTGTCTTTATTACTGGTACATACGTTTTTCAAACACGTACTTTGACAAACAAATTTGTCGCTCAGTGCTAACTGGATCAATGAAATTAGTCAAATATTGACCAAAGAAATATTTTGAGTTATCCAATAACAACAAGTATTAACTATGTAGAAGTGGCGCCCAAAATAACAAACTGCAAAGAAAGAAAAGTTGAAATTAAAACAATCAGATCCTAAATAGTGCAATGATTGCCTTGTTGCTTCACGAAATAAGATTTTACTCTTGATAACGAGGGAACAGTCAAACAGACGTTCCACAACACATGCGGTCCTAAGGCATGGATAGCAATAGGAACCATAAAAACAGTCTCAGCAGGTTGCTTGCTTCGTTTATGGACAGTAGCCCAGGTTGGTAGTGAACTCCATCCTCATCTTGTGCCAACTTTTACTCATCATAATGAAGAGAGGAAAGGAACTTATCCACGTCTAAATCGTCGGGGAAACACTCAATAAGTTTCTTCCTTTCCTGCAAAAAACAAAGAAAAAGAAAAATTGAGTTATAAAATGTATTTATAACCAAAATGGCACCAAATGGCATGGTGCAGCAATTTTTACAACACATAACCAGAAGTGGCTTGGCTGAAATTTTTTACCTTTTATTCATTAACTTCTTCTATTTAAAAACTTTAGACCATTCAGTTTACATTTATACTTTAATTTCAAGCCTTTTTCAATAGATAAATGACGCCAGACTGCTGTTTATAGAGATTTAAAACTATTTGTTTACTCGATCACCTATAATTTTACCAATACATTTCAGTCAAACCCAAAAGTTAACAAGAGAAGTTTTAAAGGGGACTAAATCGCTTAACGTAATTACATAAGGTTTATCCCTTTCCCTGCAGGCCAACTTGTGCATAACTTATAGGTATCTTATCAAGAACTTATCTCTAACGCATATCAACATATTTGACATGTTCCAGACGACCGCTGAACGTGCTTCTAACTTACAGCTACTGTACAGGTGCTGGTCATAAAATTAGAATATCATGAAAAAGTAGATTGATTTCAGTAATTCCATTTAAAAAGTGAAACTTGTATATTATATTCATACATTACATACAAACTCATATATTTCAGATGTTTATTTTGTTTAATTTTGATGATTACAAATGACAACAAATGAAAATCTCAAATTCATCATATCAGAAAATTAGAATATTACTGAAGACCAATAAAAACAAAGGATTTATAGAAATGTTGGCCAACTGAAAAGTATGAACATGAAAAGTATGAGCATGTACAGCACTCAGTATTTAGTTGGGCCTCCTTTGGCCTGTATTACTGCAGCAATGCGGCGTGGCATGGAGTCGATCAGTCTGTGGCACTGCTCAGGTGTTATGATAGCCCAGGTTGCTCTAATAGTGGCTTTTAGCTCTTCTGAATTGTTGGGTCTGGTGTATTGCATCTTCTTCTTCACAATACCCCATAGATTTTCTATGGGGTTAAGGTCAGGAGAGTTTGCTGGCCAATTAAGAACAGGGATACCATGGTCCTTCAACCAGGTACTGGTAGCTTTGGCACTGTGTGCAGGTGCCAAGTCCTGTTGGAAAATGAAATCTGCATCTCCAAAAAGTTGGTCAGCTGCAGGAAGCATGAAGTGCTCTAAAACTTCCTGGTATGTGGCTGCGTTGACCCTGGACCTCAGAAAACACAATGGACCAACACCAGCAGATGACATGGCACCCCAAACCATCACTGACTGTGGAAACTTTACACTGGACTTCAAGCAACGTGGATGAAGTGCCTCTCTTCTTTTCCTCCAGACTCTGGGACCTTGATTTCCAAAGGAAATGCAAAATTTACTTTCATCAGAGAACATGACTTTGGACCACTCACCAGCAGTCCAGTCCTGTTTCTCTTTAGCCCAGGCAAGACGCTTCTGACGCTGTCTGTGGTTCAAGAGTGGCTTGACACAAGGAATGCGACAGCAGAAACCCATGTCTTTCATACGTCTGTGTGTGGTGGTTCTTGAAGCACTCACTCCAGCTGCAGTCCACTCTTTATGAATCTCCCCCACATTTTTGAAGGGGTTTTGTTTCACAATCCTCTCCAGGGTGCGGTTATCTCTCTTGCTTGTACACTTTTTTCGACCACATCTTTTCCTTCCCTTCGCCTCTCTATTAATGTGCTTGGACACTGAGCTCTGTGAACAGCCAGCCTCTTTAGCGATGACCTTTTGTGTCTTGCCCTCCTTGTGCAAGGTGTCGATGGTCGTCTTTTGGACAACTGTCAAGTCAGCAGTCTTCCCCATGATTGTGTAGCCTATAGAACTAGACTGAAAGACCATTTAAAGGCTTTTGCAGGTGGTTTGAGTTAATTAGCTGATTAGAGTGTGGCACCAGGGGCCATCAATTTTGAACCTTTTCACAATATTCTAATTTTCTGATATGATGAATTTGAGATTTTCATTTGTTGTCATTTGTAATCATCAAAATTAAACAAAATAAACATCTGAAATATATGAGTTTGTATGTAATGTATGAATATAATATACAAGTTTCACTTTTTAAATGGAATTACTGAAATCAATCTACTTTTTCATGATATTCTAATTTTATGACCAGCACCTGTATACTGCCATATTGGCAGCATTTTGGTATAAAAGGGGGTTCACAGGAGGAATCCATCAGTTCCCCTCCCGACTTCCTCCCTATCATAGGGTGAGGGAGAAGGTGAGCGTGATGAATCCTCCCTGTGAATCCTCCCACGGCCATTGGAACAACCAACAATCTTTCTAGAAGACATGATGCTAAATGTGCTGCGACTGCAAACCCCTCTCTCTTTTTCTGCGCTTCCACCTCCGGGCACATCGGACACTGGCTTGTGCATCATTTCATGAGTATTTCTCTGCAGTGCGGTATGCATAAGTTAGGCTGCCATTGGACATACGCTCTGGACTCATCAGATTCTGGGAAGTCTGGCATACACTGTCTAAATCAGCAATTTATATGAAGTCCCAATAAATTCTTATTGGGACTTCCAATGCATTTTTGGTCATGATCTAGCCCTGCAGAACAATACTATTTTTAAGGGTAGATATTAAAAGTGCAATTAAATGATCAACTAAGATGTGTTTTACCGAACTTAATGGGACCCCTTCACCTGTGGTGAAGAAATTGAGAAACAACTAGCAGTAAGATATTTACCTGGAACACCAAGTTCAATAAACAATCTACAAATACAGCGATTTTTTTAAGGACCTGAGAAATTTGCTGGGCAGTAAAAGCACAAAAACCATTAGGAAAACCAAGGAAGCCACCACCGAGGTCAAGGATAAAGTCCTGGATCAGTTTAAAGGTGAAAAAAAAAAAAAACAGTTTGAAACTATCAATCAAAATCACATGGAGGAAAACACAGGAATAAAATATCATAAGCCATTGGGTCGCCATATTTAATCAGAAAAGCTTTGTTTGCAACAAGAAAGCTACAAATGTCACTTCATCCCAATCTAATGACGTGATCGGAACAAGTTTGGATGGATGTTGATTAGATTATAGATCAGGAATAAACACCGGAATGAGACTATATTTCCATTGAGCCCAATGTGATCAAAACATTCCCACTATAGTGTTTACATGATACATTTTTATTCTGATCGGACCTTTATTCCAAATCCTTGTCAGAGTAAACATTCCTACTGACCACTTCACAAGGGGGGGTACAACAAAAGGTGTCAATACTTCTAAGCATATTCACATAAAGTTAGTTGGAAGGGAAAAATTGCACCAGCAAAAGGAATAACTGTGGTCTTTAACGGAATGTTGAGCAAATTGGGCTGAGTGGGAAGTCAGAACATATGAAGCCACTACATACAGATATTGTCCTGAACCACGAACATCTCTTAAGGTCTTAAATGGGTTATGTAAAAAAAAGGGAAACCAGACCGCTGCTAAGGACTCCAAAGTATTTGTGACTGATAAAGTAGAATTTGAATTTCTATTTGGATATAAAGGTCCCAGAGTCTGGAGGAAGAGTTGAGCAACTTTTCTGGGGTTGATCCGCCATGTTTTCAGAAATTTGGACCATTTGATGCTTCCTTCAGCTGTCAAACTCTATAGGTACGCTGATTTGATTTTCCAGCAGGACCTAGTACCTGTCTACATTTTCAAAGGTGCCAAAAGCTGGTTTGATGATTACTGAGCGACTGTCATCTACAGCCCAGCAGATTGGCCTCAACTGATCCATAGAGAATCAAGAGACAAACAGACACCAGACCAAACACTGTAGATGATCTGAAAATCTCTATCAATGCTTCAATTATGCCTCAGTAGAACAATGGGCTGACTGCCTCACTGATCCAGTAATCCATTAAAGAAACCCTAACCTTGTATCAAGTGCCTAGAAAATAACAATTTTGAAGCCTGATTCCTAGAAAGTTGGCTATGAACCTGGATGATTGAGAATCTTCACCAGCATTTGAAGCCTGATATTCAGGCTCAAAAGATCCTATTGATTTTTTAACATTTAATACTTTCTGAGACAGTGAACCTAGGTTGTCATTATCTGTTATTTATCATTTCATCAGACTTGCATAATAAATCTATAAACCCCATAAGTTTCAGTTTCTGAAACAAGTGATGTTTTTCATAAATTGTTGTTAAAGGATGAAAATAAACCTCTCTACTCACTTTGTCCTTCTTGCTGCTGGGAGATCGCTTGCATTCTCTCTTGGCAGAAGGACTCTCTCTGGCTGGGGAGAGCTTGCGTTTTTTGCTCTTGGAGCTCGCTGGCGACTTCTCTCCTGCTTCCTCCTGCCGCAGGCTGTCTTTAAGCGGAGTGCCTGTCCTGGCGATGGCAGCGCGAGAAAGAATCATGAGGGTGTGTGCGGCCATGTTAATGCTGCTTTCGCTCCCAGCTTCGCTGGCAGGGCTACAGGTTGGCACATCTGGGGTGTTGGGAAGCAAAAGCTGCTTTGGAGTCCCCTCTGCGTTTTTAGCGTTTCTCGGACCGGAAGGAGTCCTCTGACAATCACCAGGAACTTCCTGGTTATGATCAGCCTCAGAAAGACTCAGCTCTGGAGTGCCGGCTCCAGCCTTTCTCAGCGGATTGGAGGGAGAGCTGAGGCCTCTGAGGTCTTGTAGCATCTCAGCAGCCTGTTTAGCCAGAGAACTAGTTTTTGACGCAGCCTTTCCAGGCTTGGCCTGTGCGACAGGTGGAGGGCTGAAGTCTCTGGATGCTGGGGAGGCCATTGTTGACTGTTGTTTCCTATCTTCCAGGCTACCTTTCATTTCATTCTCCTTGTTCGCTCTGACATTCACGCTGTCCTGGGAGGAAGACCTCTTCTCTGTTCGTGCTTCTCGTGATTTTGAAGAACTCTTCTCTCCGGCCTCTTTCCTGCTGATCTCTTCATTGTCCTTTCTGCTTCCTGATCTTAACAGGTCGGATGACGGCGACCTGGAGCTGCAACTTTCTTTAGCTTTTGATTCTTCGTCATTAGGCCCATGTGAACCCTCAAAAGATTTGGACACCTCCTTTGATTGTGACTTCTTCTCAGCGTCAGGCTGTGAGGAACTGTTTGCATTTTGAGGCTCTTGGTCATGAATGACAAGCATTTGTTTGCGAGGCGTCTTTTTAATAGAATCTCTCCGCTGCTTTTGTGAAGAAGCTGCGTGTTTCAGTAAGTTAACTCCACCCTGGGGGTCAGACGAACACCTCACAGTCTCCACCCTTCTCTTAGGTTTGCTGCCGCCTAAGATGGCGGGTTTTGTCCGACAGGC
This sequence comes from Cyprinodon tularosa, assembly GCF_016077235.1. Lineage (NCBI taxonomy): Eukaryota > Metazoa > Chordata > Actinopteri > Cyprinodontiformes > Cyprinodontidae > Cyprinodon > Cyprinodon tularosa. The sequence goes on from NW_024038781.1 coordinate 895,623, forward strand.
GGCTCCTCTATTATCTGACTCCTGGGTGGGTTGTGAGGTCTTTGGCGCAGCAGGTGTTGGGGTCCCAGTTGTTTTTGTAGCTTGAGATTGAACCTCTGATGCTGAAGATTCAAAACATAAAATCCTTTTATGACTGAATGTTTTGGTCAAATCCTTCTGGACTGAAGGTTGAGGCTGAAGAGCTGCAGCAGAAACTTTTTTCTCATTTCCTGGTATTCAGATAAAAAAAAACAAAAAAAAAACAATGAGATGCTGAAATTGAAGCATTTTTTTTATACCTCCAATCTGAACAGAAAGATGAAACTGACTTGATTTTGCAGCCGGTTTGGGGGCGGTGGTTGTTGGCTTGGGTTTGACCTTTTCTGTCGGCTGTACAGGTTTAGAGCTCTTAATGTCAACCATCTGTAAATGTATGTTGGGGGGCATTAATTCTTCTTAGGATGGATTTTTACAGTAAAAAGTAATAATTCTATAACAAAATAAATAAATAAATTCATGTTACCTGATTGGAAACAACACGGATGTTTCCAATTGGATTTTGTCCCAAGACAGAAACGGGAAACACAACAGGCTTTACGGGAGAGGGTAATATAAGCGCTGGTCCTGTGCAGAGAGAGAACACACACTGAGGTTCAGATCTGGATGAGGAGTCTGCATCCTGTGGTTGCTCCTTCCATTTACTGAGGCAGATAATCATACACAACTCAATAGTGTTTCCATCTTTCTGTTTTTCTGTTCAATAAAATGTTTAATACATTTACTATAAAAGTTTATAAAGAAAAATCACAAAATAAAATTTTGAATTGGAAAATGAAATTCAGGTTTAGCTCTTAATATAAATACTTTTATTAAAAAAGGCATTCATAAGAATTATTATTATTATATCTTTTTTTTAAAGGCTTTTGGCAGTTTTGCAGCTAAAAAACAGCTTTTTTGTGGTAGTAGAGACATAAATGTCTCTTTGGGTGGTAAATGTTGTAGAGTCCAAAACTAGATGGAACTAGAGCACAGATCTCTACCAAGCTGCAAATTTTGCCCCTTTAAAGAAATAGTACACCCAAAACATGATTAGCCTTCATTTTCTACTCACCCCCATGCTGAACAACACTCTGGAGTACTTTTTTGATATCTCAAATGCATCTGGAGATCTGGGAGGCTTCTTGCTGTCTGCTGACATTCAAATAATGGAGGTCTGTGGTGCCCGAGACAGAAAGGTCCATAAAAGTCCACAAAAAACGTGTCAATATTCCTCCATACTGCTCGTCCAATGTATTCCAAGTGTCCTGAGTGGGTAGCATCCAGAATTTACTCGAAACGAAGTCATTTAGAATGTTTTTAGAGCATAAACAGTAGTGTATAGGATTTCCTAAAAGCGTGCGCCTGCGAGCTCACGACGCTACGGAAACCGCGGCAGATCAAACCAGATGAAAGTGCGCATGAAGGCTAATCATGTTTTGGGTGTACTATTCCTTTAATGTAACTTACACCTATAGCTAAAACTCGCACATCTGGATCATTACCAAATGTTCTGCTCTCACCTTCATTTACTCTGCTTTCTTTTATGATCAGCAGATCGAGAATTGAAGCGAGGTATTGCTCACCTTTACTGTGTTTGCATTTTCAGTAAAATACCTCTAGATTCTCTGGTTGTGGGTGGAACTACTTGTTTACCAGATAATGTAAAAAAATCCTTATGAAAAAAAAACCCTGCAATCGTATTATGATCTAGATCACCAGAATTTTATGGATTGTTCTTTGGACTGAGGTGCAGCTTTGGTATAAAATTTCATTAAAATCCTTTTAGAACTTTTCAAGTTATCCTATGCACGGACAGACAGATAAACACAGGTATACTGGACTGAAAAAAAAAAAAAGTATCTTTTCAGGTTTAAATTTTTGTTTTAGTTTTCTGACAGTCTCCAGGTTAGAAAAGTAAAACAGACTATGTCCATTTTCCATGCTTTTATGCCCCCCTGCAGACAGACGAGGCTGCCAGTCTCACCTGCGGAGAAGCTCTGTGTGGCGACTCCATGCTGATTGGCGGGTAAAGGTTGTCCGTTTGGGACTCCAGCAGGAAGCAGCACAGGTCTGGCTTGGACATCTGGACTTGGAGCCACAAATATATAGCTGGGAGTGGATCCTTGGAGGCTGGGGTTGGAGCTGTCCACCGGGAGCTGAATGATGTAGCTCTGCTGCGCCTGAGACGTCGCTTTTATTGGAGATGTGTTTACTCCTCCGGCTTTACAGACAAGAGGGCTGGCGCACCCCTCTGACCTTTGGAGGCCACTCACTGCCTGTGCCACCTCGTCAAAGCTAGCCTTCGGAGTAGAGGAACAGCCCGGAGATTTTACAGGTGAAGAGAGGTAGATAGTGGGGATCTTTTCTTGGGAAATACTTGAAACTGCTTGATTTATGGCTGTGTCTCTGGAAGTATCTCCATCCTGGTTCTCGCTGAGGATAATCTTCAAAGACACGATGTTCGGTTCCCCCTGCTTACGAGGGGTAGACGGGTTGGTGGTAGGAGGACTCTGTGTTGCTGTAACACTAGAGGAGGAGGCAGGAGAGGTAGTTGTTGCAGGAGGAGCTGCAGATGTGGATGAAGCAGAAACAGGAGCAGCAGTAGAGGAAGCACATGGTGCAGAGGCCTGACACACTGCTACACCGTCTCCTCCAGAAACTAAAACCTCAGGCTGGCTGGGAGTCGCTGCAGCAGGGCTGTTAATCCGAACCGCCACAGTGGAAACAACCTCAGGCTGATCACCTGCAGCTGCTGGATCAGTTTGACTTTTTGATCCTTTGGCCTGGTGCTGCTGAGGGTTCCTGTCAACATCTGAGGCAGATCCGTCTTCACCGATGGAGGTTGGGTCTTTGGATGAGGGAACAGAGTCAGATTTACAAAGCACAACTGGGGTGGACGTGTTTTCCTTTGAGGGGGGTTCCAGAGAGGGGACAATGTCCACAGGAGGCGGCGGCGTGTTTAGAGGTTCATCAATATCCATCGATGTTGCGCTGCCGTTATCCGAGGGTTTCTGTCTCCTGGCGGAGCCTCCTGAAGCAGACGAGGGGCCTCTTTGCTCCCCTTGGCTTACTAGCAGCCTGGGCGAGCTGTTCTCGATTCTGGAAGCTCTGTCGCCAGAGTCCAAAAAGGTTTTCCTTAACACTGTTGGTGCTGGAGGCTTTCTGGTTTTACGCTCCTGTCCTGGTCTCCCTTTCAGCATTCCTGATGCTGCATCTGAAACCACCGCATCCTGATGAGCAGGAGCTGAAATAATAAGAAAACACACAAAAAGGGACGGTTAGCCATGTTCTCATTATGAGGCTTTCAGCAGGTCAGTAGCAGCAATACAAAGGTGCAGGGAGAAGAAATGTTTTTCATGCAACTCATTTCTTTTAATCATCGTGTTCAAAATATCTGACTCAGTGAACATTAACCATGTAATCATCGCAAAGCTCTGATATTCCTTAAAGGTATGATCCATCGGTTATATTTTAAAACATATGGAGACTCTAAAAAAACCTTCGCAATGAAGTGTGAAAATGTGGTGCTGGGTTTCACAAAAAATTGTTCATTCTTTAACTTTTCACATGTTTAAAGTTTGAGACACACTTTGACCCTGAAGACTCAGAAACCATAACTGATACTAGGGCTGTTAGACTGTTTGACTGTTAGCCAAAAGTCAAAGAGACTTTCTTTTTTTTTTCCTTCAAACTGCAGTTCCTGTGTTATTATCGAGATTTTCTTCAGTACTCAAGTTTGTTGCATAATCTGTACGGAATCCAGAATTCCTACCCGAAGATAAAATGAGGAAAAAAATAAACTCAACCTTTCCTATTAAACAGCCCCCATCTAAATCCTGACCATTTTCACAACTGTTACTAACTACCCATCACTACTGACCGCCAGAGGGCAGTGCTGAAAGCACTGAATGTTCCCTTGCAGCTTGAGTAACTATAGCAACAGAGTCACACTGGTGACCAATCAGAAGCTGTACATGCTGCTGTCATCCAGGGCTCTGCTTCCAACGGCTGCGTGGATCAAAAATGTCGCCACCGGGTCTGCTGTCGGACATTTCTCCACTCAGCAGCTCAGGTTTTGGTCTGCTCATACTGTGGATCCATGGGTGATTGCCACTTTAACCCCAGGCTACAGTGATGACATTGGGACTCCTTTTCACGCCGGGTCAAAATGACTTATCGACCTTGTGAAATTCCAGGTTCTGGACCAGGAGCTTTCTTTCCTCCTGACCAAAGTAGAGGCTGTAGACCCTCTGCAGAAAGCTGCATGCTACTATTCAATGTACTTTGTTGTGCCACAGAAAACAAGTGATTTTCAACCCATTTTGGAACTGAGGTGACTCGATCAGGTCCTAAAGGTCCTTCTATTCCACATGCTCACAACCTCAGTTTCTTCAGACAAGTGCCTCTCATGATACATGCCAGCTTCTTGCTAAAGGTTCATGGTTGAGCCTCAAGGCCAACTTGGCAAAGAGTTGCCTTGTTCCAACTCAGACATCCACTTTTCTCAGGATGCAGTTGGACTCCACAACCATGATGGCTCGCCCGTCTGTCCACAGGGTGGACACCATACTCAAGCTTGTCAGTTAATTCAGTCTGGACAGGTGGTTTCCCAATGTCACCTTCCAGCAGATGCAAGACAAACTGACTGCTTCCACTAGTGTCGATCCCTTGGGTTTGCCATTTCTGCGGCCCTTTCAAAGGTGGCTCAACAGCTTTCCTCTGGATGCCATGCTGCACAGGCATTGCAGGCTCTCAGTGATGTGGACGTGTCTTCATGCACTGGCTCTAGAGAGCAGGCATGCTCAAAGTCGGTCCTCGAGGGACACTCTTCTGCTGGTTTTAGAGGTTTCCCTGCTTCAGCACAGCTGATTTGCATTGATAGCGGATTAACAGGCTTTTGTTGAACTGCAATCATCAGAGTCGGCTGTGCGGAAGTAGGGAAACCTTTAAAACCTGCAGGGCGGCGGCCCTCAAGTACCAACTTACAGCAGGCTTGCTATAGAGGGTTTTGCGAGGATGGCGACAAACTGCAGCTGGTGTCTCCGTTATGGCCACCGCGACGTGGTTTCCATATGTGCTGCAGCATCATGGGTTTCTCCAAGTATAGTCACCAGGTTCTACAACGTCAACATGGCTGCCCCTCATCCCCTGGGCAAGGTTATGAAGTTTGACTGGGCCCTTTCAGTGAGGTATGTGGTCCTTGAGAGGGAACATAGTTGGTAATAGTCATTCAATTCTTTCAGCACCACCGTATGGCGGACAGTAGGGATGAAATCGAATGAAAGTTACATCTTTAACAATCTTTCTATGAATCCCGGATGACCCGCCCCCCCCCCCCCCCCCCCCCCCCCCCCGTAGGAAGCTGTAGGAAGGATAGTTTCCTTCTCTAACCCAATTAAAGGTTACCTTTCAGATTTGGGATTGCATTTCTTTTCATTGCAATTAAATTGAAAATACAATTATACCCTTATGGATACTGACAATCATCCTAAACAGAATGCTAACTTGAAACCTTAAAACATTTTCCAGGATAACAGCTCTGCAGGCATTTTTTTTTACTTGTACTTCCCATGATCACATTGTCAAGCAATGGAACTTGTTTATTTCTACATTACAATTAATTAAATACCTGGATCAGTATTTTGAAGGACCTGAACAGCAGCAGAGGGTCCGACTGTCTCATTCTCTACTGCGCTGCAGGTATTACCGGACTCCCCTGCATCTCCATCTGCATTTTTATTTTTATCTGTAAAAAAAAAAAAATGAAACAATTTTTAAATTGACTTCCATAGAGTTTTTGATTGATAAAAAAAAAAAAAAAAACATAAAAGAAAGCATCTGATAGTTACGGTAATCGAAGAGCTCAAAGAGGGCCTGAAAAGCCGGGTCGGACTCTGTTTGCTCCAAAATGTCATGGATGGCATCATCACTCATATGGATTTCTCCCTGATAACAATATCATGAAGGAAATTAACCAAAACAACACGAATATGGATTTACTAACAAGAACAGGCACAAAACACATTTGATTTATTTCAAATAGATTATTTTAGCACCTCTAATCCTAGAATCTCATCTATAGATTGGTCTTGCTCCACTGCGCTGGAAGAGGACTTGCAGGTTTGGGGTACTGCGTCACTGGATCAGGAATAATAAAAAGACCCAGTTAATGTGGTATAATCTGGAGAGGTTCTGCCCACGATCAGCTTCTACAAAACCTAAAAACAGGTTCTCATCTTACCTGCCGAGGATTTTGTTGATGTTTTCAGCAAGCTTCTCTTGAAGCGACCTGTCCCCCAATATCTTGTCGCGAGCATTTTGTATCACAAGTTGCTGTGAAGATATAGATGAACAGAATAGTTAGACAGTGTGTCTATGGAAACAAATAACCAAACATATAGAAAGCAAAAATTCGCCCGCAGATAGTTCGACTTTGACAAACTTTTTTTGTCATTTTGTGTACACACTCTTTGTTCACAAAATGACATTTAATTTTATCCAACTCTCATGACATTTCCATTTCTTAAAGTGCAGCAGTAATAATTCAACTGGGTTACACTTTATATAGGCAGGAAGGCAAGAAGAAAGGACAAGATGGAAGGGACGCAAGAAATGAATGGAGGCAGGACACAGGAAAGGATGAGAAGAAGGATAGAAGGCAAGAAAGGGCATAAGAGGGAAACAAAAGGACGGATATGAAAATGGCTGAAGAAAGGACAGGAAGTGCAAAGAAGAGATTAAGAATAAAAGGCAAGAAAAGAGAATTAAACATTTTAATTACGTAACAGGGAGTAAAGTCTAAAAACACAACATTTTCCCCCCATTTTTAACAATTGTCCAGATTCAAAAATACTACAAAAATTAAATTTTACAGAAACTGCCAGAGCAAGAACTTCACGTGTAAAGACACATTGCTTACAATCTGAAAAAAATTTTTCTTCATGAAAAAATCCCCCCCCAAAAGATTCATTTGGTAATAATACTTGGAAAAAAAAAAAAAAAAAACAAGTATAAACTTACTGGGAAGTTCTCATTGACGACCTCCTCAGGCTGTGCATCAGCAGGTTGACTACTGGCAGTCACTGCAGCTTTGCTGGGACCACCCGACCCGCTTGCACCTCCTCTCTTCCTGGGAGTGTCCCTGAAAGCAGACGAAAGGTTAATTAAAGGGAAGGATGCAGATAATCTATCTATGCAGATAATTGGCTTGGATCACATAAGGTGTAACAACAAAACAGAGCAGGGGACTAAATGGAAACCTGCCATATACATCAAAACTGGTGAAAACTGCAGTAACTGTTCACCTTGTGACAAATATTAAAATAAGCGAGGTTCTTGCTACGGTTCTTTTTTTTTGATAATATTACCCTTATTCCAACCCTCCTCTGTCGCCTTTCTGTTTGTTACAGCAATAGATTCCCAATTTACCCACCTTAACAGTATTTTTTTTTTTTATGCCGTGTTGCCTTCCTTACCATTTCCTTCGACCAGGAGAGACTGGGCCTGAAGTGAGCCGATGCTCTGTGACAACTACTTGTATGGGTGAATCTCCTGTGAAATAACAATAAAATGTTCTTCGATCCATTAAAGCTGCTGATGTAAAATCAACAGCAAAGTTTGACTCGAACAGAGCATTTTAAAATGAAAGTGCACAATTTGTTTCAACGCCCCAACAAAGCTGCCAAAATACTTACGGGGTGTATTGAGTAACCGGCTGCCATCTTGGACCGGCTGCTGTGCCCCACTGCTTGGTGCTGGTCGGCTCAGAGGGCTGCTGTAGCTCACAGGAGTGGAGTGGCCCAGCATGCAGTGGGAAGTGTGCGCAGGGCCGATGAAGGAGCTGGTTTCAGAAACAGAGGAGCAGAGCACACTGCTCGAAGATGTCACAGTGAGAACCTGCTGCCTCGCCATGTTTGCCAACCCGATGCGTGAACGTGCTGCAAAGAACAGAGGCGGGCGAGTGAACACAGATGTTGACGGGACACAATATGCTGCATACAGCATGCTGCTAGTGCACGGATGCTACAGTCATACACTGACAGTTGACTTTTACCGTTGAGCCTAAAGTTTTCAAACTCAATAAATAGGACAACATGTGATTTACACACTGCTTAGAAATATAAAAACAACCTGTGTCTTTTTTCCCTAAATCAACCTCATCACTCTATGAATCCATGAGTCATGCAATAAAGTACTACTTGAAAAACAAAACAAAAACATATTGGTATTTAACCATTAATTAGATTCCCCTCCACACACACAAATTTATAAATCAATAATTTCAGATTTGGATTGTGTGATAATCAAACTTTCAATTTCAATGTTGGTTCTTACTGATACAAAGAAAAACCTGACAGATTATTGTTAAAATATTTATGCTAGAGTGAAAGTAGAAAACCTTTTTTTCTAACTCAAAAAAAGATTAAAGGAGAAGTTCGGTTTTTTACACTTTAAGCCCATTTTCTGTAGTGTCCAGGATGAAATCGAATGATCGACACCAAAAGTTTGACAATTGCTCCTGTCTCTGCTTTTTGGCTCATTTAGAATCACCCCCTGGCTGCTTTAGAATGGCTTGCATAGAGCATGTCCGATAATGTCCTTAAAACAACCTTAAACGTTCTTTTTTTTTTAAATATGCTACTCACCGGGTCGTCAGCGCTGTTCAATGACGTTCCAAAAAAAGTTTCGTGAAGAAAAACCGTTCCTGTCTTGTTTTATTTAGCATTTTGTAAATCCCATTGAGTTCTGTAGGAATAGTCAATATTCCCCTGCCACCGGAAACGGAAATGGGGCCTGTATACACAGTTGTAGTCTTTTCGCTTCATTCTGTGTACTCCGACGTCGAGGTGCTAACGTCTCTGTTAAACACTTTAAAAACTCTGATAATGGAATACGAAAGGTGGATTCTTGATTCTCGACGTCGGTTTTGCTCTATATAAAAAATTTAACTTGCATTTCTTAAAATAGCAATTTTAAGAAAGCCATAACGTTCCATTCTACTTTATCTAAACTGACCCAAGTTTGCAATAAACTAATGAAGAATACATGAATCTGCTAAAAGCAGGAGATGAGATTCTGACATGTTAAAAATATGTAAAGAGTCTAATAAAACAATAAATTTACGTTTATCTGGAGGAACTCGTCAAGCATCTTATAATAAGCAATCTTTCCTCAGGGACACGATTTTGCCAAAATTCAAAATTTAGATTGCGATTCTATTTGGATTTTCCTTTGCACTAAACCCTAGTTTATAGATGATTCACCCAGGATTTCAGTTTTTGAAAGCTTGCTTGCCCAGATTCCATTGTTATAGTATTTTACTAACCACTGTGTGAAAAACTGCTTACTTCTACTTGGGTGCATAGATCTTTGTGTTAGCTAATAATAATATAATAATTAAACTATTAATCTCACACTGAAGAGTTTTATCTCTGCATTTAACCCATCCCCTTGGGGAGCAGCTCCCCAGGTGCCATTGTGCGGCACCCGGGGAGCAGTGTGGGGTTCAGGGCCTTGCTAAGAGACCCCAAGTGGGTGTGGGGAACGAACCAGATACTTTTAACCTTCTCAGAGCACAAGCGTACTGCTCTAACCAATAGGCCAACACTCCTCCCAGCTACAATTTTCTCTAGCTTTCTGTGTGGCAACAAACCCATTTAAAGCTTTTTACCACCACCTAAAAGGCTGGAGAGAGGAACTTAGTGTCTTACTCCTTTTAAATATAGCGTGATTAAAAATCAGCGTCTTTCCAGTTTTTAAATTTGCATTTTGTTAAATTGAGAATAATACTGCAAATGCAATTAATTGCCCAGCCCTAGTGGTTAATGGTCAACACCATTAATGCAAGGGAAGCTTATTAATCTATTCACCATCCTTGATTTTATGTACCTAAAAATATTTTTTTCAAGCAGACTTTTCTGCAAACATAAGAAAAGCTTGGACTTCTTTCAGCCGGCTGACCAGGACTGCACAATACCAGTAAGAGAACAGGCAGTCCCTTATTTTATATTCTCATTAAAGGGGCTTGAATTTTAGGAACAATATGAAGTTATGTTTGGAAACATAACTAATTAAAACCTCAATATTCCCAGAAAGCAGATAACAGGGAGTGGCGGCCTAGTGGTTAGGGCATAGAGCTTGGAATCCTTAGGTTCTGAGTTCGAACCTCACTCCCACAGACTGTCACTTTGGGTCCCTGAGCAAGACTCTTAACCACACACTGCTCCCCTGGCACCCAAAAATAGCAGCCCACTGCTCCCCAAGAGGATGGGTTAAATGCAAGGAGTACATTGTTCTGCACTTGTGACAGTGTAATGACAATAAAAATAAAAAAAAGCTGGAAAACAAATCTATGTTTACTCTGTATTATTGAACATAAAAAGAGACAATGAGATTAAAACAATCGAACGTACTTCTCTGACTTGAAGAAATAGCAGGAGAATTCTGCAAAGACCTAAGAAAAACAACACATGTATATTAAATCACTAAAATGCACTTCAAAACATTAAAAGACCTAAAAATGTCAATCTTTCTGTCATTACTTGATTTGGTTGATGGTAAAATCTAGCTTTTTCCATAATGATGTCATCACAAGAGGAACTTCATGTCTGGACTCTTAAAAAAAAGATAATAAGACAGTTATTAGCATCTGGTTAAAGATGGCACATAAATACAAAGGTGTTTTTAAACATGAAAGTGAATTTTACCTTTCGATTTAGCAGCCACATACTCGTTCAAGATGGCTGTTAGTCCCTTCCCAAAAATAGACTGTGAATGAGTGAAAAGACAGTTGCTTAATAGCTTATCATGACAATAATCTGGGATTAAATGGCAGGAAAATCTGTGTGGTTCCTCAGACTTACAAAAACACAAGCAGGGATGGTGCCATCCCCTGTGGTGTGCTCGGCATACTCCTTCAGGTTCGGGCTCTCATGGATGAAGGCTCGGCTTGTAGCAGGCAGCCCCTCTTCCTGAAGATACCCTATAGGAAAATGAACAAAAAACGTTTTAAAAAAAGCTCTCACTCATAGATAAACAACTGTGTCCAAAGCTGCCTTGTTCCCATTCCATTATGGCTGCTAGCTAACGCTAGAGCAGCTGTAGCTTTATGTTCGGCTTACCCAAAACAAGCCGAGCGACGTCAGAAGGAAGTAACATGACAACCGATTAATTAAACTAAAAAAAAAGGTTATTAAACAACTACATATTCAAATAAATGCTAATAAAAGTCGCCGCGTATCCCGACATTAAAATACGTGTTTTTTTGTGATATTATGAAGGCGACATCCTGACAAGACTCCTGCTTTCTCAAACGGCGGGGAACTCAACCACCCGGAAGTAGCAACTTAACGTGTCGCTTGGATTTCTGGGACTTGTTGTCCATTCTTAATGTTTAAACGTCCAAATATACATTAATATTCCATGTGAACATACATATATCTGATGTTTTGGGAGTTAATGCAATACTTAGATTAATGAGGGACCTTTTGTTACTTAAAGCAATTATTTTATTTTATTTAACTTAAAAAATCCAAACGGAAGAACTCATTTCCCTTTTTATTACAACCAGGATGTGAAAGGAACTTTTTCCCGGGGCGGGAATATTCCTACGTAAGCTGCGTAAAATTGTGCGCAAGTTAAGATGCGCGTGAAAAATGGTAAACTAGTATCGGGATGGACTGTAAAACCTCCTGTAACTTCTGCACTTGATCGAATAACAGCTTGGAGAGTAGAATCAGTGCAGATCAATGAGGTCAGTAAGCTTTATGAGAGAATCAAAGTTTGTAAATGGAGATTTGTGAATCAGCTTCGCAGCTAGTTTCGATTACCCTTTCCCTGCAGGCATGGTCAAATTATATTTGTTGTGATTTTGTTTCAGGAGGTATGTGAATTCAAACATTGATTACTTTGTCATACGTGTTTTAGAGAGGAATGCTGACAGCTGCGATGATATAAACTGTTTTATGGTTTTTCTCACTGTTAAAAAAGAAATAGCACAACGGATTGCACCAGTTTACCACAGATTTGTTGATTTCTTGCACAAAGTGACAAACCAAAACTTTGGTCTATGTTTTATTTATTGATGGGGATTGACATATGTAAACATCTCATACTTTCTTAATGATTTTAACCTAGAGAGACAGTTGTAATAAAAATGAATCAAGTGAATTTGTGAGGACTATTTATTTGGGTGCAATATTAGGATATAAATATCTTAGACAATGAGTTTATTTTTTAATATAACAGCTGTTTTATTAAATTTAAATATGGCTGACAAAAGAAGAATGGTTTCAAGAGCTGTTCCCATGCAAAGCAATCATTTTGTTCTTCTAATTAAGTCAGAGTCAGTGTGATAAAAGCATCTCTAAACTAATCATAAGACTACTCACCTGTTAGTTGGTTAGATTTCTAAAGTTTTCCTTGTGCTGCTTCAGAGGACACACTTACCTGTAGTTTGCATTGATGCTTGCTTAGATTTGCTGGTTCCTCCTCTTCTCTGTTTCTAAGGAAATTGGTCAAAACACAGCAACCTGCCCAGATGTTGTCTGTTTACATTGCACATGTGTGACTTTGGCCTTATAGTGTATTAGCAGTAATCCTGTTGCTACTGTTGATCCTTCCTTGCAGGTGCAGCGGCCTATGTAAACTAACGACACAATGAGTCTAGTTCTTCATGATCTCCTGGCTTGCTGCAGAGGGTTGGAAAATGACAAGGCTACAGAGAGGAAGGTAAAGGAGCTAAGAATAAAATAAAATTTAATTATATGTAAATTTTTTTTGTACATAGCATCTATCGCTTTTTTTGTTCCCTAATTTTTGCAACCAGAAAGAAACTGAGCGCTTCAGAAGACTCATTCGATCTAAAGAGGTCATTCAGGAATTGGATCGCACCTCTGGGGCTAAAGCTAAAGGCTCCGGTCAGCTCACATGGGATGCTGTTTTCAGGTACGTCTCCACAGATATTATAAGTGGGTGTCTGTGTCAGATAAATTCTTATTACTGGGATTTATAATATATTTTATTTTCCTTGCCACACTAATTTTGCTTCTCTTTTTTGTCTAATATTCTTCATCTAAGAAATTCTAGTTGTTTAAATTGTATAATCATTCCACTTTTATTCCCTTTTTACTTATTCTACTTTTGCAAAATGCCTTTGAAAAGAAAAGCTCAATCCTGTCTTTTCCTCCTATTCAGGTTTCTGCAGCGTTTTGTCCAGAAGGAGACTGAGAGCATGCAGTCGAGTAAATCCAATGTCACAGCGACTACAATGGCAACACGGCAGAAGAAGATGGCTGAAACGTGCAGCTTGGTCAAATTTTTCATTAGATATGCAAACAAACGTAAGGGCAAAGTCCGCATATAGTCCAGCCGTAAAATGAATTGTTGTGTTTCAGTTAGATAAATTGATCTTCGTGGAAAAGCCCTGATTAAAACAAAACGTGTTGCCTAACTTAGCTTCCAAACATCACTTCAAGTTCTCCTCACTTTTAATTGTGTTTCAACCACAAAATTCAGTGTATCATAAATACGTTCTGCTAAAAGGGAAACCTGTGCACTCATCTAAAGTCTTTTGGAGCGTCTAACAGGTTTTCTTACAGGAGTAGGGTTGGTTTTCTTCCACGTGTTGATGGGTAGAAATTAACTAAAGGCAAAAAGTTTAGGGCTTTTTTTTTTAAAGCCTGAACACAACAGTTGCGTACAACTTTTTAATCTCAGATCCGATTTCATTCTGTCACACTGCGTACAGAGAGGAACTAACTAGGTAGGGTGGGCAGGTCTGCGCAGATTTTTTTCACTTCTGTCTCTGTGCTATACGCAAAATAAAACCATTTGCCACATTTGACTTGGACAAATTATGAAAAGTTATAGAAAAGTAAAATAACCATCATCGCATTCTATAAATCAAAGCCCGGCTTGAAAAGTCTGTGCAGCCTCTCAAACCAGATCAGCTAGAAATTGTTTATATGTCAATATTAAAAACATAATAAGATCTATGTCTAAAGAAAAGAAAAACACAGCAATAAACACTGTGGGATGGTTTATTTGTTTTTTTGTTTGTTTGTGAGGTTCAAAGAGGATGACTATTTTACTAGACCTGTTTTTTCTACTCCGGAAGTTTTTTTTTTTTTTTTTTTTATTAAGTGCGGTTTCTGTCCCTCCTTGCTTTTGCACGGCTCAAAGAGGATCACTACTTTATCCGTTTTCTGTCCTTCTGAACTCCTATCGTGGGTGAAGTATTCTTTTTTTATGTTTTTAATGTTTCATTGATAGATTTTCTATCGGATCGGACGCAAAACAGAGATGCTATGTATGGGTCATTAAACATCTGATGATGTTCTGACTAGTTCTAAGAAAAAAAAAAGTGTTTTTCTTTGCTAAACTAAAACTTTAGGAATGTAAAGCTAAAATCTTTGAAAATACAAAGTTGATTGCGGTTCCAGGGTATCTTTGTTCTGCAGGGGGACCAAGGCTGAAATGCAGCGAACTTCTGAAACACGTCATGGAGGTGCTGCAGAGTTCATTCTGCTGCTCAGCATATGGAGAGAATTACAGCAGCCTCCTTTTAAAGGACATCCTTTCTGTCCGCAAGTACTGGTGCGACGTCACTCGGCAGCAGTGGCAGAGTGAGTATCTAACTGGCTTAAAGGTGTGAAAAATGAATCTGGTTTATTTGGAAACTTGAACGGTTTCCATATCGAAACATCAAGTTCAAAAATTTTCACTGTTTAGTATAACAACGATTCTTTACTTTCCACCTGATGATAGACTCTACTTTCCTTCCTCACACCTACAACCATTTTGCTATTCTGTTTTCTACAAGGCCGTAATGTTCACATGCTCTCCTGACTGTTACTATTGTGACAACTGTTTCCATGCATCTTACACTACTCACCTTGACTGAATATTGATTTGCACTGCCGACTGTTTATATTTGCACTGCCGACTGTTTATTCACAGTACCAATTGTTTACATATACATCTGCAATAACGTACTTTAACTGTAATACGCAATTACCTTTCACGGCACTTTATTTTGGAAAGCTTCTGTCCAAACTTTATTCATTCATTTATATAAAAATCCATCTGTATATATGCTATTGTACATAACTGCAAAAACCTTTTTTATAGTATTATCCACCTGTATAATATATTCAGCAATTATCCAGCTGTAAATTTAGTTCACAACACTAGTTATCTATATACTATATTCATCTATTTGTAAGATTCTGTTTATAATGGTATTCATTTCTATACTTATTCAGTAGAAACCCATGTCCTGTATTTATGGAACCATTATTTATCCTACACTTGCTGCTAATGCACTTCTGGTTAGACCTAAATTGCATTTCGTTGCCTTGTACCTGTTGAATCTAATCTAATGGAAAACTGCAAGAAATCTCAGAAACCTCTCAAAACTTGAAAAGAGGTAGAAATATTTTTTGGATTGAATTTTACTCAGATTTGTACAATTACTGCACACAGAAAGTGTAAAAACTCTCATATATATATATAAGGCTGAATCCTAATTTTTTTTTTAAATCTGTGGTATTTTTAAAGTTGCTGTTTTGTTTGCTAAAAATTGATGCTCCTGCACCGATTCAGACCTTCTACAGAAATCACTTAACATTTGCAAATTCTATGATAATGTCAATCAGTGAGTGTAATAAAACTAATTGATAAAGATCTGATTTTTTTATTTTATTTTTTTTCCATCAGATGCGGGTTTTTTTAATAAATTTTTAAGACTGACTCTGACTTTTGATCTAAAGGCCTTTTGGAGTTGTATTGCGGCCTGTTCAGCTCCTCATCCAGAGCCATCAACCGCGTGCTGCTCAGCAGAGTCATCTATGTAGTAGTGAAGGGCTGCTGCACACAGACGGAGGGATTCAACTCTGCTTTGTTTAGCTTCTTCTCCAAAGCAATGCTTAACGCCAGGTAAAAACTACTGCTTGTTCAGGTTTAGTTGTATCAGAAACACTGAGAGAACCTGCAATTAAACTCATGCATCTATTTCCTGACAGGCAAGAAAAACACCTCAGTATCCTGGAGCATCTTGTCTCGGCTCTGAACATCTTCCTGAGATCTGCCGCCATGAACTGTCGCATGAGAGTTTGCCGACTCGGAGAGGAGCTTCTTCCCTCTTTACTGAGCGTCTGGGAAGACATGAGGCCGAGTGCCAACCTCAAGGAGGAGATCATGGAGTTCTTCAGCTTGCAGCTCCGTGTTCACCATCCGAAGGGAGCCAAGACACAAGACACAGGTTCAATGATGTTATCTTTTAAATTATAAAAGACTACCTTTTTTACTTTTTGCAATTTTAATTTATATTTATTGTCAGGATTTTGCACCATTCAGGCAAAGTGCGTTAAGTTTATTTGTGCAACATTGTTCCCATAGAATATACTTCAGTATTTTACACATTTACATAAAACAGGAATTGCATTAAATTAATCATGGGAAAAATTAAGCACTGAAATCTATATTCAAAATGAATCGCAAAGATGTCATGAAAATATAATCTTTGAACTTGGAATGCTGCACCAAACGATATTTTTCTCATTCCTAAATGTACCATGGACAGCGTTTTCTGCACAAGAGTGCAAGAGCATAAAAAAACTAAAGCAGAATATAAATAGAAATCCTGTTTATGAATAACAGAAATCTGATTTAAAAGAACTGAAAAGTAAATGTCATCACACAAATGTTGAATTGCAATTGTTTGGTTTCAGGCGCTCATGCGGAGAACTGGACCAGATGGTGCAGCCTGCTGTACAACCTGTACGACGCTTTGGTCAGAGAGATCAGCCACATCGGCAGCAGGGGGAAGTACGCCACCGGGACCAGACACATCGCTGTGAAAGACGGCCTCATTGAACTCACTGCTGACATCTGCCACCAGGTGACAAACCTGACCTCTGCTCTCCTCTCCTCTACATGGAGTTTAAATTAGCATTCCAGTATATGTATGATATCTTTTTTTTTGTAGCTGTTCAGCGATGGCAGTGATGCCCAAACATTGGAGGTCACTCAGGCCTCCTTCAGAGGCACACAGATGGGAAGCCCCTCCCACGGAGCAGCCAGCAAGAGACGGCGCATAGAGCTGGGCTGGGAGGTACTCCGTGACCATCTGCAACCACAGCACAGCGATTTTGACGTCATTCCATGGTATATGAATCAAAATACATTTTATCTGAAAATATCTTGCATGTAAAACTTAAAAGGTTTTTTGTTTTTTGGTCAGGCTGCAGATCACTGCGGTGCTTGCCTCTAAGTACCCATCCATGGTGCCCGGTAAGGAACTGGTCCAGCTGTTGTCAGTGCTGTATCAGCTTCTGGCCGAGCAGCGGAGAGGCGACAGGGGGCCCTACGTGCTTCGCTGCCTCACGGCGGTCGCCTGCTGCCAGGCCTGCTTCACGCAGAGAGCTCAGATCCACAGAGCGGAGCTGGGAAGGCTCTGGGTGCGGATCTGGCCCCTGGCATTGCGAGGCGTCAGCTCCCCTCAGACGGAGTCTCTCAGTCTGGACCTGCTGGCCTCCATTGTCTGTGGGGGACTGATTGATGTAGACAGAGAATTCTGGAAACTCTTCCGTGCATCTGCGTGCAAACCGACCCGGTGAGTAACACTGTTGCCTCTTTGCTATTCTAATTAAACCTTATTTTGACCTAAAATTCATTGTAATATCCGTCTGTTTGTCTAATCTATGTTTCTCTGTTTTTGCAGGAGCGCTGCGCTCTGTCTTGCCCAGGCGATTCTCACGTGGCCAATCCCAAAGAGCGCTGGATGGAGTTCAGGTATTGACTACATGGTAACCACAGAGGGGACTGCCTCGCCCAGCCTGAAGGAGAGCCTCATAGCCTGGCTGCTAATGAGTGACCAGAAGGATGAGATGGAGGATAGCTGCACGCCTCACCCCGTTATCTGCAGGTTGCTTGTTTTTTTTTTTTTTTTTTTAACACCATTTATATTGTTCATTATTTGAAAAACTATTTGGCATAAACTCAAGTGTTCACCACTTACCAATTTTTGTCATTCTTTTATTGAATTGGGATTTTTGATCTCATTTGTTTTCAGCCCACATGGATGATAGGTGTAGAGAGGTGTAGTCATGCCTTGAGCTGAACCTTCCCTGCAGCTATTTGCAGCCTCTAACTGGGGCTGGACAACATGGCCACAACTAATATCACCATATATTTTTTTAAGATCAGCTGATTCATATTAAAAAATAAAAGACTGAGAAAACTCCCCTAAGAACGCCCACAACAGAGGCCAACTAAAGATTTTCAGTTTCAAGGCATCTTTCTTTGAATGAACCATAGATGAAACTTTAGACTGTGCTTTATTCTGAGTTTATTTATTTCTATCACCATGGATACAGTGTGTTCATTGCAATTTGCATGTAGTCTAAAATGCAAAACTTTCCTTTCAGGCCCATGGTAACACCATAATATACCATGGGCCTGATGCCTCCTATGGGCCTGATGTCTCCTATTCCTGTATGTTAGAAGTTCTTCCATATTTTCGCTGATGCATGTACATTTTTAACATAAAAAAACATTTATGATATTGTTTTATAACCTAATCCATCTTCTATCTACCAACCTGCTTTCTGAAGGAATTTTATTTAAGAGTGTCTCTAATATTTTGCAATAAGGATCATTTCAATGGATATTGTTCTATAGCTTCTAAAGCTTGTCTTAAAGCGATTATTTGATTGAGTTTTATTACTCTACATGTTTCTTATGTTTCAGTGTATTTATGGAGTATTTTGTTCTTGTTTGCAGAGATTTTCCTCATAATCTTATTGCAAGAATCCTGGTTTCACTGACGTTCAAGGACTCAAGGGTTGGGCTAAAGTTTCTGCTGGGTGCTGAAGGGATAAAAAGGTTAAAAAAAACAACGATAAAAAAAACAGTAACTTCCATTACAATTAAACTCTGTTTCAACTCTGCTTAATTTTCAGTCCCTTTTTAAAAGACGATGTTTCAACCGATGCCAAAGACAAGTGGGAGGACATTGAGAGTTTGTACCAGCAGTTCAGCTTTAGCACGGCGCCGTCTGACATCAGAGCGACCGATGATGAGTGGGTGAACGCGGCGTCCGCTGATATTCAGCTGGCCGTCATCCCCGCTCTTAGAAACAAGCTGGAGAGGAGCCTGCTATCCGTGGCCGACGCTCTGCTCAGCTGCTACTCTCCTGATGTGAGTGGATACAAATATGTCCCTGTGTGTACTAACCCTTTAGCCTTTTCTGATGCTTCTTCTGATTGGTCTGTAGTCTCAGTCCACCCCTCCTGATTGCCTGGTGCGCTGTGTCAACCAGCTGACAGGTGTGCTGGCAGGTTTTGTCTCGGCGGGACTTTTGACTGAGGAGGAGGCCTGCCGCTCGCAGCTTTTCACCAAAGCAAAGGTCTCTTCCCTCACTGCACTTTGGCGGATTTGGTGTAGTCTCAAGTGATTTCCCTTCACTTTCCAGCCAACATGAAGGTTTTAATGTTGCTTATGTCACCAGGCTGTGGCCCAGGACCTCGGTGGGTTTGTTTCAAGCGTCAAAGTGAAAATGAGCGAGGAGGGGACCATGTCCACACTCAGATCGCTTATGAACCTTTGCACAGAGTCTGCCAACAGAAAAGCGGTGACACCTCCAGCCGTTTTTGATTTTTTCCAGGTTTTACGTGATTTAAATGGTTAATAAATCATTTATCCTACAGGGTCAAGTGGGATCCATCTTCTCAGGTTTATTTATAATGACTCTGCCTCCCAGCCTGCTCACAGAGCTGGCTGAGATCTGCAAACTTCATGTGGTACGTGGCTGACATGAGATGAGTTGATTCCACGAGCTGGAGGACATTTATCTGACATTTATCTCTGCCTTTTAGTTCAGCAATGTTTCTAAGCGGGTCAGTGTCGTGGATGATGATGAGATGATGGACGATGAGTTGGAAATGACTAGAAATGCTCCTGCTGGTAACGACATCGACCTGTTTGAGGATGGGGAGGAAGCCAACGGCAGCGCCAGCGAGAACCACAGGCAGAAAGAGGACGGCGGCGATGCCTCGTGCGGCCCGGGTACGAGCAGATTGAGAGCCTGAGCTGCTATGGGGAGCTAAATGTTGTTATTCGGCGTTGTACTTTGGTAGGGACTTTGATTGGGCCGGTTACTAAATTAAAATGCTTTAATTTAATCACTTCATCTGCAGCTCTGGCTGCGTGTATAAGGATTTTTTCCTGCTGGAAGCCTCCTCCTGCCTGGTTTAGAAATTTAACTTGGAATAAGCATTTACATGTGGTTTGCATGCAGTCTTAAATGTTAAGTTGGCTTGCAGCGAAGCTTCAGACTTCTTTGGATAGATTCCTCCTTGCTACTCTTCTGATAGGAGCACATCTTGAAGTTTTCAACTAACCTTTCCATTCTTTGTTTTGGAAAAACTAAATGATAATAAATGGCACAATTAATTCCCCAAGGCGTAAAACACATTTTAAAGTGTCAGGTGTAATCCATTGCTCTAACTCTGACAGGTGCCAAAAGCCTGCTAACAGAGGACTACCTGGGGAAGCAGGACCTGGCTGTCCTTGCAGTCTTGGAGTTCCTGTGTGAATGCGCCTGCGCCGAGCCCCTCCGCTGCCTGCTGTTTAAACCTCAGGATGTGCGGCGCAGGCTGCTGCTCTTGCTGAGGGAGATCGACTTCAGCAAAGCTCTGCACCTCCACATGGTGGGTTACAGTCAACCAGGATGAGACGCATTACGAGCTTTAGCTTAGCGCTGATTTCTCTTCTAGTATCTGATCCTGTTGAAGAAACTTCCAGCTGAGGACTCCCTGTCTCCGGAGGAGTTCGATACCCTGCTCCGCCCTCTCGCGTAAGGAGACATCTCCAGCCTCTAAACATAAATGCATTTTTTTATGTGTGTTTCAACCCACTGAGGATAATCTGTGTATTGTTGTTTGTCTGCAGGGATCTGTGTTCTTTGTACCGTCAGGATCAGGACATCTGTGCTTCTGTGTTGCTCAGTTTGTTACCCTCCATACAGAGCCTGGGGAAGACCAGACACCTGCCAGAGGAGATGAAACACGTACAGGGATCACTTCTACAAGTCTTGTCTGGCTTCTGGTAAAAAGCCACAAACACCTTTTTTATTCACCCGTGCAGAGAAATAATGTTGTTTTATTAATCATTTTAAGGATAAAGTATCGGATGCTAAAGGGACGAGTCATTTTACTCTCTTTGCTGTTTTCCAGCATCTTGAGCCAGGGGGGGAAATGCGTGGCGGCTGTCCGAGCTGCTTTAGTTCAGTGTCTCGTCGCCCTGCTGGAGGTAAAGTCTCAGAGGTTTCGTTTTTATATATTCTGTCACAGAAGGTGTCACATATTTCCATCCTTTTCCATTTAGGCTGACCCTCTGTGTGACTGGGCTAAGATATCTCTCAAACGGACTGAAAAGGAGGAGGATGTCCCCTCTCCTGTGTTCTCCATTCTCCCATTGCATCTCGCAGACGCTCACCACCAGGTCCGCATGCTGGCCGCTCTGTCTGCAGACAGGTAAGCTGCAGCCGCAGGAGCGTTTGTACTGATGGTGAATCTGAATAAAGTGGATAGATGTACATTTTTAGATTTAAAAAAAAGTATATCTTAATAGAAAAGTATAAATGTCTAATTAAGTTGGTTTCCTTAGATATTTTCTGACATACCTGCAGATCAGTACCAGATATGTTAGTAGGTGGTTTTAAGGTGTCCAGAAAAACCTTGTTCTTAAGACTTTGTCAGGTCAAACCAGGACGTCTATCTGATTGTAGTGGTCAGATTTTAAAATCTTTGTCCTACCTGTTATCAGGAAAAAAAGGATGAGAAATTAGATCACAGCAAACATTGCATCTGCCCCTTGTAAGGAGTCATTATACTTAAAGGGGAACATTTACATTTGGCCCTTGATTTTACGTTCATGTTCTACTCACCCATATAAGTTTTGTGTCATTTGGAGCTGTTCTGAAGATATCCCGTTAGGTTATATCCAAGTAACGTCTTCCTATGGGAAACGAATTGAAGGCACAAACTAAACTGTTCATAATTTATCATTTATTGTACGCTAGCATTCAGCACATGTAGGCGTCACCCTACATGACGTCATCCGCTTGCTGGACTGGAGTTGTTAGAGGCACGCTCTACCCCTTCTATTCATTCTGCTTGCTAATCTGAATCGTTCAATTCCATTTCGAGAGAGAGATCATCTGTGTTAGTAGCACTAGACATCTTCCAGACATGTGTGGAAAACTAGCAGCAGTTCAGCGGACAGGAAGAATGAACGGAAGCCGGCGCGAGCGGATGGCGTCATACACAGTCCGCTTTGTTTTTAAAAGATATAAATACAAAAAATATAACTGCGGATGTCTGGGGGACAGTGATTTGCCTACATGTTATGAATGCTGGCGTATCATAAAGAATAAATTATGAACAGTTTAGTTTGTGCCTTCAACTCGTTGCCCATAGGAAGACGTTACTTGGATTACAAAAGCGAATACTGTATCTTCATGACAGCTCCAAATGGCACAAAACTAATATGGGTGAGTAGAACATGATGTAATAACATAAAATCAAGGGCCCAATGTAAAAAAAAAAAAAAACTGCGTTCCCCCTTTAAGAAACAAAAGAAAATCTGTGAGGGTTTCACACACAGCTTCATCAAAACAAAGTAGACAGTTTCCCATAAACAGAAGGATTGCTAAATAGCCTTGAACTAAAAGATTCTAGCTCCTTACACAAAGATCTAACTCTGAAAAAAACTGCTTCTCAGGAGTTGGTGAGATAAGACTCACTTCCAGGTTCATTGATCAAGTGTTCTGCTTGAGTGAATACTTTTGTGCAACAAAGGAACCAAAACAAGCTCGATAAGGTTATTAACTAGAGACAAAAAAAGGAATTGAGTTTTAAATTATTTATTTAAATACATCAGGAGTTTTTTTGTGAGCTTTTAGGATTTCATCTTTCTTTCCTATGCATCTTTCCCAATCTTTAAAATAAATTTCCCTTTTCAACAAATGCAATTCTTAAAAAAAATCACATTTTCAAGACACATTTAAAGCTCAGTTTTCTGACTATGAATACATTAAAAGCTCCTTGCAACACTTAGTTTTTGTTCTTTAGTTGTTTTTTCTTACAATCATTGTTATTTTCTGCTCTGTTTCTAGATTGTTTCTTGATTTGAGACCAAATCATTCAGATAAGAGGAAGATGTTGCCTCTAAAACACCAACAGGCAGCATTTGACAACATCTACCTAAAGGCTCAGGAGGGGATGAGGCTACCGGTGAGATCAGGCGGCATCGCCTCGCCTCAACAGATGCGTCTCTGTTATCCAATGTAAATTAAAGCCCCCTCTCTTGTGCATTATCACACACAGAAAGGTGGCTCCCCGATTGACCAGCCAGACGAAGCGTTCAACCGCAAAGCCACCCTGCTGAGGAGCCTCTCTGTGGTTCTGTGCTGTAGCCCGGTTTGTGAGAAACAGTGTCTGTTTGCTCTCTTCCAGTCCTACAAGGAGAACAATGTGGAAGAGGAGCTCATCAAAAAGGTCTTTATGCAGCACAGGAATAAACTATCTCCATTCAGTCTTTTTAAATATAGCTACATCATAACAGGTCTGCTCTCGTTTCTGTTACAGATGTTATGCAGCGTGTCTAAAACACAGAGCTACATGAATGTAAAAACCTTCATCACTTCTCACCTGTACTACCTGGTAGCCGAGTGGCTCGCACAGAGGCAATCAGATGACCGCTACACTCTCGGATCTTTCCCCTACAGCCTGCTGGATCATAACACAGTCAAAGATTTCTACAAGTTTGTTATTTAAAAAAAATAAATAAATTTCCCCCTGTCCATTTAAACAAGCATGGTTTTCTTACTCAACGTCCACATCTCTGTTTTCAGCTCTTGTTACCAGGTGCTGATCCCCCACCTGGTCTTCCTGGACGACTTTGAGCAGGTGAAGTCCATTGGCCGGTGCCTCGAGAGGGACTGGAGGGACTTACTGGCCGACTGTTTCCCCAAGATCATGGTGAACATCCTGCCGTACTTTGCCTTTAAAGGCCAGGAGTCTCAGGTTGCACAGCAGAGGGAGAAGGCCCACCGAGTGTACGACCTCCTGAAGGATGCAAGCTGTCTGGGCAAACAGGTAAAGCTGACTCTAAAACATAGCCTAACGTCGTCTTGTATTATATTGTTGACCTCTTACACAGATAAAAATAATTTTTATTAAAGTTAACTCTTCATTATTATCTTTTTCTATTTTCTAAGGTTCACATTTGTGTGATCTTTTTTTTCTATAACCTTTTTGCTCCTGTAAGCACCAGAATTTTCCCATTGTGGGACATGAAAGGAATTTTCAATTCTATTGTAAAATTTAGTGAAATGTAGGAGCTTCCTGGTTTAAAGTACGGTAATACTAATTTTGCAGGTATGGAAAAGGAACAAGTCAAACTCTGTAGTGTTGCATAAATTACCGGTAGGCATCAATACATCACACTGCACAAAAATAAAATCGAAATAACTATTTTTTCTTAATATAAGTTCATTTTTCTTGAATTGAGGAGGTAAGTGAGACACTTTGTCAATGGAATAAACAAATATGTATATTAAATAAGAAAAAAAACAAAAGCATTGTCTTATTTCAAGTGCATATTATCTAATTTCGAGACTAAAAATATTCAATCCATTTACCAAATCAAATTAAGGGTAAATGTAATTAATTTAAGACATTTTTACTTATTTCTAGATTGTTTTTGCAGTGCATAATAAGCCGGTTTACACCTTGTTTTCTCAAAGAAATAATCACAAGCTAAATAGAAGAAGTAGCCCATCATTAAGCTGCCATCTTAACGTGGTGGAGGGGTTTCCCAAAAGGCCATGTTGTTTGGGGCTTAAATGCTTGTAGGCTCGCCCAAGGCTAACAGGCTCTGGGGGACAGTCAGACAACGTCAGGGCAGGTGTGGCAGAGCCAGTGTAGGTACCAGATCTGCTCAGGCCCTGCGCATGCCAGTGACATTACCATACATGATTGGCTGAACATTGCCACATGATGTAAAACATTGTGGTTGCCCAGAGAACGATTATAACATCACGCAGCGTCTGGAGCATCTGTCGTGTTAGCGTGTCTAATGACCGATTAAGTTTATCCTGATCGATAACAAAACTGAAAAACATGTGTTTATGGTGAACAAAGAAACTGCAAGACTATGATATAAGGGGGTAGAGCTGCTTAGCTCTGTGGCTAGCTGTGTTTGGTAGTTAACAGGTTAGCCACTTTTAGCTTGGTCAGTAAGCCATATTAAGCTTAGCTACTTTTAACTTTGTGTCAACAACAACAACCGTTCGTTTTCTACAAGTAGAAGAACTGTTTTATTTGTCTAAAATCTCCACGAAAGTCATTTTTAAGATGTCCCATTTGTCATTTCTGCCCTCAGATCTTAATAAAAACAATTAAAAAAGCTGAGACTTTTTTGTTACCTTGTTAAATGGTTCAGTCTGTCCTAGAAGGCAGGACTTTCCTTCAAGACTGACAATGATTGTTTTCTACTTTCGGCTACTTTAGATCGCCAATTAATTGTAAAATAATTGTAAATATAGGTAATAATATGTTGAGACTCCAGTATAAATTTGATTCTTAAGAAACGGGTGCAATGCAGTTTGTCCAAGTGGTTTTGCCATATGATGACGTCATAAGGCCGCTGCACACACAGCTAGGGCCATGAATTTGTTCAAACTCAGTTGGAGCTGTTAGCATTGAATTTGTCTTTTTCAGATTTTGCAGTACAAGTTAATTGAAAACGGGCATCGTTCAAAATGTTAGTTTATCAGTTAGTTGTTGTTTTTTTTTTTTTTATCCCATTAATGCTTGACTTCAGAGGAAGGGCTGCATTTTACATTCCTTGACCTGACTGGCACAAAGCAAAATGATTAGGCAACCTTTTCAGTGGGAAAAAAAATGCTTTTCATATGGATATGGGATAATAATCAGAATTGCCTTTATGGATTAATGAGCTCTCTTTGTGTTGCCCCCACAGCAAATTGACAGCCTGATTCACAGCAACTTGTCGGACATCGTAGTGGAGCTGCTGATGACTCTGTATGAAGGCTGCAACGCAGACGGAGACACAGGAGACCTGAACCGCTTCACTGGGTATTCATCCTGAAGCAGTCCCTCTACCATCTCACTCTTTTCCTATTCTGTTTATTTATTGGAATGGCACATAAACACAATCAGTTTTATGTCCCACAGAGAGTTGGACCCACTACCGAACCCCCCGTATTTTAGCTCGTATGTCATCAAAGCCACACTGGACTACCTCAGCAAATGCCACAGCGCCAGCCATAAGTCTCTGGTGGCCATTCTGTCTAAAACCCCGGTACAGAGGATCATTTCCACTATCAGTCACAGTTTGATGTTCATTTAAGAGAAAGTTAACGATTTCCTCTGTGGGGGCTGCAGATTTCCATCCAGAAGATCCTGCTGGCGGTTTGTGAGAAAGCAGCAGAGACGAGCAACAGCTACGAACGCCACCGCATCCTCCTCATGTACCATTTGTTTGTCAGCCTGCTGCTTAGGGAGGTGAAGGACGGCCTGGGAGGAGCCTGGGCCTTCGTCCTCAGAGACATTATCTACACTCTCATTCATCATATCAACAGCAGGTTGGTAAACCCTCTCACAGGAGGGGGGGAGGCTATTCTGTTCTTCTAAAAACAACCAACTCTGCAGCCTTTTGTTCCTGTGATCCCACAGACCGCCCCAGTGTGACGAGGTTTCCAACAGGAGCCTCGCTCTGTGCTGCGACCTGCTCGCCTCTGTGTGTCAGGCAGCACTGCGGTTCTGTGATGACGCTCTTGACTGCCACCTTCAGGTCATAGTGGGGACTCTCACCGCTCAGGTCACCAGTCGGCCTTTTATTTCCCAGCAGGTATGGAATGCTATATTTACAGAACATTCATTTAAAACTCTTAAGCTTTATGAAACGTATTATTGTGCATTATGTTATTCAAATTCAATATTAAAAAATAAGTAATGTTTTATTTTTGAAAGAGTAAGCTAACGCAACACTATCTAGAGCTGTATTTTAAGCCCAGTGAAATGTTTCATTCATATCAAATCCGGAATCAAATGTTTCTATAAAATCTATCGCCTCTTTTCAGCTGTTGTACATTATATATCTTGGGTTTTTTTTTTTCCTTAGGTGCTGAGCCTACTGCAGTTCCTCATCATAGAGAACCAGCAAAAACTAAAAGGGCCCATCAGCAACTTGGAGCCTTTCTCTGACATCCCAGAGTTCAAGGAGCTGCGCTCAGTGCAGCACAGACTCAAATATAAAAGCGGCAGCTTCACACTGAGACAGGTACCTGCATCATAACAGAAATGCAATGTTTAAATACATACAAATCCCTTTTTCTTTATTAAAATAAATCCTCTTTGATAATACTTACAAAAAAAGTTTTAAAAAAAAGTCCAAATACCCCTTTAACTCGTGCACAGCAGATAATTTCAATTCAAGGAAAATACACTTTAGCTTTTCATTTTTTTCTGTTTTACCAATGGAAAATTCCTGTGTTACCATCTAAACCAGGGGTAGACAAGGTCAATCCCTCAGTGCAAAACAGTCTCATTGGAATCTGCCTTTTATTTAACATTTTAAACACTGAATTTTTTTAGACATTGAATTCCTTACACTCAATTTTTATCTAGTAAAAATTCTCCAGAAAAAAAATCAGCTGCAAAAAAATTAAGCTGCAAAAAATTCAGTTGCAAAAATTCAGCCACAAAAGTGTTGACCTTTTGGTGAACTCAAGCCAAAGCAATCTACACTGGATAGAGTCGAGCAGCTTCTAGCCAGTGAAATTAGCTGATTTCATCACATGATACAACGGCTGCGCTGGGCACTGTTCCCACCAGAATGAGGAATTTTTTTTTGTAAAACAGAATTACAAAACGTCAGTTAGCTACTAACAGACAGCTATTAGAGTTTTTCCTCTTATCAGACTGGGTGAAACAACTGAGCCGATCACAGCTAGTATGGCACCCCTGTCTGTTTGCTGCCGCCATGTTGCCTCTGGCCGATATGAAGAAGAAAAAAAAGTTTGCCGCCAGCCGCTTTTTCTGGATCAAACCAAGAGCCTTGGCAGACAAATATCCATAGTTCTGCAGCTTTTGCATGCATGCCTTCTTCAACACACCTGAAACAAAAAAATGCTAAACTTGCGTAGATGCCAAGAAGGTAATTCGGCCTTTTGTTTCAGGTGTGTTGAAGCAGAGATTCATGCAAAAGCTGCAGGAAAGGGGCCCTCAAGAACCGACGTTACCTACCCCTAATTTGGACATTGAGTCTGTTAGCTGTTTTCTCTGCTGAATAGCTCCAGCATCATAACATAAGTTTGGCGGGGGGGGACATGCATCCCCATACCATGATGTCACCACCATCGTGTTTCATACTAGACAGCATGTGTTCAGCATGTTATTTTGCTGCACATTGAATTAAGTTAAAATAAAAATAGTATAATTTTTTTAAATGCAAACTGCACATTGGATTATCATGGCTTTCTTTCAGCAAGAAAGACCAGATTTGTAGTGTCCAACTAAAAGTCAGGTTAAAGGTTTGGACATTTCTCTGCCTACGTCATTACTATCAATTTTACTGTGAGAACTTCAAAGATCTCACCCTAAACTTCTCCATAACTTATCGCTGACCTGCTTTCTCTGTTCATTGATCTCCATGATGCTGCTTGCTCACCAATATTCTCTAAATGACCTCAGAGGCTTCGACTGAATAGCTGGATTTATATTCAGTTTACAGTTGTCTTCTAAAGATGGCTCTTTGCACAGAATTTTATTTAGGGGTGCCATAGTAAAACAGGATAAATGCACAGAATGCCTTACCTCATTAATAATTGACAAATCTGGTGTTGTTTTACTTTCACGCTCATTATGATTCTCTATATTATGTTGGTCCATCACAGAGTTTAGTGCAACTGAAATTCATTTAAGTTTCTTGTTGCAATAATATGGAAAAAACTCTTGATTGCACATCTTTTAAGTCACTGCATTTCCTGTATCATTTTATAGGAAATAATGCATTTCCTGTCGGCGTCATCGTGTGACTCTTTACCGCTGACCAGACTCGAAGGGTTAAAAGAGCTGACTCGACAGCTCCATGGCAACAAAGATCAGATCCGAGAGCTGCTCAAAGAGTGTCACGGTGGGATGCTGTAGAAACAACCTTTGCCTCAATGAAAGGTGTCTTTAAGAATCTTTGTTTTAATGTTGTCTCCCTTCCTTTTTAGCTAACCCCACTGACAGCGTGCTGGTGAAGCTGGTTCTCAGTCTGCTACAGCTTTGCAAAATGGCTGCCAATCACCCCGGAGGTGTTGACATTCTAGGTAAAATAAAATCTGGTTTTCCTCTGCCCCTGCTGGTCGACAGCTTCCTTTACTCTGTATCTGCTTGTAACCTTTGCTGCAGAGGCTGCAGGCACCTGTCTTGGGGAACTGGGTCCAGTTGACTTCTCCACCATCGCCCTCCTTCACGGTAGAGACCCCCTCTATGAGAGAGCCGCATCGCTTTTCGCCTCCACCGAGCTGCAACATCTTTACATCATCCTGAACTGCATGAATGATGCCCTCACGCAGCAGAGGTACGGCGAATCCTGGAGCTTCTGATCAGTTTGTTCTGTGCGAGAAGTGAAGGTGTTCTCTGTTCTCTGGCAGCATTGAGGTGAGACGGGCTGCAGCTCAGTGTGTGAAGAACATCCTGGCTACTCAGTCCGGCGTTGACTTCTGGGACCAACATAAAGACAACAGGGACCCCATGCTGGCTTACCTCAACCCATTTAGATCAGCCAAAAACAAGGTGATTGGACCATGTATCCATGTCACAGGAAAAACATCTTGTTAAGATTCTTAGATGGTTTGAAAATGTTCTTCTTCCATGTGAAATATTGCAGATGGTATCTAGTTTTCATCTAAGTTAGAAAGATCACAGCTCAGGATAACATATAATCACAGACCATATCTAATCCAACTTACTAAATTTACTAATTTTTTATATAAAAAAAGATCTCTTCAGTGCTTTCTGTTAAAGATATAGTGGAGGATGTTCTTTTTCCAGGTGGATCATCAAAATAAGTGGTCCTCCTAATTGTCGATCATTCCGGTGATATGTTAAGGCCGCCCTACGTCCCCAGTTAGCTCTCTTTTTCTGTGCATGCAAACTTTCATGCGTATATCTGTGGTGAGCTACGGTTTAAGGCAGTCATTGAAGCTCACCTCTCTCACCACGGTTCTTTGAAAATGGCCGAAGTTGGTAAGAGAAAAAGTGTCTACAAAGTGTATGAGAAGAGGAGAAAGGCCTCAGAAGAGAGAAACAGGACCAGAGTATTTTTGGGAGATTCTTGAACAGTAGAGTAACAGTAACATGTTAAAGTCATTGCTTAGTGTGCATAAAACCTACAGGATCAAGGATGTGATGAAATCAGCCTACAAAAATCATTATCAGAAGCATTATCAGAATAAAAACAATGGATGTAAATACTGATTTCTGTAAACAAATGGTGGCAGCTGCAGCTCATCTGAAATGTTGCATTCAGGGTCTGGACCAACTCCTGGAAATCAGAGCGTTGACTTCCTGTTTGAGGAAAAAAACAAAACAAATAGAACAGATGCACCTTCAGCGCTCACCAACCAATAGGCTGCCATTGTAGCCTGAAGACACCGCCCCTCATTATCATATTAAAGCAGAAGCGAAGAGGGGAAAATAGAATGTGATAAATTAAAAAATAAGGAAATACTTACCGGTAATGGATAAGGGAAATTGGAAAATGGGAAAATTAAAAATTTTTCAAACAAATGGTAAATGAAAAATAGATAAAAGAAAAATTGGTAAATAAAAAAAGGGATATATGAGAAATTGATTAATGAAACTGGGAAATAGAAAATCGGGTTAATGGAAAAAGGAAATTGAAAAATGGTTAAATTAAAAAATAGATTAATGGAAAATGGGTAAATAAATAAAGGGATAAATGAAAAATGGACAAATGAAAAATAGATAAATGAAAAATAGATAAAACAGAAATTGAGAAATAGATCATCTGAAAAATAAATAAATAAAAAAATTGGCTTGATGAAAAAGGGAAATTGAAAAGTGGTTAAATGAAAATTAGATTAATGAAAAATGGGTAAATGGATAAAGGGATAAATGACAAATAGATAAATGAAAAAGAAAAATTGGGAAATTGATAATATGAAAAATAAATAAATTAAAAATTGGTTTAATGAAAAAGCTACATTTTTTATTTAACAAATTTTTTATTTATTTCACTCATTTTCTTCACTTTTTGATTTATTTTACTCGTTTTTAATTTATTTCACCCATTTATTTATTTATTTAATTTTGGGTGAAATGGCTCTCCATAGTGTGTGATATGATTTATATAAATCAACCTGATCACTTTACAGCAGATCTGACATTTGTTTTGTCTGTATTTGGGTTCATGTTGGCATTTTTCACTAGGTGGCTTCTGTGAGTGTTGAGGAGAGCTCAGAGGCCAAAGGGAAGCTGGAGAGCCAGGAGTTTTGGATCC
This sequence comes from Cyprinodon tularosa, assembly GCF_016077235.1. Lineage (NCBI taxonomy): Eukaryota > Metazoa > Chordata > Actinopteri > Cyprinodontiformes > Cyprinodontidae > Cyprinodon > Cyprinodon tularosa. The sequence goes on from NW_024038781.1 coordinate 927,246, forward strand.
CACAGGCAGGGGGCCACAAGGCCTGGCTGAGGGAGCTGTGCACAGCCCTGCTGGACAGTGGAGGGGTGAGGAGCGAGGCTCTGCTGTTGTCACGGCCTCTGTGTCTGGTGAGCTAAATTGGTTTGAAACTCATTTAGTTTTTTTTTTTTTTATAGGGCAGCAAATGCTTTGTTTTTCTTTTGGCAAATTGAAGTACTGTCTGACATCCAAAAGTTAAAGTTTAGAGTTATTCACTGATCCGTAAGAATACAGCTGTGCTGATTCCCTCCCTCCGTCTCCAGGTGATGGCAGACTGCTGCCAGAGGCTTCTTCCCCTCATCATCCACTCCATCCTTCTGGACGACCCCAACGGCTCCTGGAGGGAGCTGCTCTCCACCCGCATTCAGGACTTCTTCAGCTTCTGTTCCAGGAGCGCTCAGGCTGCCAGTCGCTCCGCAACTCCACTCAACTCTGACTCTGGTGAGGTTGAGTGGCGACAGAACCCAGCGCTTCTTGTTTGACCTTTCTTGATAAAATTCTCTCCCATTTCTAGAGTCCGACTCTGCAAGCCAGGGTTTGTACGATAAGGCCTCCCTGCGAACCATGCTGGCTGTTATCGACTATCTGAGACACCAGCAGAGAACAGTGGCAGCTGAAAGGTTTGTTATGATGAACTATTCTTCAGACTGTTTACATCTCAACTAGTTTCCTGCAACTCAGTTTGATGCACAATAAAGGATCTATGGCTACATTCACACTGCAGCCTGAAGTGACCCCAATTCACTTTTTTTGCCCATATGTGACCTGGATCTGATTTTTTCATGGCTGTCTGAACAACACAGATCTGATTTTTTTCTAATGCGACCCAGGCCACTTGGCTATGTGGTCCTTAATCCGATACGAATCTGATCTTTTCAAATGCAACCTGTGTCGGATAAAATCTTTATCCTACCTGAACGTCATTAATACCCGACAAACGTCACTATTATGCATCTTGCTATGCAGAAGCGGCAAGAAAAACAACAACCATGGCAGATGATGATGAGGAGAGCAGTATTTATGTTTAACCGTATTAAAAAGATTGTGTTTTTATGGTTGGAAAAGACCGCTAGATGTGCACCGGCACTAACATTCATGTTTACTTCCGGAAAAAAAGAACACGCTGGCCTGTGATGTCATTGCGTCCTCTACTGCGCATGCGGGACACTTAGGTTGTATGACTGCAGTTGACACAGGAGATCACATACAAGTCACATATATTTGGAAATGTGAACGGCAACGCAAAAAAAAATTGGATTTCGCAAAAAAATCGGAATTGAGCATCAAGGCCTGCATTGTGAACGTAGCCTGTGTCCTGTAAGAAATCATTTAAACTGAAATGGGAGTAAAAAAGAGCCTCCTTTAAAAGTTTGAAATGATTCCCGCTGACCTTTTGCAGTAATGCTTGTGGCACCGTGTGCGACTCCAACTTCTGGCTGGAGCTGAACTACCTTCAGGTGGCCAGAGCGGCTCAGTCCTGCTCGGCTCACTTCACCGCTCTGCTCTACACGGAGATCTATGTGGACAAGATCAGAGTCAACATGGAGGAGAGCGGCAGGTTTGCAGGAAGACTGTTGTTTTTTAGTTTATATAAGTTAATAATGCATTTAATTGGTTTGATTTGATTAAATGTGCAGAACCAAGTCCAGAGCCACACGCAGGATTAATTTTGAAGAGAACAGCCAGAAATTCAACATCTCCAGCCTGACTGAGAAAAGTATGGAAGACACCAACATCAGTCTGCAGGTCTGATTATTTTAGTTAGCAGTGATTTTTTTAGATTATTACATTTCTATTTACCTTAATTTGGTTTAACTAGATTTAATATAATGCATCTAAGATATTTATTTAACATGTCTGCAGGAGCTGCTTATTGAGGTGTATCGCAGTATTGGTGAGCCGGACAGTCTCTACGGCTGTGGAGGGGAAACCATGACCAGTCCACTCACCAGGTAAGTTCTACTAAAGTGCAGTGGCTAACAAGATATGGATAACCGCTGAATCACAAGTTCCTTTGTTTTTGTATTGGGACTATATCAGGGTTTCTGTGAGTCAATAAAAATCATTTAAAGTCATTAAATTTTAACTTTTTAAACTAAGGGCTTAATTTGCATTAAATCAATCAATCAATCAATCGAGTTTATTTTTATAGCCCTTTACAATAGCCAAATGATACCCAAAGTGCTTTACAACAAAGCCATAAAACAATACATAACACATACAAAACATACAGATACAATTAAAAGTGCTGTAGTGGTGCAGCGCTGCAGGACATTAAAAGCCTTCCAGAAGTGCACAGAAAGGAGAAGACAGAAGGAGGACACCTAAGAGACAGTATTATCCTAGTCAGAATTAAATGCTAATTTAAAAAAGTGGGTCTTAAGCTTTTTTTTTTTTTTTAAAAAGGCTGAGGTCAGTAGTGGTGCAGATGTCAGGGGGTAGTTTGTTCCACAGTCTGGGAGCAGCGATGGCAAAAGAACGATAGCCCCACTGTTTGAGTCTTGACCTAGGGACCTCTAACAGAAGCTGACCCGAGGAGCGCAAGGCTCCACCACAATTACGAAAAGTTAAAATTTCAGACAAGTAAGAGGGGGCATTAAATGTCATTATAGTAGCATTTAAAATGCTTTATTAAAAAAAAAAAAAAAGCTTTATAAAAGCTATTTCGTCCAATATATCAGATATAACTGGTTTCGTGTGATTGGGTGGAACTGCTTCCAGTTGATCGTAAAGCAGTATGTTCAGAGAAGAAGCTTGAGACGGAGAAAAAGCTATATATATGTGTATATATATATATATAATTTCAAAGAGCATTAAAAAGCATTAAATTAGAGTTACTCCTTCCTGTATAAACCCTGTATGTTATTGACCATCCTAGAGTGTAACTGTGATGTGGAAGGATAATGATGCACATTTCAAAAATTTTTAGCAATCTGTAGACAGAACAGTAGCAAGAAGAAACATAAAAGATTAAGGAGTTAATTTCGGCATCTAAAATTTTTGAAATAAAAAAAATTGTGGTTTGAAATTCTTCTTAGCTTTATTTTTTATTTTAATTGAATTTAATTGTTTTTCAGTTCAGAATTTGTTTTTTTTTATTCTTTTAGATTAATTCTCTTTTTTTCTTCAATGTATTTGATGATATATATTGGTTCATATGTATTTTTTTTGTCTAGATTCAAATTTGTGTTTGCACTTTAAGTCTTTTATTTTAGTTTGTTTGTTTGTTTGTTTGTTTTCTTTTCTGAACAAGCTTCATGTTCCAGTTAAGCTACTTGGTAAATTTCTATTTGCATTTTGCTATAAGCCATCAAGGGAACACTAGAAAAATTGGAAAAACTGGTTCTGATCATAAAAAAAAACATAATTTGAAGTCTTTGGCCTTCATACAATTGATGAGCAGATGGATAAAGTTGGATATTAGACAACCCTAAAAGGAAACCTTTCATATGGGCTGCATTCTGTTGATCTAAGGCATAGAATTAAAAAAGGATTCTTTAAAGTTTGACTAAATGTAGAAAATTTTGCATTGTGTCAACATTTGTGGTCAGACTAGTTTGTGTTTTTGTTACAGGATACGAACATATGAGCATGAAGCTATGTGGGGGAAAGCTCTGACTTCATACGATCTTCACTCTTCTCTACCTGAAGTTACTCGACTTGTAGGAATTGTCGAGGTAAAACGTTCAGACTTTATTAATTAAAGTGATTTATTGCAATATATACGTTTGGAAGCAAAGGAACTCACTGTGATGTGATTCATTTTTCTTATTTTTATTTACATGAATTTTTTCTCTAAGACCAAAAATTCCTGCAAACGAATCTTGGAATATTCTTAGTAATTTTTCCCCCGTATCTGATCAGGGAATGCAGAACTTTGGGCTTAGCAGCATCCTGGCAACCTACATGAGGGGGTTGGAGAGTGAAGGTGTGGAGTGGGGGGCTGAGCTGCGAGAGCGCCGCTTTGAGGCCGCCTGGAGGAACACGCAGTGGGACTGCGAGCAGTCGGAGAGGTGAAGAAGAAGACTGGCAGGCTTCTTCTGTCATGTCTAAAATAATCTCTAACTTAGAGCTTTGTTTATTTTTTTTCTCAAAAGTGATAAAGCCAACCCTGGCTTCCATGAGTCTGTGTTTTCTGCCCTGCAAGCACTGAGGGACAAAGAGTTCTCCATATTTGAAGACACCCTTAAACAAGCCAGGTATGATGGGGTGTCAAAGTTTGGCCAAAATGATTACCGTATTTTCCAGACTATAAGCCGCTACGTTTTTCCCAAGCTTTGAAAGTTGGAAATGGAAGAATAAGGGGCTAATTTCCATTTAGGACAAGAAAAAGCTAGCAGCAGGCATGACGGAGAACAAATGTTTGCCTCATTAAAGCTACAGAGCTGAAATAGAGCAGCAGAAGCACTATCTTTTATTAGAAGCTCTTAATTGGAAGTTAACGGGGGCTAGCATTCTTCTTCCTCCCTACTCCAGGGGCTACATGTTGAGCTCCCCCTACAGGTTTGGTGGGAGACAGTTTCAGTAAATAACAGCGGCTTATAGCCTGGTGCCGCTTATATATGTACGTTTCCAGTTTGTTAAAATAAGCTTATAGTGAGGTGTGCCCTATTGTCCAGAAAATACGGTTCTGTTTTACTAAAATGTTCCCCTGCATAGAGTGGCTGAAGTGGAGGAGCTCTGCAGAGGCACTTTAGAGGCTGTGTCCTCTCTGTATCCGGCCCTGAGGAACCTGCAGAGCATCAGGGAGCTGGAAAGCGTCAAGCAGCTCTTTGTTAGGTGATTTCTCCTTCATTGCATCCTTCAGCTGCATCAGATGAATTTGGGCAAAAATAATTAGTGTGTTTTTCGGTCAGACCCTTCTCTGATGTGACCCTGAGGGAAGTTTGCCACCAGTGGCGGCAGCATTCCCAGCTGCTAGTGGACAGTGACTTTACTGTGGTGGAGCCCATCCTGGCTCTGCGCTCTGTAGCGCAGAACACCCTGTTATCTAGAACGGAGGGCTCAGAAAGCAACCATCAGCTCAGCGCAGTGCTCACAGAGCACCTGATGGAGCTCTGTCGGTTGGCTCGGAAAGCTGGGAATACACAGGTACTCTGCACATTACACAGAGTATTTTTATTCTATTGGTGCAACAAAGAGTGGTGGATAACTATAAAGTAGAAGGAAGGAACTTTGTTTTCAGATTTGCCTTTTTTTATTTTTTACAAATAACATCTTGCTCATTTTAAATGATAAAAAAAAAACAAGTAATTGCCATAATCTATGCATTTGTCACTGATACTTAAACACACACTAAACAAGGGGTCTGCAACCTTTTATATCAAAAAGCCCGGCCGAATAAAAGTTCTTTAGAGCCACAAATGTTACGTGACCTTCAAATAAAACACAACTTATTGATTTTGTAAAAATCTGCAATGGTTAATCTGTTGCTGTTTTAAACAACAAACCGTTTGTATTTTTATCCTTTAAGTCTTTAAAACCAGGTGTATTATATGTGCGTTTTAGAGACCTTTGCATCATCGGTGGGACATTTTTGTTTTTGAAAATCATGATTTACACAATAAGATGCATATAGTGAACAGAAAATGTATAAAAAAATTATTTGGAAATGCCTAATGCATCACAAATGATACAAATAACTTATTCTATTTAAATTATTAAAATAATCTATGTTTTTTATCACTGTTTAGCGACAACCCTGGTTTGAAAAATCTGGTCTTTAATAAAAGTTATTTTATGGGTTTTACTGGGTTAAAATAAGAATCAAAATATACGTTTCTTTAAGAGGAAGCATATATTTTCTTCCATTCGATATTATTTAATGTAGAATATAAAACATAGTTTCCAAGCTAATAACAAAGAAATCTAGATCTATTGACAGGTTTCTGGTTCTTTAATGTTATTCTGCTGTGGAAATAAATTCAAATGTTCTTTTTAAAACAGCTTAATCTTCTAAAAATAGTATTTGTTTCTATACCTTAAAAATATGATTTGGTTCTTTATAATAGCCACTTTTAAGAGCCATTGTAGAGGGTACAAAGAGTAACAGGTCCTATTCTCAGTGTAAACACGGCAGTGGGAGAATCATGATGTTGGAAGGCTTTTCTTCAGCAGATTACAGAATCTACAAATCTTCATATAATTTAGCGAGACTTTACATTTCAACAGATTTAAGGCAGTTTAAACATTCTCTCTCTGTTTGAACACGTTTTCCTAATGCTAGCGTTGTAACCACTGCTAAGCTTGCAGAGCGTGCAGTCTACCAGATGAAGCAGCACAGCGACGGAGGAACCTGGGCGTCTTCTCCTGTGTTGTCATGGCAGCTGGAGGAGGCCCAGGTGTTCTGGGCAAAGGGAGAGCAGGGTCTTGCTCTAGGCCTGCTGAGGCAGATGATCCACAGCCTGGAAGCCAAGGTCAAACACAAAAAACTGACAAATATCTACTACAATGTTGTTGGTTTACTAACAACTTTATGTGAATGAATTAAGAAATATTTATTTTATGTGAAGTTAAAAGCATTGTGTCAAGGAATTGCGTATTGATCCGATTTATGTTGATCAGGTTGATTTCAATCCAGCCCTCCCTCCCCTCTTCACCGAGTGCCTCAGGCTGTGTGGGAACTGGCTGGCTGAAACCTGCCTGGAAAGTCCTGGAGTCATACTGGAAAAGTACCTGGAGAGGGTAAGAGGGCTCTGGCTTCCCACTAGCATGAACATTGGAAACACAGATCAGGATTCAGTCCTAGACTAGACTGCAGACGGGATTCTGGTTTTGCTCCAACCATGAATTCAATAGTTGATGGAATTTGTTTGAAACTAATGATGCAGCAGTCGGTCAGCCAGGGATAAACGTTGTTTCTCGGATGGCAAAAAAACAAAACAAAAAAACTCTGTTCATTAAACCAAAGCCAAAAATCTCCCATGGCTACATAATGTTCTCTGTTACACTATGAGTTGTCGGTGTAAAGACTCAAAACATGGAGCAGAAGTGAATGTATGTGAGAAATACAAAGGTTCCCCCTGCAATTTGGGCCACAGTTTTCTCTTTCTCTGTCCGAAGTTATATAATTTTTGGTCTAACTACTTCTCAATTATGTCTTCTGTCTTGAAAGTAAATTTGCAACCTTGTCAAGTATCCACAACCCTAGTTTAGTTCTAAGCTCTGCTCAAAAAGAGATCATTGCCTTCTCATCATTACTGGCAAGGAGTGTTTTACTTTTACACTGGAAGTCCTATAAATGTCCCTCAATATCCCTCTGGGTTAAAGACATGATGTTTTTTCTGAAGCTTGAGAAAATCAAATATACCCTTCGAGGGTCTACACAGAAGTTTTACCAAAAGTGGCAATTCTTTCTATCCTATTTTATAAACACCCGATTGAAGGTGCCTGCCATCAGATTTGGTGTTGGTTTACATGCAGGGGATTTCATACCTGATGAATGACATCCATTTGTTTTATTTTCCATCAGGTGGACTTTGAGCTGGGGGGGGGGGGGTTCTCTTTTTCCTTTTTCTTTGTTGTTTGGAATAAAAAAAGGAAAAAAGGGGGGGGGGGGACTGTTTGACTATAATTTTTGAATTTTTACTTTGGTGCAATGCTTTGTCTATATTGTACATACTGTATAGATAGATATAGACCACAGCAAGAGTCATTCATGTATGTACATATATATGAATATATATTTTTATATGTATGATTGTATGTATATATGTGTATATATATATATATATATATATATATATATATATATATATATATATATATATATATATATCTTTGTTTTGTTATTTCCTCTTTCGGCTCCAATAAAAATCATTGAAAAAAAAACTTGGAGCAGAGACAACAGGCCAGGATTTTGATTCTGATAAAAAAAAAAAAAAAAAACAAACATATCAGAAAATCTAGGCACTAGTTATCTGTTTCGAGTTTCAGGTATTTGTGAAAAAGAGAGACTACCCTGAGTGTATTTATGGAAGGTAATGGGGTTGCATTAAACAGTACTAACTTTGTTAGCTGGGCCACCAGCTACTCGCCCCACATAACAGGAACCACTGCTGGTCAAACTCCAACAATTAACCTACAGGCCACAACCGTAGCACTTCACTGAATTGAATCAACACGGGTTTAACAAAATGGTTCACCAAAAAAACCAAACGTTTGCCTTCATGCTGTTACTCAGCAGTCCAGGAGGAGAAAAGCTAGCTAGCTGCTCCTGCTTTCAAAGCACTGTCCACCTCTGAACCGTGACACCAAGGTCATCCCCAATTTGTCTCTTTCCTTATGTGACAACTTATTTGTTTAAGACCATAATTTTTTCTATAGCATTAAGTCCCGATTGACTTCAGGTGAACTTTTTAGTCTGCTGGAGGTACTTTCTGCTATTTTCCTCCTATGCTACGCTGGTACGCCCTGAGTGGAAGCTGTTCACATGAACGCACACATAAGCACGGCCAGTCTGTCACACAGAGAGAGACCTCTTACCATAATTCATCTGGAAAGATAACCTTTACTTCTTCAAAAAACTTTTTTATTTTTTTACTTTTTCTTATTTAAAATAATGAAAAGTCACTTATTGCTCCTTTTAAACATCATCATGGAATAAACCGACGAGATCGTTCGTTCTAGAATGTAAACATACAAAGGACAACCGCTCTAATATGTAAACATGAAACCAGACGGGTCTCAAGTGTAATATATGTGACGCTACGCCCTCCCTGAAATAACAGCAGGCCTACCCGAAAGAAACAAATGAGTCACAGTGAGAATAAATTATTAATTTATGTCCAGATAAATCAGAAGAGGCTGATCTGATAAATAATACATTTCTAGAAGTTTATGGTTTATTCCCTGCGGCTGTGGCGGCTTCAGATGAATAGAATAGAATAAATCATACAGGTTTATTCCTCTCAGGACCCACAGTTTAGATGTGGAGCCTCGGCTGCTGTTTTTTCCAAAACCTCTTGTACAATAGGTGCATATTTTCCAGATGCTCTGTTAGTTTCACCCTAACTTCTGTAATGTTATAGCTGCCCATAAATTTTCAGATCTTATAAACTATCCTTCATGCTGTTCTCCCATCAGGCGGTGGAGGTGATAGAGGCGAACTCTGGAGTGCGGGACTCCAGGCTGCAAAGCCAGCGGACCCAGGCTTTCTTGTCTCTGGCTCGCTTCTCTGACGCTCAGTACCAGAGCATCGACAAGTACATGAACTCGTCCGAGTTTGAGAACAAGCGGACGCTGCTGGAGAAGGCCAAGGAGGAAGTGGATCTGATGAAGGAGCGTAAAGTGACTTCCAACAGGTTGGTGTGCTGTAAGGAGTAAAAACAGGGCTCTAGGTTATTGTAGACGCCATGGACGACACAGAATTCTTTTAACATAAACACTATATAAGTTAAGAGCGTTTTCTAGCAGATCTTCTGTGTTTTTTTACTCCACATTCTCTTGCATCTCTGCTATCCCTCTCATGAAAAAATATGTGGAAGCATGACATGATCAATTAAAAAACTTGGGATGCAACAATCCATCAAGAGTACAAACATGTAGTTTTACAATTATTATGAGCTTGGAAAAAATCACATTCATAGATTGTATTTTTTTTTTCCTTTTGGGCTTTCAAGGGTTTGAGGTGCGGTTTTCTGCTTGGTCCTAGTGCTCGATGATTGTCTGTGTATTTTAGCGTGACTTTGTTTTTTGGACAGTAAAAATGCAGGGGACCAAAACAGACTTTTGAAAAAGTGCAGACATGTCATTGCATTCGTGGTTAACGTTAACTGATGAAATGACTTCATAGGTACACCGTAAAGGTGCAAAGGGAGCTGGAGCTGGACGAAAAGGCCCTGTCCAACCTAAGAACAGACCGACAGCGCTTTCTATGCAAGGCGGTGGAGAATTACATTCAGTGTCTGGAACAAGGGGAGGAGCATGACACCTGGATTTTCCGTCTGGCTTCGCTCTGGCTGGAAAATGCTGAGATTAAAGATGTCAACGACATAATGAAGGTTGGTTAACATCCGCATGTGATTAACCAGGAGGTCAACATGCTCCATTTTCATAACTGACATTTTTTCCTTTTTTTCTACCTAGACGGGAGTGAAACAGATCCCGTCCTACAAGTTTTTGCCCCTCATGTATCAACTGGCTGCCCGCATGGGAACGAAAATGGCGGCCGGCGTCTCTGAGGACACAGGATTCCATGAAGTCCTTATTGATGTAAATCAGATCTTTGTCTTTTCAAAACTACGTAAATGACTAAAAACGGATATTTTTCACTCGCACTACCTGTTCACCCTTTATCTGCCATTAGATCTGACTTTATATTCCAGTTAACGTAACTAAAGATATTTTTTTCCATTAAATGCTAAAATAGAAAATGTTGGGTCTAATGTTTTAAGTATCTTCCTACAAATTTCTTGTGATAAATTGCTGGAGTTTGAGCTCATTCATTCTGACAGTTCTAATACCTCAGAGCCAGTGGAGGTCAGCTGTGATCTCACACCTTTTCTGCACAGTCATGCCACATAATTCAACATAACGTTCTTTATTCTGGATTTTTTTCCCATTTTTGAAGTCCGTCCGTCTCTCCAGCAACAAAACTCCTTTGGCATGGTGTTCTCAGGCTTCCATGCTTTATCATTTTTCTCACAATGCTTAAAGGCGGATCAACCTTAGTGTAAAATTACGCTTATGGAGAAAATTTTGGACACTTTTCTCCTTTTATTCTGGTATTTAGCACTCAGAAATAAAAATGGTGGTGATTCTAACTTAGCTAAACTAGGAAAATGTCTCCAATATTAAGTCAGACTTTGAAAAAAATGTATTTTTATACAGTCTGTATCTGATCTATCAGCACAAATGATAGAGAAATTAAACCTGAAGAGGATTCAGCCTAAATATCTGGTATAGTCAGTACTTGATGAGCTAAACATGCAGGTTAAATCTCTCCTTCCTCTGGTGTTACTCTTCAGTCAGACTATGGCTTTCTTTTATTACTGAGCTTAAGGCTCATATGAGTGATCTCTGTCTGTGCCTGCTTTGGTTTCCCTCCTTAGCTCATCTGCAGGGCGTCTTTGGAACATCCTCATCACACACTATTCATCATATTCGCTCTGGTCAACGCCAACAAAGATGAGAGCTTCTGCAGGATGCGGCCATCAAAAAGCGCTCCGCGGCAGCTGTCGCAGTTTGATCAGGTGAGACTTTTTTTCGACATCGTTAGGAAATGTGACTTATTTCTTGCCTTGACTTGATGTTTAGATATTTTTGTTTTAAAGAAAAATAGAAAATAAGTTGAAAACTGTCTGATTAAGGCAAATATATTACGGTAAAATGTAAACATAAAAACTCTGTAATTCTGTATTTTTGACTTCCTCAGTGGATAAAAGCTCTGCTAAAAAAAAGCAACTTTCTGATCCAAACTGTTTTAGAATAGAAACTGCTCTCCTTATAAAATGTTCCTCATAATAAGAACATGTATCATCCTTGGTTTTTAATGGCACCACATCGTTTTTGTTTTCCAAACTAATGCAGGAGCGCTCCGATGTGGCTCGGAAGATCATTTCTGTGATCAGGAAGAAGCGAGGCAGCATGATCCGAGGGATCGAGCGTCTGTGTGACGCCTACATCACTCTGGCTTACATGGACGCCAGCAGGCACAAAACTGAGAAGAGTGAGTCGTTATCAGCCACATTGTGGAAAAGTCCTAAAAACATCCTCAATGTGTTTTGATTTAGTTTTGCTTTCTAAGAGCCAGAGCCATATTTTAATCCTTTAAATTTACTTCGCTATCTGCGTTTCAGATCAGACTCTACTTTTTATGGAAGCTTACTGTATGTCCTTCAGTGTTTGCAGCAAGATGCTGTAAATCTTCTGAGTGTGATCCCTTTCTGGGGTAACAGCATAAGAGCCAATGGCCTATATAGGAATAACAAGCTGATAAAGAAGGGCAGTTCTCTTTTCGGAACTCCTATGAGAGAAAATCTTTATGAATAAAACTGAGCATCCTCTGCAGAAGACTGGTAAACAAAAACAAAGTGTCTTCAGTCAGATGATTCTTCAGATCTGCTGCAAGGCAGACCACTACAGGAGATACTTCTTAGTTAAAGCTATCAATGTCAACAACTTGTTGGAAAAAACAATGAGTTACAACAATTTATTCCTGTTTTAGATCATTTAAGTATTTTTGGATTCATATAAATTTAGAAATATTTTATTCCTTGATTCTGGTCTTAAAATTAGTCAAAAAGAGACAGAAATATATACCGTATTTTCCAAACTATAGAGTGCTCCTCACTATACACATACCCACTAAGTAAAAAAAAAAAAGAAAAATTGGAAATGTACATATATAAACCGGGGATATCCACTGAACTGTTCCCCACCAAACTGGTATTGGGGGCTCCACATATCACCCTTAGAGCAGCTTACTGGTTCGTGGAAATAAAAGATGGGGCTTCATCAGCTCTTTATTTCAGCTCTGCAGGAGTTGAACACAGTCTATCCAATGGTTTGACAGATTTAATGCAACAAATAAATCTCAAAATATTTGAATTCTGTACATTTGTTCTTTGTCGTGTCTGCTGCTCGCATGCTCTTGTGCTAGATGAAAATTAGCCCCTTATTCTTTAATTTCCAGCTTTGACTTCTGACCCCTGATGGTTGGAAAAAAATTAATAGTAAGGCCGCACCTTCGTATCAACCACATGATTAAAAGCGTGGTGAAAAAGTAGCGGCCTATTATCCGGAAATACGGTAGTTAGAAAAATTTTAAAAAAAAAGGAGTGATCTTTTAGAAATGCTGGACTAAAACTTAGCAAGTCCATATAGAAGAATTAGAAGAAAGTTTAACCTATTTGAAGCACAGGCTTTATTTGTAGTATTGTGAGTTTTCAGTGTTTTACTCTGTCAAGCAAACAGATTTGTGCTTCATCTCTGTGCTCATCCTGTACATCAGAGGCCATTCCCATCCCTGCTGATCAGCCCATCATGCAGCTCAAAGACCTGGACGAGGTGGTCATCCCCACCATGGAGATTAAGGTGGGTCTCTACCGACCGACCAAACATTTTAGCTCAACATTTACGACATAAGCTGGATAAAAACACCAACCTTTGGTGTTTGTAAACAGGTCGATCCGTCTGGTTGCTATGAAAACCTGGTGACCGTTAGAGGCTTCCTGCCTCACTACCACCTCGCCGGAGGAGTCAACCTGCCCAAGATCATCGACTGTGTGGGCACTGACGGCAAGAGCAGGAGACAGCTGGTGAAGGTAAGCTGGTGTGGGTTTATTGGTGTTCCACATGCAGCATATCAAGTGTTAAAAGTTCACCTGTGAAGTGCTGTAAACACTCATCTGTTCTGAACTAAGCTCTCTGACGAGAACCTGGTCACTCTGGTTATTTTCCATTAGGTTTGGCTTCAGGTAATAATTAATCAAGTGTTTTATGCCCAGACAAACATGCTCTCACACCTCTATAATGAAGACACTCCTAATGGAGAGATAGAACAGGGAAGGTGTGTGGATACATGTGTGTGAAAGTGTGTTTGCAGAAACATTCTGGGGACACTTAAAGGCTAATGATTTACCAAATGTTAGTCATGCTGAGGTTTTATTTTCCCCTAATATGTTTTTTATTCTTGCAGTTCAGAGCTGACCTCTCAAGAGTTCAACATAGACTTTAATGAATATCACGCCCACTTAAAAAAACGGATCCAAAAATATATATGAATTTTCTTAAAATACGTGTATTTGTCTTGAATAGAATAAGTGTTTGTGCTCTTGGATAAGATGATCAGATAATATGCACTTGAAATAAGATCCATCCATCAATCACGCTTATCCCTGCTGGGTTGCGAGGGGTCCTGGTGCCTAAATGCGGGATACACCGCAATAGATACACCCGTCATACAGTTCACAGGGAAACACAGAGACAAACAACTATTCACATAAATACTCACACCTAAGGAGAATTTAGAGAAGCCAATAAACCTAACAGTCATGTTTTTGGATCGTGGTAGGAAGCTGGAGTACCCGTAGAGAACCCACTCATGCACAGAGAGAACAAGCAACCTGTATGCAGAAAGGCCCTGGACCAGGAATTGAAACCAGAACCTTCTTGCTGCAAGGCAGCAGTGCTACCCACTGCAGCACTGTGCAGAAATAAGATAATGTAGATGTTTTTTTTTTTTTTTGTGGTCATTTTAAATGTTATGCTACGTTCACAACGAACGCAGCAGGAGCAGCAAAATCGCGTCTGCTGCTTCCTTTTTGCTGCTTGTACCAGTTTAGTTCTGATGAGCGACTGAAGCAGCTTTGCTGCTCTGGCTGCGCGGTGGAAAAGTGTGTCTGACGCGCGTTGGGCAGAGCTACTCTATCCTTTCTTTGCCTTGCAGCTATATTTGCTGTGATCAGTGGGAATAAAGTAGTTTTAATATGTTTTAAGTGAGAAAATCCACCTGAAAACTTAATCACTGCAGTCAGTTCATCCAGATGACCATCCTGCCTTCCAATATTATTTCTGTCAGAGCCGCTCCGATCCCCGCATACCAGCGGTGCGCTGTCAGTAGGAATCCCATTGAAGAGCAGCCTATGGCCCGGTCACCTCCTCGCGGTTCGCAGCGGTGGCTGGAAGGTGGTTTTCGTGTCCATAATCCAAACTGCAGGAACCAGGATAATAGAAGCGATCACGCTTTGTCGGTAGGTTTCAGCATTTTAAGTTAATTTAGGCACTAATAAACTGTTTCAGAGGAGCGATCATAGCGCTTTGTGTCATTAGCGATGTGTCTGTCTCCCTGCCAGCTCCCAGATCAGCGTCTCTTATTGGTTGATGCGGCACGTTGAGCAGCAAAAGTTCGATTTGTCCATCTTGAGCAGCAGCATGTTTACGGTGCGTCGCGCGCGTCAGATGCTTAAATGCTCCAGACGCGCCGCTTCAGCTGCTCAGACGCGCTGCGGGATCTTTTGCTGCACCTTGATGCGTGTCAACCATTGACTTTGCATGTGAACTCGCTGCTTCTGCTGCTTCTGCTGCGTCCGGTGTGAACGCAGTGATCCTATTCCATGGGCAAATCATCTTACCGTTCACCCATTGATCGAAAAAGGACTTAAATTACATTGATTTTTACAACAAACATTTCTCAGTAATTAGGGAATGTCCATTAGAGTGGGCAGAGAAATGTTTATCACATGAGAGCAGAACTTAAATAGAGCAGATCACACACTGAGATGATGAATGTTTAATACTTTACAGCACTGACTCATTAAAGGAGTGAGCAGTTACCTAGAACACTTATTTACCTCTGCCAACAAGGTCATGTTTTCATCACTGTTGGTTCGTTGCTTGTTTTGTCTGTTTGAAATGACAAAAGTACGGACGGATTTTGATGAAATTTACAGAGAAGGTGGGTTTTATGAGCGGCAAGAAATTATTAAACTTAAATGATGATCCGGTTCACCATCTGGATCCAGGAATGTTTTTAATACAGGCATTAACTTAAGGTGGAAGTCACAATACTTCGGGTAATTAGCTTTTTAGTTAAAATATGAAATATTTTAGTTTATTAAGTTCATATTTGCACCCATTGTAAGCTGGGATGTTATCTAGAGAAGAAACTTACAACACATGATGGTGAAAACGCTTGAATTAGAAATGGCTACAAGATTGAAGAGTTGGACCTTTGTGAGTTGCTAATTCTTACCTTCTGATAAATATTTGAAAGACTGAATGAAAGACATGGAGGACGACCTATTAAAGGTCATCAAGTCGCCATGTCAGTATGAACTGGGATGCAAATTATTCACGATGCAAAAAGTACTGCTCAAAAGTCTAGCTGTAACTCCTCAGACTGAAGACGAAATCTTTCAAAGAAGACTTGCTCTTTTGAAAGCATTTTTCACCTGGACTATAAAACAAATCAGGATAGGTCTCCATTATGTCTACATGTCGGGCAATAAGCTATTCTTTTTACAAATGTAAACTTGTGGAGTTTTTCTCTCTTTGCCCATCATTGGGTATATTTATAAATAAACGAGTAAAAATCTTTAGTATTTGGTGAGCATCGATCATTGGCTTCATCTAAAGGTTTCTAATCAGGGATAAAAGCTGAATGTGACGTCAGTATAACGTCATCCACTCCCCCTGTGACCTGTTTCTGTGAGCAGGGTCAGGACGACCTGCGGCAGGACGCAGTCATGCAACAGGTTTTCAGCATGTGCTCCATGCTGCTGCAGCGCAACACGGACACCCGGAAGAGAAAGCTGAACATCAGGCGATACAAGGTGAGGAAAAAAGTCCTGAATGTGGCTGTCAGTCGCAGGGATCTGGTTGCTGTTTGCAGCTTTTCTGATGACCTCGTCTTTCAGGTGGTGCCGTTCTCACAGCGCAGTGGCGTGCTGGAGTGGTGCTCGGGCACCGTGCCCATCGGGGAGTTTCTGGTGGAACCCAATAAAGGAGCTCACAAACGGTTCCGGCCTCAAGACTGGACCAACCTGGCCTGCCGAAGGAGGATGATGGTTCATTACACATCCTGAATAGTAGATGGGATACAGATTATTTTTGTAAAGGTTGGAAAAAAAGATCCAACTTCTGCTTTGTTTCTTGGCTCTCTGCAGGAGGCTCAGAGGCAGGGCTTTGATGAGAAGCTTGAGGCTTACGCTGAGGTGTGTAAGAAGTTCAGACCGGTCTTTAGGTACTTCTGCATGGAAAGATTCCTAGACCCAGCAGTGTGGATGGAGAAGCGACTGGCCTACACACGAAGCGTGGCCACATCCTCCATAGGTATCGCCGTGCTGCAGCGTTGTCGGTTACATAATCATAACCTTATTTGGT
Organism: Cyprinodon tularosa; assembly: GCF_016077235.1. NCBI lineage: Eukaryota > Metazoa > Chordata > Actinopteri > Cyprinodontiformes > Cyprinodontidae > Cyprinodon > Cyprinodon tularosa. Next base: position 944,088 of record NW_024038781.1, read on the forward strand.
GATTATTACTCCTCATGTTTCCCATCTACAGTTGGCTACATCGTTGGCCTCGGGGACAGACATATCCAGAATATCCTGATTGATGAACAGAGCGCTGAACTAGTCCACATCGACTTGGGTATTCTTTATTCTCTTTTGGGTGAATTCAGACAAACTTGCATGGCCTGGACCCTAAATGTAACTCTGCTGAATTGTGGTGTTTAAGGTGTGGCATTCGAGCAGGGGAAGATCCTCCCAACCCCTGAAACCGTTCCCTTCAGGCTCTCCAGAGACATAGTGGATGGGATGGGCATCACCGGAGTGGAGGGGGTCTTTAGGAGGTATGGATGACATCAGCTTTATAATACCTTGTAAAAATGTTCATAACTCTTCAGCCTGGATACATTTTTTGGAGCTACAAAAACAAACATCAATGAATTTCATTGGGGGTTTTGTGTGGATCCTAAGACTAGAAATGCAAATTTTTCAGATTATTATCCATGAAACCATCACTGGACAATGTTTGGTTCCTAGCAAGATAAAGAAAACTTAGATAATTTATGTTCTCTGATTATTTAATTTAGTTTTTAGTGTCTAACTTTCCACCTTAACAGGGAGTGTCAAACTGATTTTTATATCAGGCTACTTCGGCGCCTCTCAAAAGACATTTTATAGGGTTTTACTAAAAAAATATTTAAAATAGCCTTTTTATCTGACCCTTTAGGACTAAAAGAGCAGACTAACACCTCAGTTGTTTAGGGCCGATGCATTGGGGGCGTTTAAAGACCTTTTTTGACACAATAACTTTCCTTTCAGTTTGCATGCATCTGTAAGAAAATTATATAAATAAGTGTTTTAAGGTACTTTAGATATAGAAATAAGCTGATTGCAAACTAATTCTCTTCTCAGATGTTGTGAGAAGACGATGGAGGTGATGAGGAGCTCTCAGGAGGCTCTCTTGACAATCGTAGAGGTACGAGAACTGGAGAACAGATCACAACACAGAGCCCCTCCCCTTTCACCTTTTATATTAAGCTAATGTTTGTCTTTTGGACTGACAGGTGCTGCTGTATGACCCATTGTTTGACTGGACCATGAACCCTCTGAAGGCCTTCTACCTGCAGCACGACGAACACCAGGAGCTCAATGCCACCCTGAGCTCCACCATGGGAGGAGAAGACCTCGTCAACCATCGTAAATCCAGGTGATCAATGGAAGCCTTTTCTGCTGCATTTAGTTTTCATTAAACCACTTATTTAAACTCTTTCTTTTTTGGTTCCATCTGCAGTGACAGCCAGAGCTCCAACAAGGTGGCAGAGAGGGTGCTGCTGCGTCTGCAGGAGAAGCTGAAAGGGGTGGAGGAGGGAACGGTGCTCAGCGTGGGTGGGCAGGTCAACCTGCTCATTCAACAAGCCATGGACCCCAAAAACCTCAGCAGGCTGTTTCCAGGATGGCAGGCCTGGGTGTAAACCTCCCCGTCGACATCAGTTGTTCTGGAGCCTTAATGGCAGATCAGTGCTGCAGCGTCTCTGTAGATCCGTTTCTGCCAACTTTGCACTTTATGAGGAAGCTGTGGATCCAATGTAGCCATGCCTAAAAAAAGTGGAAGTGTTCTTTAGAAAATGTTGGTCCTTAGCTTTTTTTCATCAGGTTCAATGTGAATGTTTTCTTTCTGTCCACTGAAGCATGATGGATGATGATGATGAGACTTCTGCCATTGACTATCCAAAGAGCACGCTTTATGAATGTAAATGCAGTGCATTTCATCTTTTTACTCACTGTTTTTTTTTCTCTATCCTACTGTATTTCATCTCTGGATGTTTTCTTTCAGCATAGAATAATTAAAGAGAAAACAAAGATGTCATCTGAATACAGTTTGTTCTTCAAAACAACTTTAGCTAATATCAAAAGCTCCTTCTGTGTACCTCTGATACTTGATGTTATTGTTCTTGTAAGGATTAAAACAACAGATCATAAAAAAGAGGTTGTATTTAAGCATGAAATGGGAGCAAGAAAATAGAAGAAGAGGGTCATATATTTGGGGGGGACAGGATTCAGAATCATTTTGAAAATTGTTTTCAGTTCTTCACATTGGAAGTTGCTTCCTTTTCTGGATCATTTTAAACTTTTTTTTGAAATTCCATCCATCTTCAAAATACATTGCCTTAAATTTAAAAATTAGGCAAAAAAAAGCTGTAAAACTCCAGGAAAATAATGCCATGAAAAAGAAAGGGGGCATTAAAATGAGCAGAAACCCTCTAAATACAAAAAAAGATCCTTTCATATCACTTTGATCCTTTAATTCCCTGTAATCCACAGCTATGGCTGAAGGTTTTGTAAAAAAGCTGAAATCTTTTTTTATTCTTGCATGCTATGGGATTTCATTTAGATTGCCATCAAAAGTGATGAGCATTGGTTACAATATTTTTATAGCACTAGTGGCTCATTTTTTTTGACTGGTCAGATTTAAACCCTGGTTGGTCGCGTTGAGGACTAAAGCCTTTTTTTTGGTATTTGAGCCCCATCATAAACTGAACTGCCAGCCCATTAATTAATTCATGGTTCAGAGGAATATTCAGCAATGAAGAACAGGTGAAAGATTCCTTTATAAAGGGATGCTTGGAATTATTCTTCCTTAGACAGACCTGGTAACCATCCAGGAAACGTGGTATCATTTTAGTTTTGCATCTAAAGAGCTCCACAGGCCAGAATAATGATGCTGATACGACTGCATTTAAATCAAATATTAATCAAATCTTCCAAATAACCTCAAGGAGAGATTTAGCTGCAATAAGTAACCGATTTAAGAGTGACCTAGGAAGGCCAATGAGTGCTTTGCTATTCCTGGAGAGTATTCAAATAAGGGTAGGGTTGCCGCCAGGGCAGAGCTTGCTCTGGAATGGAGGTGGGGCAAAGATGAGTATTTCAGTTTCAACGCTGAGATTGAAGGTTTTGTTTGCTGGCTGAGTGTCAGGAAGTGTTGCATAAAACAATAAACATCCTGGACAGTCTGTAATTCAACAGGAAGAACATTTTTTTGTTTTAACCCCCTTTAGGCTTTTGTATACATCTTTAAAAGGACTGATCCAGGAAAGGAAAGGTTAACTACAAGGAATCCCACATCATATGTACAGTAAAGACCAGGAATGTGTGGTGGCTCACTGCCACAAATAAAGATGTAAAACATCTTAAAGGGAAATTAGGAGATATCTGATAACGAATTATACTTTTTCCAGCAAAATGTGGCATCATATCACAAGCAGCCACTAATAACCAGGTGGCTCAGGAGCAACTTTGGGATTTTGGATCCCATTTGTATAGCACAATTCAGTACAAAGACAATGCAAAGTGCTTTACGTGATTAAAATATAGGGAAATAAAACACAATCAGAGCAAGTAGAAGAAAAAATAAAAGAATAAAAAATAAAAAAAAAGATGCAGAAACAAGAAAGAACAATAAAAGCAGTTGGACTTAAGAAAATAAAAAAACAAAAAAAATGAACTGATGATGTTTCAGTGGAACTTTTTAACTAGAACAGTCGAATGCAATCCTAAACAAACGTGTTTTTAGTCTTGATTTAAAGGAACTCAGGTTTTCCGCACTTTTACAGTTTTCTGGAAGTTTGTTCCAGATAAGTGGAGCATAGGAACTAAATGCTGCTTCTCCATGTTTAGTTCTGGTTCTAGGTATGCAGAGCAGGCTGGAGCCAGAAGACCTGAGTGGTCTAGAGGGTTGATACACTGATAGCAAGTCTGTGATGTATTTAGGTGCTAAGCCATTCAGAGATTTATAGACTAACAGAAGTATTTTAAAGTCTATTCTCTGAGATACAGGGAGCCAGTGTAAGGCTTTAGAACTGGGGTGATGTGCTCTACTTTCTTAGTCTTAGTGAGGACACGGGCAGCAGCGTTCTGGATCAGCTGCAGCTGCCTGATCCACTTTTTAGGGAGACCTGTGAAAACACCATTACAGTAATCGATTCAACTAAAAATAAACACATGGATCAGTTTTTCCAGATCATGCTGAGACATTAGTCCTTTAATCCTGGTAAAGAATTTCCCTGGATTTGAACCAGTAATAAGACATCATCGATTAGGATTCAGTCCAGAAGCTAAAAATACAGCATGCTTGGGCCAAATTGACAAAGGCTTGGGAAAGAAAAGTACAGTTGGAAATGATGATCTGAAGTGAAGTGATGTAAAATCTTAGAAAATTATATGAAGTGTTTGATATTTTACTTAAACAGCCTCAAGCAAGAAAAATCAACGTCTTTTCTTTAACTTTTAATCCTATTCCCTTATAAAAAATAACAGGGAGTGGCAACCTAATGGTTAGGGCATAGAGCTTGGACTGCCGCTCTGCTCCCTGGGTGTCCCACGATGGCAGCCCACTGCTCCTCAAGGGGATGGGTTAAATGCAGAGTCAAATTTCTCCAATTTGAGAATATTATTATTAAATCCCATCTGAAGTGTTCTTTCCTTTTATCCATATATGTCTGAGTAAACCTCACTACTTCTGCTCTCTGAGCAGCAGCACCTCTCTTTCCGGGAAAAATAGTGACCATCACATTTCCATGTTGAGCAGTGAATATCCAACCCCTCCAGGAAGCACCTACTTTGACCACACTGTGTCTGCCCGATAAACAACACACCCATTTTATCTAATTGTCATGCAGTGCTGTAAAGCAGAGCCTGATGATGTCTGCCCAAAGGGGGTATGTATCTGTGTGGCAGTAACCCTGCCACAAACAACAGCTACAAATGTGCGGGCTGCTCACCTTTCACTTTCCCCCTTCATACAGAAGACGATGCAACTACATTTTACTTAGAGACTGTATATTTGTGCAAATTGTGCATGGTTGATATTCAGGCAATGCAGAACCTTCCTGTTGGGGTTTGTACATGTGTTTACTATGAAATGATCAAACTCAATATATTTATTTGTTTCAAGGCTCTTAACTCATCAGCGACTAATGTGCTGACAAGTCGGGGGAGCAGGAATACGGTACAAAAACAAACTTTCTTATTTTCAACATGGTCATATGACTTTGCTTCGCCACAGTTAGATTCATTACCTTATCTCTATTAATCTTTTCCACAGGCACTGGAAACACAAATGTAGTTCAATGACCGGGAGATCAGAATTTTACCATGCTATGGTCTTTACTACGCTGGTGCTAATGGGAAATGTTGTCTTCCTTCAGGCAAAACAATACAGCTTTTATATTCTAGGGGGGAAATGAAACTGAAAGGTATTTAGTGCTGTTTTCAGAAAGTCTCTTGGGCCGCATCAGGGAGAAGCAGCCTCATAGTAAAGTCTTTCTTCCTTAAACAATATTTTAAAATGAATAAATACTCCATAGTGCCAAAGGCAATATTTTCTCATATATATGCCTATAGTTGACTTTAGAAGGTTTAAAAAAAAAGCATGATATAAGAACAAAAGTGTGCCATAGAAACTCATTCAGGTGAGTGTGACATCACTGATCCGAAAGTGGTGGAGCTAGGCGTTTATTGTTGCGGGGCAAGGTTATCTCAAAGGGGTCCAGTGCCTCCTCTTCCAGCTTCTAGCTTCGCCCCTGCAGTGAACAAATAAACTCTTAAAATATCAAACACTTATATCAAACATTTATATATTTATTCTGATGAGACATTGATGTTGTTTCCCTGCAGGCTCCATGCTGTGTTGTAGTTTTTCACTGCACATTTACTGCAATGTGAGAAAACCATCTCAACATTCAGCCTGTTTTTCCAGCTTTTGTTCTATTTGCTTTATGCCTATTTGGGAAACTTTTAAGTGACTGCGTGTTAAGAGCAGGAGGGGCCTTTCATATGTTTACACAAACTGATTAATTTGACTATTTGCACTGTGATAATGCTGCAGAGCAGAGAGGAGACGTTAAAGGTCCTTAACTTGTCAGTCTTTTCACTTTCAGAGTCAAACACGGATTCGTTATGTGGACGAGAAGCTAACTGATGTTTGAAGGATCACAGGAACTTAATCCCTAAGAGATTATTGTCAGATTAATAGAAGATGATCACCAATCCAGTAAGTTTTCTTTTCCACTGAATTTCTTAAAAGAAATTATTCATTTTTGTATTATTTACATTGGTTTAAATTAAAAACTTATCATTTTTAGTTTCTTCTTTGACAGAATTATAAACCCTATCGAAATCTGGGGGGTGTATTGCTGCCTCAGATAACATAGTTAACTTTCTGTTCACAAAAAAGTCACACTGACACACTAAATATTTGAGATTTTAAACAGTAATACATGTTGATTTTAAGCACTTATCTTTATATTTGACTTTCAAGAATAACCTGTATGCTTTGCCAACAGTATCTCAATACAGATCAACCCTTCATGCATGAAGATGACAAAATACAATTCACACCAAAGAAAGGATCAGATGTTAAGCTCCAATATGTTCACCATGTGTCCCCAAACCCCCCACCAGAGATCGGCAGCTCCAACCCCCCCAAGAAAGGTAAATGTGGCTTTCTTTTGCTATGAACTTTTGATCAATAATTATCCTTTTAAGATACAGGGAAAAAAATATTCAGTCTGCAAGTATTTAAAATATACAAAATAAATTGGAACAAGAATCAATCTACAGAAGTTGGATTAATTGCTACTATTAGAAATTTGGCACCATTGCTATTCCCTGACAAAGCATCAGATAAACAGACTTTATTTGCTTAAGTCAGAAACAAATCGCTCCCATAGTGATTGATAATCACGAATGTCGTTAAAGTATTGAACTAAAGCATACTTAGCACTTAGAGACTGACAAGATGTGTGCAGAGAAATTAATCAGCAATATCAAAGATTTCCAAAGATGTTTACTGACAGCAAAACGCTGCGTTTAAAAGCCAGAAACATTTCCACATTAAAACTGATAGTATGGATTTGATCATTTCAAATATAAATGGACAGCTTCTACAAAAAATATTCTAAAGTTGATCATTTTAAAATATTAAAATTACAAACTTCAATCCATTTTACAGGAATTTCATGTGTGAACAAATTACCTCAGAACTGTGAAGTAGACATAGTAAAAGAAAAGGAAGCATGTTTGTTTTAATATATTTAGCAAATGAAAATATAAAAAGAATTTGCTTACATGTATTCAGCTCCCTAGTACTCTGGTCCTCTAAAATAAAATCTAGTGCAATGATTTGCCCTCAGATCTGACCTAACCAGTAACCTGTGTGTAATCCAATCTAAAGTATAAACCCTGCTTTTTTGTTCCAATGAACTATAATTAAAAACAATTGGGCAATGATAAATTTTATATTCAGGTTTGAGGCAGAGATAGGCTATAAAAATTTTTTTCAAGGCTTAAAGGTCCAGTTTCATGTCTGCAGTGTACGAGACGCTACAGTCAGATGAGAGGAAAGCTGGAAGAAAAAACTTGCATGTTTTAAAAATCTGGCCTTTATAAAAACATATTCATAAATAAAATAAATTATAAATAATGGTGTAATGCAACAAAAGGTGATGGATACTTTGCCGAGTGCTTTATGTGAGAAAACTGCCATCACACCAATAAAAACATTATCCTGTAGCTTTAAATTAGCAAAAACTTTAGGCTCAGCCTATGGATTACTCTTTAGAGACAACAAAATGCATATTTATAGTTTGGGTTAAAATGATGAAAATCTGAAGCAGCAGCTGGAGTTAGTGGGGATGGATACAGATGTGCTTTTACTCACTGTGATGTTCTGTCAGATGTCAAAGAGAGATGGTTGAAGTTCACCGTAGCGGCTGTGATCTCCCTGCTGCTCCTCCTGATGGTGGCTGGCATCCTCCTCGGTTATTACTGTGAGAGCATGATTTACCTGAACCATTATCCCTGCAGCTTTTTTTTAGATAAATTAGTATTTTTAAAAGCTTTTCTTTTTTGGGGGGTTTCTTTGTTACGGTACATGTTTCAGATTCCTCATCCTGTCTACATGGGATGCGGTGTGGGGATGGGAACTGTGTGTGGGACTCTCAGTGGTGTGACGGGGTCAAGAACTGTCCTGCAGGCCAGGATGAAGCTAACTGTGGTAAATATATATTTTTACAAAAGAAAAATAAAATCAGCTTTATTCACATTTGCACAAAAAGCTTTTTAGAGACAACAGGATCAAATATACCCACGGATTATGTGATAGTTCAAGTTATTTGTGTTTAAGTTCCACCTCATTTCTTCCTTTAGTATATATTTGGCTCTGATCTGACAATTCATCTTCTACTCTGACAATTAATATAAAGTCTATTATTTGTTTTCAGTGAGGGTGCGTGGCTCAAACTTCCTCCTTGAAGTTTACTGGACTGAGACTAAAGAGTGGAGGCAGGTTTGCTCCGAGGGCTGGAGTGATCAGCAGGGTAAAGCAAGCTGTCATGACATTGGATACACCAGGTGCTCTTAATAAAACCTAAAGAAATACATTTTTGGAAGAGAAAAGATTTGTATTTGCAATACAAACTGTATATCTGCATGCATGTTTTGACAGGGACACATATTTTCAATCAGGACACCAAAGGACTGACTCAAATAGGGGTTTTTTATCAGTGAAGTCAAGCTTCAACCCTCAATCATCTATACTGCAGCAGCTCACCCAGAGGTTAGAGCTGATCAAGAGAGTAAAAGATTCTTAGAAAACTATAAACATAATCTTCTAAATCCCACTATTTTCACCTATTTTAGAAGTTCATGCAAGAACAACAGTGTGGTAACGCTACAGTGTACAGGTATGTTTCATTTTGCTATAATTCCTTCTCTAAAGTCCCCCCCCCTCCCCTAATCTGATTGCAGTCTATGTTTTCAGACTGTGGGAACAGGGAGAGCTCCAGCGAAGCCTCTGGATCCCAGCTGGCCTCTGTGGGGTCTTGGCCCTGGCAGGTCAGCCTACATGTTGCTGGCTCTCACAGGTGTGGAGGAGCAATCATTTCACCACGATGGCTCATCACAGCAGCTCACTGTGTGAGCAGGTGGGTGTTTCATTGGGACGCTCTTTAAAACAAGAGCTTAAGTCCAATCCAGTCTAACGCTTTGGGTTTTTTGTCTCCCTCTACAGGACCTCAAGTCCTGCAGACTGGGCAGTGTATGTTGGGATAGTGGACCCGTTAGGCCCAGTGTTTAATCCTGCCCATGCTGTGAGTGAAATAATAACACATGAAGGATATAACAGCCAGACTCAACAGAATAACGTCGCGCTCATGAAGCTCTTCGATCCTTTGAACACCAAAGGTACTCATAGATACAATGCCCTGCAGAGTTAAACTCAAACCTATTTGCACATATCCTTAAATCACAACCATAGACATCACTCTTTACTCAGTTACACCTTCTTAAAACAGATTTTTTTAATATTATTTTTTAATAAACATAGGCACCTATAATTAATACTGCTACCAGAATAATTGCAGTATAAATCCTGATGTTTTATAAAGTTATTATAGTTTATTAAAGAAAGAATATTGTTAAACATGTTGCATTATAAACAGCTAGAAATATTGCAGACGGGTTAGATCCAAATTTAGATTGTAAAACAAAATCACAGGCTTTTAACATTTTACAGAGGTCAATCTGTCATTTTAAATGAGGTGTATGACACACAGAAAATACCAAGAATTGGCCATCGACCTAAACTGCAGGCCCAGTGTGACATGTAGAAGTACTTTTTGAAAAGAAAAAGGCAAAATAACCTGTTTTTGTAACTTTCAACAAGCCAAATAGGGGACACTGCAAGTGTGTAAAGGAAGCAGCTGAAGTTTGACGAGACAAACAAAGAATTTCTGGCAGAAAAAAAATTTCTTTAGTGGAAACTAACATTTATTCCAACTGTAAGACATGGTAGTGGCTGTATCAAGATGTGGGGCTGTTTTTTTTTTCAACAGAAAAGATGGTAAAATTTGATGGAGGGAAAAATAAAGCAATGTTGGAAATTGTCAGAAGTTGACTTTCCAGGAAGAAGACATTCGGATTAGGGCTAAAACTAGTGATTATTTTGCAAATCGATCAATCTGTTGATTATTTTTTTCGATTAATCGACTAATAACCGGTCAACCAAAGGTTCCTTAAAAATACTTTTTTACCAAATTAAACCAGGTGAAACTAAAATGTTTACACTTGAGGAGTTCTAGATAGAACATATTGACAAACAAAAAAGTTTTTCTTTTTTTATCTTAAATGCAAAATGTTTACTTTTTTTTTTTTTTTTTTTTTACAATTTTGATATAATTACTGCTCTAAGTGGTTCGCTCTGTCAGCTAAAGGCATGTTTTTGAGCCTCTATAATCCAGTTAACGATTATTAGATAATCAATTAATCAAGATTAATCTGATTGTTTCAGCCCTAATTCAGAAAGAGCTGAAATTAAATTGCTTTAGATCAGAGCGGAGTGTGATCGTGCTTTAGAGTGTCCCAGTCAAATCTTAGACCTAAATACAAGAAAACAGTCTGACTCAGCTTGAGGTTTTTGTTCATTAAAAGGCTTGAGTGGTTCTTGCAGAGAAAGGTGGTTCATCAAGGCATAGATGCTAAGCAGCTGATTAAACATGAACGCTGTACTTCTTGTTTGCAAACAATATTTAAAACCATTTATAATGTCTGTCCACTTATTACTTACTTTATGCTATATGCGTTATGTCTGTTAATAAATTTCCATCATGTTACTTTTCCAGAACCCTGTAAAAAATAATCCCTCTGATGAAAATAATATCAATAAAAAGCATTTTTATGTTGCAGCTTCCAGTAAAATCAGACCTGTGTGCCTCCCTATTGCCGGTCTAAACATGACTGATCCTGGAAAGAGCTGGGTGACATACTATGGCCCCACAGCAAACAGAGGTGAGAGTGCCACCACTAGATGGCGCCAGAGTCCAACTCATAAAATATGCATGTACTAAAATCTTTGTGGAGAGACAACTAGTTGAGCTGTTTGGTGTCTTTGTCAGATTCTGGTTCTCTGTACCTGAAGGAAGCTCCAGTATCACTCATCCCCTCCGCAGAGTGCAACAGCTCCGAGGCATACAGGGGCAGAATATCCCAGGAAATGCTCTGTGCCACAAAGATGGAAGCAGGAGCCACTATGTGCAATGTAAGACTAATACACACCAATGACATGTATCAAAAACAACTGACAGGCCTGGCCTAACGATCCAGCCGTACAGCTGCTGCATTGTGTTCAGTTGGGTATCTGCTGAGATGTTATCAATATGAACTCATCTGATGCTGTAAAAGAGAGCACTCAGGCCAACGTCTGCCTGGTTTATCAACCACAGACAGATAGGATTCTGTTCCAGAAAGAATTTAAAGTATTTTTATGAAGTTGTGTAACTGGCTTTAAGACACAGTTAGACAAAACCTGTATTATGCCACGCAGATGGAAACAGATTAAAATAAACACATTTTTGTAACTTATAACAAGCTGCTTATACAGCCATCCTGATAATGGATGTTCAGTTAAAGCTCAGCAGAGGCAGCTGATCATGATCTCACAGTACTGAAAGTATTCAGGCCTCTTCATCGATGAAGGAAATCTCTATCGGACACTTTTCAAGAACATCAGTCTCAGTGTTTCTGTTGAACTTTGGGATCACAGAGTGGTCCTTTGTGATCTGGTTGAATCTGATGTTGACTTTATTTGTCTGGAACTTCCCTTCAGCCTGACAGTGGGGGTCCTCTGGTGTCCCACATGGATGGGCTGTGGTGGCTAATGGGTGAGGGCGTGTGGGGGGAACACTGTAATGGACAGAATAAACCAGGTGTCTATACCAACATCAGACACCATCTGGACTGGATCTACTATCAGATGCAGGTAAAAATGACATGCTGATAGAGTATATACTCCTCATTTCCTGTTTTAATTGTAATTGATATGGGTTAACGCTAGTGGTTTTGTTTTTATATTGCTGCTTGTTTTAATTTTATTTATCATATGTGGACAAAGTGTAGAAGAAGAAGCCAAAACAAACATAAAATATGAAGGTTTTAATGGTTAACATGATTAACATCTTGGAATCTTTCCTTAAATATTTTTTGGAAGCTAATTATAATGTGAAACAAGAATAAAACTAATGTTTTGTATCCGCTTTGCAAGTAGCATGGAATCAAGTTCACAGCAGTGTTTCTGTTTTGTTTACAGAAGCATCAAGATGCCTGAAACTGCGACCAAAGAGGATCGGCCTTGAAAAAAGATTTTTGTTGTAACATTTCTTAACTTAAGATTTTAAAGCTGGATTTGTAATTAATTGTGTGTAATACTGATTGTTTTATTTTGAGTTAATTACATAAAATAATGCTAAATATTTCCATAGGCTCTGAAAAACACAGATCAGTTATACAATTACCTTATTAGGTTATATCCATCACTAGAAAGTCAAAAAGTTTACAAAGAGGAGCTTGATGCCACTCCAGCTTAGTGGATTTAAATCTGGACTTTGACTAGGCCACTCCTAAAGTTGCTTTAAAGCCTGAAGTTCTCTGAGCTTTAAGTTTGATGTGGTGGAAAATCTGCTTCACGAATTAGTAGTTAAGAAGAAATAATTGTCTTATCAGTTTCAGTCCTCCAGTTCCTGAAGAAGAAAAACAGCTCCAGACCAGCCCTCTATTACAATGTTTAAGATTCAAGAAGATTTTCTTTTTCCTGTAATTTTGTAGCAACTTCCACAAAATTCTACTTTTGTCTCTTAATTTTAAGTAGATCATCAAGGGTAATGCTCAAGAAATGCAACCCTCTCCCTTGGATGTCATTGTACCAAAGATTCTTATTTACTGTTGAAGTGTAAACAGACATCTTAACTGAGGCAAATGAAGTCTGCAGTGCTTATGGATTCTTTTTCTGCTCAGATTTTTAAATCATAGATAAGCTTTTGGGAGCCGCCTTTTAAGGCCGACCACTCTTGGATAATTACTGTACTGCTCAATATTTTATTGGAAATGACTTTCTAAGCCTATCTCTATTGTTCCAGGTTGTTTTTCCTTTTTTAGATATATTTTAGACTACTACATGCTTTTAGACGCCAGGAATTTACCTTTAAATTTTAATCAGGCCTGGGTGCTAATGAATGAGATTCAAAATATTATTCTATTCACACAGTATATTAAATAAAATAAAAAAATTATTATTTTAAATATATTCTATTTCCAGTTGCTTGTGTCAAAAATAGAAACATAAATCTAGAAAGAAATTAGGCCTGCATTGTGAAACGTATAAAATATATAAATAATGCATGTTACTTATGACATGCTTTTATTTTGTAGAGTGTTTTCTTTGAGATGATGAGGTACTTATTTAAATTATTAGTAGACATTGTAGCATGACAAGAAGTAATATTAGCATTGTTGCTAATTTGTGTAGCATCCTAATAAATTAAGCAAGAAATACATACAACTTTATATGTCATCAAAATGCAGGGTGAGATGAATTATGTTGGGATGGAGGGATAAGAGGAAAAAAAAAACAGAAACAAGATTTTTTTTTTCTTTCTTTGGCTCCCAAATATTTATTAATTTAAAATGTCTGATTTGTCCCCAATTTTTTTATTTACAAAACACCTCTGATGTTTAGCACATGAAACATACACAGTTAAATAAAGGAATAATCATGTGTACCTATAGATCAAGTCTTACATGTTCAGCTTTGGGCATCGTTGTTGATTGATATCAGTTTGTGGCTCCGGATTTTTAAAGATGACATTATTCCACATAAACGTTATTTCCCGATGCAGCCTCAGCAGCGAGACCTGCTGCGTAATAACAGCCGCCGCTTCCTGTGCCACAGTGATGTGCAAATTCTTTTCACTTAGTAGTCATCAGGTCTATAAGAATATTTAGTCTTATCAACAATGAGTGGGTATTTTCCAACATATGCACATCTGGAATCCTTCCACTGTAGTGTTTGATTAATTAAATAAAGGTGCTGCATATGAATGGCCTTAAGACTTCAGGCTACAGGGTTGGAAATATCAGCACAGTCAAGGAAACTGAAATACATAAATCTGAACATGAACTGATAAAAATTACAATAACACACAAAAAAACTGCATAACACAGACATTGATCTGTTGCTTTGTATCATTCTGTTGATCAACTTCAGAAACAAAGTGCAATTCAGGAGAGTCAATCTCAACCTCCTGATATGATTTATCAGTTTGTCTGATCAGAGAGCTAAGAAACAAAGGCACTATAGTTATTTAAATTATAAATAGTCCTATGAGTGGTTGTTTGAGCAGCTTAAATCCTCCCAAACCTCCTTTTACTCGTGCTCATTTTGCTCCACTGAAGAATGGAGCAGCAGAACATATAAAGTCCTAACATTCAAATCAAAGAATTGCTTAAAGTTGTGTAGATTGCAAAGATGTGATTTATCTTTATCTTTTTTTATAATTTGGTAGAGCTTTATATGTTATGTCCTGAACTTAGTCAAATACCTTCATCAAGTGAATTCCTCTTCCCATTAGGGGCAAAGGAAAAAACAAAACAAGCCATAACCATAACCACAAGGCTTCAGTGCATTCAGGTTAATCCAAGCTATGGTCAGTGCATCATCTTCTTATCTAGACAATGCTCCACTTATTTGATTGGGAACAAGAAAAATAAACCACCGAGGAAAAAGCTGAGACACATCCGTTCAGCTCTAGCAGCGGTTTTAGGAAGTTTTCAGGAGGCGTTTTCTGAGTGGAATTTCCCTTTGAGAGGCAGCTTAACTGTCTTTTTGTCTGCCTCCATGGGTGAAGCTGATGACGTTTTGTCAGGCAGTCGGCGTGGCGATCGGGAGAGACTGACCTCCCACTCCCTACTCCACAGCTATGGACGGGCTCTGTCCGTTGTTCTCCAGCCCTTTGACCGCGCTTGCCCGTCCGTTTCCCCGCAGTCACTTGATGCGGTGGCGCACCAGCGAGGACTCATCTGTGATCTCCCCACGGTCACCGCGCCTGCAGGGCAGGAGCAGCAGCAGCAGCAGGATGATGAGGATCAGGGCGCAGACCGCCACCAGGGCGTAGGAGATCACCCACAGGACGGGCGGCTTCAGAACGCGGCCGGAGCAATCTGCTGCGACGTCTTCTGCTGAGAAGGGCCCGGCGATCTCCGAAACAGCCACTCCATTACTCACTAAAAACAGTCAAGACAGACCCTACTGTCACGTACTGTATAACCAGAGGACATAGTGATTAATTCAATATAAAAAATGGCAATCCTACATAAAAACTGCATTTTTATGTAACAACTATAAATTTGGATTACATTTTAGGTTCAACCAATAATCTTTAGAAATATAAACACGTGTTATGAAAGAAAAACTTCACATGATTTTAAATATCCTTTTTTTTTTTATTATAACTCTGAAGAATGGCAGCCTTTTTATTAAGCCCTGCTTATATCCTTCAAAAACTAGTACAACTAAATAACATTCACTTTATCAATAAATAGTCAAGATTTCTGTGATTTAATCTCACTATAAATACAGCTGCTAGGTGAAGGCCTTAGGAGTATTTAAAAAATATACTGTAATAAGCAAACAGCATCATTGAGAAAGAGGAACGCAGCAGGCTGGGCAACAATACCACATCCTAAGGCTGTATTCACTAACAATATATATCGATCGAAAGACGTGTGGCGCAATAGAAAAAAAGAGGGTTGATAAAAGCTCGATATAGAAACACACTTTTCCTTCCTTTTCATTGTAGCCTACCATGTAGGTTGATGCTACCGTCACCACATCCCACCAACCAATCGTAACCGCGGACTCAGGCATGCCTTCAACAAAGCGCCGCCCTCTCAAACCACAACACACAGCACGTGAAGATGTTGCAGCAGGAGAGGCGGAGGACATTTTCCAAAAGAAGGGTTTTAGTAACTCACCAGTTTTGCAATTTTTCGGTTAAAGCAAGTCAGACAGACACCAAACCACAATGATTTGTAAATTGCAGGGAACCAGTAAAAACAAAGTCTGGTATTTGCATTTTGTAAATCGATAAGCTTTTTTTCTATATTGTCCAGCCCTACTACATCTTAAGCTTTAGTATCTTACGGCAGTGTTGTGGTCAAGACCACCTAACCCGAGACCAAGACAAGACCAAGACCAGAGTGTATCGAGACCGAGACAAGACCAAGACATTTAGGGTCCGAGACCAAGTCAAGACCAAGACCAGCGCCAGTACGTGACAATAAAATGTGAAAAATGATCAAAATCACAAAAATTGATCTAAAAGACCCACATTCACATAAAAACACCTAGATATTTAACACACATAACTGGACTAAACATTAACATCTTTATTTAGTACTTCTGTTTAGTAATCACAGAATTTCAAACAATTAATCAAAGTCGATAAAAATAGTATTTTCTCTGCCGTTCATAAACAGTACATACATTTATGCTGTTTTTAAATGTGCTATTAAAAACACAATGTGCAAAATTCTGTAAAATGTGTAAAACTGAAAAAAAAAGCCAATCATTTCTCTTCTTTCTCTCTCATATACAGATTAAAGCTATATTATATAACTTTTCTTAAATAAATCTATATCTGTCACCAAGTTGTGAAATATGTTATGAGACAGAAAATTTGTTGAAAAAATAGATTGATCTCCTTCACTGCATTTACCAATGAGACAGGTTATTGCTTGGATTTGAATCCAAGCATCCAATAAAAAGAAGGATCTTAAAGAAACTGATAATATTCTGATGATTAGAATATGGTCTCGAGATCGGTCTTGAGACCAAGACCGATCTCGAGTACGACAACACTGAGACAGACAGAGCCCTGTTCAAGCAGAGTTCGGCACAACTTCCAACCTACAAAGACCTGATGGTGCGTCTACACTGATAAACTGAAACCAGAGCATTAACCCGAAGGGCATGAAGAGGGACCATGATACCTCTGGAGGAGCTGCAGAGATCCACAACGAAAAAGAGAATATCCGTTTCTGTAACATTAGCCATTTGTGTCACAAACCTGTCCTTTAATGGAAGGGTAGAATAAAGAAAGCAATAGGGCGTCCATACATGCAGTAGGATGCATGTATGGACATGCATTAAGGGCATCACATTCTATGTTTTTATTGGTATCACCAAGTATCTATTCCTGTATAATTAAATAGGTCAAGTTTTTTTGTACCTCAATGCAGCTTTGCATGCAGAGTGTGATGACACCAGAAGTTGTTGCTAAGGTAAACAAAGTGAGCATGGCTGATAGAACGCACTTAAGAGGAGGGCTCCACTTTCCGATGCAAATTAAACTTGTTGCAACATTCGTGAAGCGAATTACAAGGCTAGCGGTGGGAATACTTCAAATCTGGGGAAGCATCTGGTTAAGTGGAATATTCTTCAAAAATATTCCAACAGGCTCAGGTCGTCTGCAGCCAGCAACATAAGGCAGCATCATCAGCATCTTAGACTGCTTCAGGTAAACAATTCTAGGGTTTTAGATGAGGTTTCCATGGTACCAAAAATAGGTGCCATTGAATCCACACTGATTCCAGGTACAGGGCACCGTACGTATCTGTTGAAATGTTAACGGTACTCATCCCTAATATGCAGTTTGTCGCATGCTATCTAGGAGGCTCAGAAAACATGTGGAAGAATGTGTTCATGTCAGGAGAAAGATGAAACCAACATGTTTATTTTTGGTCTTTCTGCAGGATGCAATTTGAGGTGGAAAACAAACACATGAACGTACTAAACCAAACATGAAACACGCAGTTGACACAATCACGCTGTGGGCCATCCATCCATCCATCCATCCATCCATCCATCCATCCATCCATCCATCCATCCATCCATCCATCCATCCATCCATCTTCCTCCGCTTATCCGGGGTCGGGTTGCGGGGGCAGCAGCCTAAGAAGGGAGGCCCAGAATTCCCTCTCCCCAGCCACTTCTTCTAGCCCCTCAGGAGGAACCCCAAGGCGTTCCCAGGCCAGCCGAGAAACATAGTCTCTCCAGCGTGTCCTGGGTCTTCCCTGGGGCCTCCTCCCGGTGGGACGTGCCCGGAACACCTCACCAGGGAGGCGTCCAGGAGGCATCCTAACCAGATGCCCGAGCCACCTCAACTGGCTCCTCTCGACGTGGAGGAGCAGCAGCTCTACGGCGAGTCCTCCCAGATGACCGAGCTTCTCACCCTATCTCTAAGGGAGAGCCCAGCCACCCTACGGAGGAAACCCATTTCGGCCGCTTGTATCCGCGATCTTGTTCTTTCGGTCATGACCCAGAGTTCATGACCATAGATGAGGGTAGGAACGTAGATCGACCGGTAAATCTAGAGTTTCGCTGTGGGTGTTCTTTAGAAAGAAGAGATCAGACATGATGGAAAGGTCGAGATGGATGCGGGGAAAACCTGGGACCTGAAAACAACTGCTTCATCAAAGGAACCCATGTGTTAAAACAGGGCAGTCGGACAACAGAACCTAAATCCATCATAGAATCTGTATCATGACTTAAAAATTAATGCTCTCCATTCATTCTGATCGAGTTTGAGCTATTTCGCAAGAATAACAATTTCTTAATCTAAATATGCACAGCTGGTAGAGACAGCTACAGCAGCTGGGAGGGTTAGGGTTGCGTTCCCATTCGACTCTTTAGATCTGTATTTGCAACAGCTTTGGATTTATTAGTGATAATACATATTTAGGTTTGTGGTTAAAATGTGAAGAAAAAGTTTGAGGGAAATAAAGCTTGTATGTTCAGTATACTTTATAGCAACTGATGAGTGTAAATCCACGATCTAAAAAGACATTTTTTTTTAAAACAGGAGGAAAACCAGGGAGCTGAATGTGAAATTATTTTGTGTGTTGTTTTATGATATTAAGATAATTTATTATAACTAATGATAAACAAAATCTATTTAAAACAAAGTTGATCAAATGTACCTATTAGTTTCTTTAAAAAGTTGCCAGCTACAGGGCCACATCCTCAACTTTCACAGAAGCTCATCAATAGGCCCATTAATCTGTTCACCAGATCAGAGAGTAAAGCCGGCAAGTAAACGTCACAAGTCTGCATCCTCGGCCTCAGGCCAGTATCTGCTCAAAGTGCATTTGCTTAGTGTGAACAAAGGTGATCTTTGTACTTTGACATGGGAACACGAACTCTTTGCAAAGCTCATACAAACACAAAACCAAACTATTAGCCTACTTAATACCTGATGCAGCACATGAGCGGAACTTATATCTAAAACCCTCTGAGGCCGTTTCTGCACATGGAGCGAGGCTTACCTTTGGCTCTGCATATTATGCTGTGTTGGTTAAACAACCTGAACTTTAGAGTTTGCTTTTGGATTGGTTATTAATGAATCCAAGATTATACTTTGACTTTAAAAACGACTTAATGAGCTAAAAATCCTAAACTTGAACTACGTTCTTCATGTAGGGCTTTTCATAATTAACCAACACACTGCAGTTCATTTTTGGACAAGCAAAGAAAACAACACTACATTTCTCTCCAATAAGATTGTGTAAATAATAATGTAACATGCTTTCATATCTGATGCTGAAGCTTCCACCTAATGAGCTCAACAAGGCATGGCGTCTTCAGAGTGGCATGCAATGCTAGTTAACAAACAGCATTTTGCATGTATGCCATGAAGTTCAGTTTTACTGTCATGTGACCAGAGCATCTTCTCTCACATGTTAGCTTTGACCACTGCATGCGTTTCTGCAGTCTTTCTTCTGGACTTCGTATAACTTTCATCTTCCCAGTTGCCTATAAAGGCCTGAATTGGTCCTTAGTCTTTATGATGCTGTTTGTTCACAGACGTTCTCCCCTGTGGTCTTAAGAGAACAGCTGGAATTATACTTTGATTAGATTCAAACACAGTTCAGCTATACTCGCTAAATTAGGGTTTCTTAACCCTGGTCCTCAGGGCCAAATGTCCTTCATGTTTTAGACATGTCTCTACTCCAGCACACATGATGCAAAAGATTGCATTTCCTCCTCAACAGCCCCCAAATGCTGCAAATGCCTGTTAATTACCTTTTTAGTAAGGTCAGGTGTCTGGAGGCAAGGAAACATCTAAAACATGTAGGACAGAGGGCCCTGAGGACCGGGTTTAAGAACCTGTTCTAAATAATTAGCGAAATCTGAAGGTCATTCAAATTTTATTTTATTTTTTTTGAGTTAACAGAGTAAAGGGGGGCATAATACAAATGCATTAAACACTTTTTAGTTTTCTAGTTGTAGAAAATGCTGAAACCATTTGTTTCTTTCCACTTCTCAGTTTTGGACTCATTGTGTTCCTCTTTAATCTCAATCCCAATAAAACACTTTCAAGGTTTTAGGTTGTAAGATTGCAAAATACATATTAGTTTTGGGCCATTGTGAGTATTTTCTGTGGAAATATTTAACACTAAGGAGCATCATCAGCTACATTGCTGCGTTGAGCCATTTATCCACATGTTGCTACATCTAACCAACATTTTAAAGAGGCCAGATAAGTCCAAGAAAAACATTAAAAATGATAAGCAGCAGGAATAAGTTTAGCAGATTACTAAAATAAACTGGTAACAGACACTGAGAGTTCTTATTCTATTCATAAGTGGATGTTTAAAAGGCATTGTTTCCTTACTTGCACAGTTGCTGAGAGCGAAGCCCAGTCTCCTCTGGGCGCGGTCGAACACCACATAGAAACCTTCCATAACGGTGGCTCCAATCACCAATCCGTTAGCCGAGGAAGATACGCCAAAACGGAAGCAGTCCAAGTCCTCCAAGTCTCCGATTGGTTGGATGTAAAGCTGTAATGTGACAAAATAACACCATATATTACACCTCATAAAGGTCCTCTGGGGGAAGGTGGAGCAGGGATTTTCCTTTCTGTGCATAGCTACCTGAGGCAGGATAGTAATGCGGAAGGACTGGCTAGAGTTGGTGGATCTTAGGTAGATTGAGATCTTTGGGAAAAACTCCCAGGGGGTTTCACCCTTTGTCCAGCAAGCGAGTTTGGTGCCCTCCCAGAACCCTGCAGAAAAATTATCGATCTAAATCAAAGAGAGGGGAAAAAAAAAAAAAGAGTTAAAATGAAAAAGACAGGCAGCGTGAATGATAAAGGAACAGAAAGAGAAGGTCACTTTGGCACCAAACACGTTTTGATGTTGTCTTTCATTTGACAGCTTTGCAAGAATGAGAGCATGTTACAGGCAAATGTTCAAATTGATCGTGAATGTAGTTTCAAAAGGTGAAAATGCCTAAAGAATCTAAAATAAACAGCTGCATGGAGGTAGCATACTTACTTTCCAAGCAGGAACCCCCTGAACCCTTCTACCTACAGCTGCTGCATCCCTAAACAGTAAGGATCAACTATTCTCTCTCTGCCTCCCTTTGCTCTGACAACCTGTTTCATCATCGTCTGTGAGAACGAGGCAGCGTACCGGTAAGCTGCTTGTGATGGCTTCCACCACCGCACTGAAGACATTGGCAGGAAGTCTCAGCAGCGTTGTCCCGCTGTCAACTATGGCTTTATCTGAGTTATACTGGGGGAAGAAAAAAAAAAAAGAAAAAAAAGAGAGAAATGAACAACATTTTTTTTCTTAATACAACAGGCCTCTGAAACACCGTAAAAAAGAACGATAAAAAACAGGGAGTTTTTTTTTTTTTTTGTTTTGTTTTTTTTACAAGCAGGCAAACTACATTCCTCAACAGTACAGCAGGTGCTCTACATTTATGTAAATGATCCACTAAAAATAACCTTAAAAAAATCATCCAACAAGCAGATCTTTAGTATTAACAGTCTCTCTGTTGCTCAAGGACAGCTACTATGCTGCAATAATAGTTGTAGTAAAGATGTGTGAAAAACCTTTAAGTTAATCTTCTTTTGAAAAATACATTTTATTCAACATTTATTTGTACAAGAAAAAAAATAAAATACATAACTCCACCACTTTTATTTAAGTTACACATGGAATCTTGGGAGTTCCACGTCTCAATATGAATCAGACTTGATCTGATTGGTTTGGATGCCATCACAAACATAAACATGTTTCATTTTACTGAGGACAGCAAGCTCTGGACAGCTAATAATGGAATTTTTGGCAACCAATTTTGCAGATGGTTTTAGAGGAACAGAAAAAAAAAATAAGGAGAAATATCACGCTCACTATTAAGTATGGAGGAGGGTCTGTGATAATATGGGCCTGTTTTTTTGCTAAGACCCCCAGGAATCCTGTTAATATGGCTGCTTATATATGTAAAAAGTTATGATTATGTCTGTGATCTAACTGAAATCCCAGTTACTATTATTTACACTGGAAGAAAATTGTATTTTTGAACATGAATAAGTATTAGCAGTTATCCAAACAAAGGGCATAAAATAATAGATGAATAACAACATAGATTAGCTACTTCCACAGTACATGGTATCACTTGAAAATTCATTATAAAATATGTTAATGCATAAATGTAAGATTATAAAATAAATAAGCTATAAAAAATTTGCTAACATTTGAGAAAAATCAAAAGATCATGAATGTACATTTTTGAAATAATAAAAAATCTAAATCAAACAAATTTAAGTCATTTTCAATATTAGGTGCTCATGGATTACCCACTGATTAAATTGAACTAATTTGGCTTCTGTTCCCGTTATTTGTTTCTTTAAATCAAATGTTTTCCCATACAAATTAAGTTTTGCCTTTTAGAGTTGAAACAATAAATTTTATTTTTTGTCTCATTAAAATAACTGCCAATTAATTTGGTAATCAATTGTTAAGTATACAGAAAAACAATTTGGACCAGAAAGTAAACAGTAAAAAAAATTATAATAATTAAATATATTTTGCATGTAAGATGAAAAAGCTTCTTTGTCCGTACATATTCTCTATCCAGAAGTCCTTAATCTGCAAAGTTTTGCTGAACGTTGTTCAAATTCCTTAAAAGATCTACTATAAAAAGTTTTTTTGGTAACTGATTATTAGTCGATACATCAATAAAATAATAAACACATAGATTATTAGCCACATAATAGTTGCTACTGCCTTTCTTGTTTGCTAAACACTGTCCTTCCTCCTCTGCCTTTCTTTTTCTGCAGTTTTGTCACAACAGCCATTTAAGGACGGTTGGTTCATCCTTCATTTCTCAACATGACTATATCCATGTTTAATAAATCAATTTAAATACTGAATTTTTCAGGTATTTTCCATATGAGATCATGCAGCTCAAATAAAAGATGGCTTCCTTATAAGGCTTGTAACACATCTTTACCAGCAGTGGCGATAAATGTGGGAAGCATTTTATTTAAGTCAGACAGTGCAGAGCTTGATGTTTACCTCTTTACAATCCAGATTCAGATTCTGATTTCCAACTTCCAGCTTCAACACCTCCACCTGGTAGTACCACTCCTCTACAATAGGGGTGTACCAAATCGGCCCCCGATACAGAGTTGGTTCAGCCCCACCCATTATCTAGGAAAAAAAAAAGCAAAGGTTCATCCATCTGCTCACATTCTGGCCCAGCACACTGCATAAACACACAGAAGCCTCCTACCAACTAATCCATCTGTCAGCATCAGAGGGTGCAAGGTGCCAAGGTTGTGTGTGCAACAGCGACAGACCTGCTCTCAGCAGGAAGCTATTTTAGAATAATAAGCTCCTCTCTAACCAGAATAGGCATCCAAAGGGAAAATTTGCTGACACACAGGACATCAGCTATTATGTTTATAAACTGCACTCAGCTGCTGTCTGGTCAATTAATGTTTAATCATTTTGTTGAGTAGAAAGTACTGAGAAACATTCCAGTGGTTCAGCACAACCAGGACGGTATGGTAAACTGTAATAAAACCCTAAAGCTGATATCAAACAATTTCAAAATGTTATCAGATTACAAATTAATATAGTTTATTATTTAGGCAACCTTATGTTGCCATTGTGGATACTCACAAGACTGCCAGCAGGAGGGTCGACCACGCTGCTGGTTGACAGTCCATTTCCGCACATTTGGAGAGAAAAGGTGTTGGGGATTCCCAGCTGCTTCACCATCGAGTTGAAGAACGGCTCCACAGAAGAGTCCGGCTGATTGAAAGACAGGAAGCAATGCACTATAAGCATAATACTTGAACTGGTGCCTATTTTGTTTTACAGAAAACAACCCCTAGTGTGTATTTTATTTGGATTTTATGAGATACACTAATTAGCATATGAATCTGAAATGGATGAGAAATGATCCAACGTGTTTTCTTTTCCTTAACAAGTAAAAAGAGGCACAAACTCATTTTCAAACCCTTTTACACAAATATCCCAAAATATTCCAGTGCAGCAGGACTGTTTTCAGGTTACTTAGCGGCTTCATCTGTGGTAATTTGATCTCTATGAAGACCTCAGAGGTTTGCTAGAGAACATTAGCGAACAAACAGCAAATGCTCACAAGCTTTCTTCCCCTTTTAGTCTAACACCATCAAATTGGTCATAAAATAAAATTCTCAAACTTTTAACATTTCATAGAGCATTGTTTAATCTATCACTTGAAAATGGAAAGATGAAGACACGGCTGTAGATCTAAAAAGATATGGCAAGGCCCAGCAAGGAGAGCTTTAATCACAGGACCACCAAAAACGCCCATAGTAACTCTGGAGGAGCTGCAGAGACCTAGATCTCAGATGGGAGAGTCTACTGATTAGGTTTAGATGTATACTCAAATACACAAATCTGACTACTGAAAGACTGACAAGAACAGAAACTGTTCAAATTAAAGCCAAAAGTAGTATGATCTAAAATTAGCGTCAGGAAGACGATGCTCTAGGCCAGGCATGTCCAAAGTCGGTCCGTCTTCGAGGGCTGCTATCCTGCAGGTTTTGGAGTTTTCCCTGTTTCAGTCCAGCAGATTTCCATTGATAGCTGATTAACAGGCTTTTGCTGAACTGCAATCATCAAAATCAGCTTTACTGAAGCAGGGAAACCTCTGAAACATGCAGGACAGCGGCCCTCAAGGACCAACTTTGGACATGCCTGCTCTAGTCAGATCTGAAGTAAAGGCCTATATGCAAAACCTTGCATGTGTTTGAAAAGACTAAACTAGGCAAGTGTACTAGTTAGTGAGTATGTGAGCGAGTGTAGGAGTGAGCTAAACTTTATTTATATATTACCTATCTATCTAGAACTAAAAGTGGTGTAGGAACAAAAAAAATTAACATCAATGCATCCAGGAATCAAAAGCAGTTGTTTAAAATCCAACGCTGCTCATCACCCTGAACACACCCTCCTCTGTGAACACGGATGACAGCGAAGAGGGGTTTTTTACCTTTATCAGATGCAGGATGTAAAAAAGGTCTATTAATTGTTCCAAGAATAAGAACAGAGTCGCACATTGCAAGAATCACATCAGTCTGTTTAGTTCTGCTCTAGGACAGAAACTTATCCTCTTTTTTTCATATCCGATGTCTCCTAACTTCTGTAAACATCTCTAGGTGCCTATGGGCTGGGTAGACAATGGTGTCTTTCATCAAGCTTGACCTTACATGTACCTTACACGTACATGCTTGACCTTACAAAACTTGATCTTATCCTACATGTAAATTTATCCTAAATGAATTATTTAGAACTACAAAGCACATTAAAACAGCAGATATGCAAGAAGCCAAAAATAAACATGTTGATAATCTCAGAGCAAAGATGCAGAAGTGTTTCAAACAGATCAGTGAATAGAGGTGACAGAGTGCAAAGGGAGCGATGGGTTCCTTTTTGGTCCAGTTTTCAGTCTATTTATTCTTATAGGAAGGTTTATTATTTAAAAGTCAGTGAAATTGTTTATGTGTATTTCTTCAGCTTAGCCTGAGGTCATGTTCCTATTTTTCTGTGCCTGTCAGAAACACAGTATCTGCTGTAGGCAAAAAACATGGTGCTAACTAGAATAATCACAACTGATGGGGCAGAGGGAGCCATAATCGACTGATAAAGACTGGTTGAGGACCAATGAGAAATCAGATTGGATTCAACAAGGGTGCTATCTCTACAGAGAGGAACCTCCCCCCATATAAAGGGCTTGGATAATTCTGACGTCATACTTTTATAAGAGCTGTGTGACTGCTAAAGGCTGATATAGAACCAAGGCTTTTGTGCTGCCACATGGTCAGGGCAGAACATTTTCCTCGCAGCATGTTTGAGAACAGTGGTGGGATTGGTCAGGATTTGGATGGCTGTTGTCGTTAAATAGGAAAAACGGCGATGATTTGAAGACTTCATACAGTGATCCGTTATGAGATCAGTAGTTTGAGCAATGGCTCCCCAAGTATATATATATATATATTTATATATATATACCGTAATTTTCTGACTATAACCCGCAACTTTTTCCCCATTTTTCAACTTTGCGGCTTATATAACAATGCGGCTTGTCTGTGGACTTTTACAGCTAACGGCCACTAGTGTAATACCTAAATCTATGGATTTTACCATCCACCATGTTGACGTCACATTTGCTTCAACACACAAGTACGGTAGCTGTGCGCGGGGGAATGCAGAGGTCCTCCGAAAGCAGACTTCTACCGCGAGTGATACGAGACAGAACGACAGCGAGTCCGGTGTGGCTTGTATATGAACAAATCATGCAATTTAGCTTTTGAGGCTTATATATATATATATATATATATATATATATATATATATAAATATATAATAAAATATTTGAGCATATATAGTCTTATCAATCAATGCCTCCTTATCAATCTAAGAAATGTTTCTTCTGCCCCTGTGTTTTCCTTTGTGAATAGGACGTACACTACAGTGGATGGGATTTTCCATACTTTTGGCAGCTTAGCTAGGTAAACCTTTTTTCCACGGTAGTTCTTGCTATCACAAAAAGAACAAGAACACATTTCTCTGTACTTGTGGGGTCTGGATCAAGCTTAAGTTATGCTCTTCTCCAAACTCCATGTAAAATATTGTGAGAAGTTTAGCCATATATTTTAATAAATTGGTTGAAACTTGATTCTGAACTCTAGCTTTTGTATTATATAGTACTTCTAACATTTCTGATCTTGATTCCTTTAAGATCCTAACATGCAGCTGGTAAAATGCAATATATTCCAAACAAGTTGAAATCAGACACAAAAAAAACAAAAAAATAACTTCTCCAGGTATGAAAACTTTTGCAAGGCCCTGTAATTTGCAGAATTTTTTTTTTATCTTACATGATGCTATTAAAAAGCCAGTCTTGATAAAAGTTAAAAGCTGCAATGTGTGCATGAACAGTACATTTAAAAACAAACTGTATTTCACCTTCTAAGCAACCGTTCTTTCTTTTATGGAGATAAAGATTTCCATGTTAGTTCAGTGGTAAGCCAAGCATAACAAATGGTCCTCTAGGCAAATAAAACCTGATCTTTTGAAGACAAAAACAGCACAAAGTGGTCAGTGTGAGCATACTGTATCTGCTTTTAAGTGACTGGCATTTGATCCAGAGGGTGACTCTGGAGAACAACTAAAGAAAGAAAGTCCTGTACTGCTCCTGACTAAATTATCACGCCCAAAGAAAGCCAACACCTGGTAAAAACATTTGGATTGTCACATTTCAACATTACAGTCTGGTGAAAAAGTATGCATCTATTTGCTGATTTCAGTTTTTTGTTTCTCTCCAATTTCAGATCATCAAAAGTTGGTTTTCAAATGAAGATTTTTTTTTTTAAGTGAATAAAACAATCCAAGCCACTGTAACCCTATATGATAAAGGATAGTTTTTTGAGATTGATATACTAACAAAGAATTTAAATTATGTACTGTATTCTACTCAAATTGATGGCAATAATCTGCCAATTATTGCTTGACAGCAATTGCTTGTGTGTCTGACCAATAGTGTGAATTGCACTAGTGGTCAGACTCTGTGGGAAGAATTCTTGGAAAATCATGATCTACATTCTTTAAATAAGAAGTCTCACCATATGCAATTGCCCAGCTGCAGCTGCACTGGCAGATATTTTAATTTTTTTTAAGTAAAGTTTTCCCAAAAGAATAGTAAAAATCCAACAGAATTGGCTCTTAGTATATAAATCTCAAAAACAAGAACAAAAATACATTTTGAGTAGACCCAAGATTACAAGACTTAGTTAGATGGACACTTTTTTCAGTGCACCTAAAGCTCAAGGTCATTTGGTTTCTGCAGCAAAACAATGATTCAGAGTCCATCAGCAAATCTACCTTTAAATGGAAGGAAAGACACAAAACAAAGGTTTGAAGGACGTAGGTTTAAGCGGTTCAGGTAAGATATGGACTTAAAACTAACTGGGATGCTGTGATACGCCTGTTCATAATATCAAATCTTCCTACATCTACTGTAGATGAAATAAAATACCTCTGCAAAGCAGATAAGGGCAATTTTTCCCCTACAGACTCATTCTCTGAGTGCCGATGTACTAGGGTGTAGGGATATGGATTTTGGCCAGATGTGTTTGTATATATATCTATATATCTATATATATATCTATATATATATATATCTATATATATATATATATATCTATATATATATATATCTATATATATATATATATATATATATATATATATATATATATATATATATATATATATATATATATATATATATATATATATATATAGAGTGTGAATATTGGATAAAAAAAACATTGAAGTTTAACAGGAAGGTTACTCTAAGTTAATTTAACTGCAATTAGAGGGAGAGGGGGTATGAAAATAAGTTCTACTTTTTCATACCCCCTTTCAGACAACTTACATTAGTACATTACTTTAATGATGTCATTTCGATGGATGTATATGCCTACAGGTTTATTTTGGCGGAGGCTTTTGTATCTCTTTATGTTCAGGTGAATTTATTTTGGAAATTGGTGGTTGGTTTGGTTGATGTTAATTAGTCTCTTTTGTGTGTATTTGGTTGATTTATTTATTGTTTTTTGTCAAATTGTCTGAAATAAATTCTTGAATGAATAAAATTAAATGGATTTTTAAATTTTTTTTGTATTAATGCTGGTTATTGCTTCCTGACTTTAACATATGTTTGACGATCTAAAACCTTTAAATGGGATAAAAAAGCATAAAAAGAAGAAATCTATACAAGGGTAAATACTTTTTTCGTCTCATCAAAAAGATGTGAATCAAATCCATTCAGAATCTCCGTATGGAATACAGAGGAAATAAGATTAAACCAATTTGAAAACAAAAGCAAGTTAAAGAGAACAAAGACGTGCATGTCACAGTGGACTGATGTAAATGAATTAGGATAATATATCCATTCTGTTGTCATGTGAAAACATCAATGAAAACATCTAGATATGATCTCAGACTGAAAAGAATGCGTAACCCTAACTAATATGCAGAGCATTACCTCACACAGTCCTGCTTGGCAGATAAAAGGTAATATCAACTAAATCATCTCCATTTGCAAAGCTATTTTATTGCTCTGATGCATATGTGTTTCTTTGACCGCATTTCATGCACTGTCAGGACACTACAGCAGCTTCCGCGGTCTGTTTACTCATGTTGGAGCGGCATGCTAAAGAACAGAAAAGAACATCTGAGCAAAATAAATGTCAGGCTAATATCTCTATTTGGTGGTGTTGTTTTTTTAAAGGTCTTACTGGGTTAAAATTAAAGAGCGTACATCTCACCATTGCCAGCATAGGGTAGGCCAGCCCCAGAATGCCTTGCCAGTTGATCCCAGGCAAAAAGAAGCTGTCAGATGATAGGATGGACGCAATGTTAACAGCGATGGTTCTATTTGGTCCGTTTGGGATGGTGACGAGGTCCGTTCCCAGCTCGCCCTCCCAGTTGCCTTGTGTGTATCTGACAGCTACTAAGCGACTAGTTGACTGGTAGGTAGTGGAGCTGCAGGGACAGGAAGAAGCCGAAGAGTGTGAACAGAAGTGTGCAGGTGTAGAGTACCTTATATTAACATCGTCTGTGTCATAAAAAAGAGGGAACAAAGCTAAAGCATAGATGCATCTCAAGAAATTAGAATATCAAGAATAGGTTTATTTCAGTAATTTAAGAACTGAAGCTCCTACAGATTAACTGCAAAGAGTTTTCTGTTAATTTTGATGAATGCTTCCAAAATTAATTTCCTCAAAAAGTTGAATATAACACAACGTGATCAATTAAATGATTTCCTCCTCCTGACATGGATCTCACCACAGTATGCAAAGTCAATACTTGATTTGTGCTTTTTTTTCATTAATTATGAGACCAATGCTCCTTCTGTTCTGTTGTCTCTTATCGCCACCGTGGTTTCTCTATTTGCCTAAATCCAACACAGTGAAAGGTATGGATTCCTTTGGCAGTGTGGGCAGGCGTCAAGAACTGCAGGAAACCAAAATTAGGACTGTAATAAAGCTCGTTTGCAGAGGAAGCTAAGGTGTGTATACATTTTCCTAGCAGGGAGCATCCTGTGTAGCACCAGAACTATTATGAACTGTGGAAACCAGTGGACTTCTCTAGTCTTCCTGTGGACTCATAATTTCATTAAATGCAAAGTTTAATAAAAATTCAAAGTGAAGTTTTGGTTTAATCCCCTTTATTTTTTAGCTCCGTTGATGGCTCCAATGTCTCTGGTTCAGTAGAGAACCATGTCCTGCTTTAGTCTACAGTGACTATAAAGCTGCGTCTGAATGTCCGTCCTAACATCTAAATCCTTCAATCACTATATAGAGCGGGACTATATAGTGGACTTAATAGTGAACTCAGTTAACTGACTGTTCTGAAAGACTTTTCACTTAACGTTGTTCACATAACGTACCTGCGGCATCTTTGTTATTTGTCGCCGCTATCTGGTAGCGACAGCGGGCCACTATAACAACAAATCCCATGATGCTTTGGAGGAGAGTTCACCTCCCAAAGCATTCCAGGATATATCTGCCTGTCTGGTGACCATGGAAGATCACTACTTTTCCTGGTGCATTGTCGGAAATTTCAAGTCCACTACTTTTTCATCCACTAGACATTCTGACACTCATCTAAAATGGCGTAACTGCTATATAGTGCCCTATATAGCAGTTAGGGCAGAAATTCGGAAACAGCCTAAGTCTTCAGCTCCAGTCTGTGATCATCAAGCCTGCGGTTATCCCTGTGAATTTTCGACTTTTGTACTGGATCTTTTCCTTCCGCTAAACTTTCTATTGCTAGGATACAGCAATCTGAACACCCAGCTCCTCAGGTTGTGGTTTCCTCAGATTCACCCTCTTTGTGAAGTGAGTCAATGACTCTTCTCTCAGCAAGTGCCAAGTCTGTCTTCACCATGACTGTATGGTAATAACATTTCTGCCATAAAATGTTTTTAATTGGTTGGTTATACTTTTCTGAGGAAATTGAATCAGGATTTCTCATTGGCTGAGGGCCAGAATCACAATAAACAAGAGAAATAAAAATCTGGAAAATCCCTACATGTTTAATAATTAAGTATTTCCACTAAATTACTTGAATAACTGAACTTTACACTTAATGAGAAGAATGTTTATTATTTCTGTGAAAATCTCTCTGCACACATTAATGCCAAATTATGATCTACAACTGTAACAATCTAGTTATTTTGGAGAGTATGCAGACATTTCCACACAAAGTGTCACTCACAGCTTAGTGTTGAAGTAGCGAGTAATGTATGGGTGTGGAGCCGAAGCCACAGCAAAGTTGCTGCTGCCTGTGTCCACCAGGATGTTGAGCTGAAACACACAAGGAAGAGTTTGCTTTAACAAACAAAGTTATCAGCTACCCTTCCTTCCTTGTATAAATAACTCACTTGGAAAAAAAACACTGTAAGAAATGACAGCAGAGAAGCAATCAGTCTACAATAGGTTATGCATTTTATTTCATTGAGGGGATTAAATGGATTAAAATTGAAAAAAGAACCCACTGTCTTAGTGGTTACTGTAATGTGACTTCTTCTTTTTGCGGACAGAAAATAAAAGATAAACTTGTCACTTTGCTGGTTGTACCGTCTCCATGATCACAAAAACTGCTGTTAAGCAAAGAGACACATTGTGACATAATTACTTTCTATCTGGTAGACGATCACGACAGCCCTGAGCGGCGGGCATGAACATACGCCCTCGCCAGCCGTTTGGGTATGTGTCATGTGTGGAACGGCAAGCAGCGATGGATATAATTCTGTCTTCCAGGCAAGTTAGCGAGCGAGCATCAGCTAATTAGATAGTGGAGTCCTGTCACCTCCTCGGCTCCATCAACCATCACTGAAAACCACTCCTTGCTATGGGAAGGCCCCACAACCACATGTTAGCTCCCACATCTGTGGAAACTCTGATTCCTTCAACCAGCAGGTGATATCTAAGATCAGCAGTCTTTTACTGTAAGCAGTGGACAAGCAGGAAGTAGCTTAAAATACTAAAAGTGTAGAGGGTGAAGCCAATAACTTCCTCATACTTTGCTTCTAAACCTGTTTAATGAATGCTTCCTCACTGTTAAGCAAAGGTTTGTGTTTAGACATTATGCAATGATATAATAATCAACGTTTTATTTTATTTACTTGTTCTTATAAAGTTTCAATCGGGTTATGAGTTCCTTCTTTCAGAACTTGTTCTGGTCTTTTCACTGTCATCCTAAAATCCCCAGCATCACCTTGTTCACAGCAGGAATCCGTTGCCAAAACAAGCCAAACAAGCCTGGCTGGAAAATACCGTAAACTTGTGAGAAGGGACAGTAAAAGGCACTTTTTCTTGTCTCTGTGTGTCTCTCTCTCTCTCCCACTCTTGTCTCAGCAGCCTGCAGTTGAGCGTTTGCTGCCTAATTGGCAGCGGCTCCATGGTGGCAATGTGCATCTGCTACCTGTTTGTACCAATTAGCAGATGGGAGAGCTCTCCGCAGCCTCTCTCAGCCCGGCTGTGCCACATGTTAACAGATGCAGCAATTAGAGGCTGATTTGAATAGCGCCTCGTTTAACACCACGGCCCTGTAATCACATCATGATTTAGTTAGCATAATACGGAGAGTGTGACCCAATCGTATTGAATTACAGGACATTCTGGCAACAAATAACCAATTGAAACCAAAGTGGATTGAGCTCTGCTGGCGTGAATAACTGATGTAATGGACTCGCTGTAATTATGCCAGAGAGGAAATGTTTATTGGCCATTTTATCTGAGCAGGAATAGCAAAAGGTGGTACAAAATACATACATTTTAAGTATATCTATGTAAAAACAAAATAGGATTTTTTTTACCACTTGAAAAGGAGAAACAGAGGGAGAAAAGACAGAGGAAAAGGAAGAGCAGACTAAAAGAGATCAGGTAAGTACATGAAGAAGGAAGAAAGGACCAAGGCAGACGGAAAGGACAGAAGGTTATGAGATTACCAAATGGATTTAGGAGAACTGCAAATATGTTTATGTTCTTAAAAAATCTTACTTTAAATTCGTCAGCCATACCTGGATGGCAAAAAACAAATTCCGGACTTTTCCTAACTTCTCCAAACTGCATTTACCTGCACAGTTTTTACAGCTTATAATTAACTCGCCTATCAATCCAAAGTAGAGATACGTCCAAATAATGACACTTTAGCACAGCATAAACAGTAATGCAAGATAATTTACTAGAACTGCCATAGAGGTGTTTCCTTTTCACCCTGTTCCTTTGCTCTGTGTATGGAGAAAGTGACATGAAACAGACCTCAAGCAGGAGTCAGTCATCTGGTACATCAGAAAACATATGTGAGGAAATACAAACATCATTGACTGAACTTCACATGGCTGAACTTCCAAAGGATCAGTGCTGGCTGAATTAGCAGGTTACTAAAACTAGTTATTAAAACTAATGTATATCTCCTTTTTCATCATTCTATCAATATTCTCCCACTCTGCAGTATTTGTCAGTTCTATCTCGAACGTTCTGCTCTCTTTGTTTTTTCTCATAGTAGCTTCATCTGGTCTGTGATTCCATCCTGGAGAGAAATATCAGCTGTGCTGCTGCCATCAACACCTTTGTTGATAGATGTTGGAGATTGGCCTGTTTTTCCAGTGAAGTCCTGTTTCTCTGACTGTGCCTGGCTGGATGAGGTCTCGTTCTGTCCTCTGACTTTGGAGCTGTCTCAGAGCGCGTCTGCCTGACTGTGTGTTTCCTGGACGGGGCCGCCTGTGGAGCTGGTTGACAGTTGCCTTTTGTGTCTCTGCATCTCTCTGTATGTCTGCTTCTGTCTCCTTGATCTCCAGTCGTCCTCAGCAGATGGCCGCTCACACCAGAGATGGGGACTCGAGTTTGTGACTCGTACTCGAGTCGCACTTAAGTCGCATATTTAATGACTTCAGACTCGACTTAGACTTGCATTTAAAGGACTTCAGACTCGACTGAGACTCGTGATTTCCGACTTGTGAACAATATTTTATTCCAGTGTAAAAACACTTATTCAAGTGTTTTTTGTTTTACTAACTTGACTGATCGCCGCTCGCCTTACTCGCACACAGAAGAAAACTCAAAGACCCAAACCGTGAAGCACTCAAGTTCAAGTGTTTTATTTATACAAAAAGCCACAGCAAAAGTGGCATAATAAAACAGTCCTTTTCTTCTCCTGATAAAACCTAAAATTCAAGAGTTTTCCTTAAAAATCAGAGGCTGGAAGTTGGGCTCCGCTTGTTCTGCTGCTTCTGGTGCGCGAGTGATCAGCCTGCAGCACTCACTGGCTGATCCACAGACTCTGCGGCGCTCCAGCACTGTTCCACTCCCTGGCGTGCCAAACCCCTTTCCAGACCGATCCAGCTAAAAAGAGAAGCAAGGAGAACGCCAGCATCCACGCGCCAAAACCCCGTCGGAAGATATATGCCTGTTTATGCTTTAAGCGAGGGGGAGCGCTACTTACAGGCGAGGTTCCTCCTCTGCCCTAATACTCCTTACTGCGCCATCAGTGCGCACGGATCCCGCCTGCATCTTCCCCAGCAGCGCGTCCGTCTCCATCACCTGCAGATTCCGTTCTCCTTCTCCTTTCCTTCAGACTCCTTTTATGTCGGCTTTAATCAGCCCTTGCTCACACCTGAGCGCAGCATTACGCAGCGCAATTAATGCACTCCGCCTCCTCAGACAACTACTTCAGTCCAGTGCGCATGGATTGTCACAAGGGAAAAACAAACCAAAACAACCCAACATGCAGGAAAAATTCAAAAGTCTAAAATAAAGGAAAACAATCATATAAAAAAGAAACATCCAAACATGCAAAGCTTAAGAAGAAAATACAAAGAAAAACAAATCATATCTTCCTATCCAAACATGCAAAGCATAAAACTAACATTAAAATGAAAGAAAACCATAAATCATATTTTTCCCTGTGCAACACACTGACGTCACTGACGCGACATCACGTGGACGGCAGGATTGTGATTGTTTTTTTTTCCACAGTCCTCATTTTCAATAAAAGAGCAGACATTTACTGCTAAAACTAGAAAAAGTTGTAACCACAAATGTCAGGAAATACTGTAAGAAAATGTTAAATTTATCTGGAAAAAAATTTTGTGTGTGCTTTTTTTAATTGTATTTTTCATTTAGCAGTTCAAGATAATGATAATTCCATAGATATAATAGCGCCCTTTAAGCTATACCGTCTCCGTGATAGAGATGAAAACACAAGGAGAAACAAGCAAGCACAAAAATTATTGCACTTTTTAAAATTAATCAAGTGATTAGAATTTTTTGTGCGATTAATTGATTATTGCGACTTGAGACTTGACTTGGACTTGAGCTCTCAAGACTTGAGACTTGACTTGGACTTGCAAAAAATGACTTGTGAACATGTCTGGCTCACACTGAGCCTGGTTCTGCTGGAGGTTTCTTGATGTTAAAAGGGAGTTTTTCCTCTCCACTGTTGCTACAAACATGTTTGGTGTGAAGGATTGCCTTCAATGAGTCAATGCATCAGCTGGTTTTCCTTAGATAGAAAGCTTTGAATCATTTTGACTGTATGATCTGGTTGAATTGTCTCTGTAAATCCCAGATGACGTGTTGTGAGTTGGTGCTATAAAAATAAGCTGAAATGAATTGAATTACACCAAAAGTACCACAACATAAAGTAAGCGATCATCTGCTGATATTCACAACTAAAACTCATTATTTCATCCCGTAAATAAACGAGTTTTGGTATTCAAAGACTAATTGACTGAATACAGTCCTTGTCTCATCTGCATATTTTATTCTTTTTAACCAGAGATTGAAATATAGAGAAACCAAGTTGTCTGGTCTTTTGTTTTAAAACCAAATGTAATCATTGACAACAGAAAGAGAAACAGGATAGCCTTTTCCCTCAAATTTAATCCAACATTTTCATCCAAGTGAAAAAGAAGAACTTAAAATATACTACTGTCACACAAAAACATTCCTGTATATCCCCTCTGAGAAGCTGTGCATGTCCAAGAGTTTACAGTTGAGTAAAAGCAGAAAACAACCCACTTTTCTCTCACTTTGCCAATGTGATAATCTGACATGAACCCCTGGTTGATTTGAATTAGGGCTGCAAGAAATTATTATTTTTCTAATTGAATAATCTGTTGATTATTTTTTGATTAATAATTGGATAGCAAATTTTTTTTTTTTTCCCAAAAATAATCCAAGTGAAACTATAACTTCCACTTGAGGAGTTCTGGATACACCATACTGAAAGAGAATTTATTTTTTATCTTAAATGCAAAATGTTTGTATATTTTATTACAATTTTGCTATAATTACTGCTTTAAGTGGGTTGCTCAGCTATAGGCATGTTTTAAAGTCTCTAAACTCAAGTAAAAGATTAATCGATTGCTAAATTAGTTGACAATTATTTCAATAATCGATTAATGAAGATTAATCTGATCAGCCTCCCTTTGATTGCTGCACTTTTCGAAGAAATCTTTAATTCTTTTGACACCATGATAGAAACAATAGTAAACTTTGTAAAATTATATTCAGTATTTCCGACTACACTTCATGAATACATCAGTTATTTTCTGGGAAACCATCATAGTAATAGAGGTAAAGAAATGTTTAAAGTTATGGTTACGAAACTGCAAACTTCTCAATCATCCACTTTCTACAGTTCAAATTATATTAATTAGCTGCCAGAGAAAGAGCTGCATACGGTGGACTAATGTTTTTGCCCCACTGGCAGCTGCTGCTGAGCACTGCCGGACAGCTGGAACAATTTTTCTCCCCTTAGTAGGAAGGATCTAGGCTGCCCAGAAAAATATTTAGTTATGACACAAAGAGGCAGTCATTATGTGTGAACTAAAGAAACGCCACCCATCACTTTAATCAGTGTTATGAAAGAATTAATGATCCGTTTTAAATGAACACAATAACGTTAAATTCCGTAAAAGTTTAAAAAATAATCCACTGGACTTGGTCCAAGTCTAGTGGATTGTTTTTTTAACTTTTACGGAATGACAACGACCTGGATGACTGAGAATCTTCATCAGCAACATGTTAAATATTTCTGCTTGACATGTTTTATGCCGTACTGTCCTGAAGTTTTGGTGTTTTATTAAAGGTTTTCCTTCAGAGAGAAACTCATACAGACGCATGCCTTCACACATGGCCATGCTTTAAATATTTTAATCTCTTTTCATTGTGGCGCCTGCCTATTAAGTGGAGTGTGAAACTATGAGGAACACTCAGAGATTTCTTATGAAAGATTCACATGGCAGTGTTGTAAGCCAGTTTTTTCCCCTCCATCTCTTTGTCTATCTATAACTTCCCTTTTGCCTTTTTATAATTTCAAATCGAGCCCTCTTTTTTTCCTGTAGCATGCTAAAAGAAGCCCTGCAGTAATTTATCATTAGTGCTTGCATAGTTACAATCAAAGCAAAAAGAAAATAATAGTAATTAATTTTAGGATGCTTTCTATTCTTAAATTAATTTTCAAAGCTGTGATTTTTCTTCATGTTTTTGTTCGTTCCTCTGTAGCCCCATAGCAAGGAAAACTGATAAGCCTCTATGAGACAGAGAAACTAAGCTGCACCACCCAGGAGTCTTTAAAGCTCTGATCTGTTTAACTGCAGAGGCCCCGGGGCCAGCAGGTCAGCCTACTAATGAGATAATTCACCTTTGCTTTAAGCTCTGCTTCAAACGCTTCCACTCGAACACAATGGCAAATGGCTGCCACCCTTAAGGCCTCATGTATTCTTAATTCCCCACTCATGCACATTTAGTCCCCCTTAATCATTAATATGATCTTGTTAGGCACTTTATGTTACAAGAGGAATAAAATGACGCCAGGTTACCCCCGGCAAAATTTGTCTTGCACCTCAAAGAAATGGAGTTGGAGGTAGGAATGGCCAATTATTATATCGTTTATGAAGCAATCATGATAGATAATTGTAAAAAAAATTATAACTGATGTTGGAAAACCCTCAAAAATGTTGTTTGGGTTTTTACCCTGGCTGTTTGGACAGGTTTTCCCACCGCGGGTATAATGAAATCTGTATTAAAAGCTATGTTTTCTAGTCATAATATTATTGATAACCATTATTGAACAAACAGCACAGTTTTACAGCACATAATGTATGTGTTGTTGCAGTGAATGGCTACTTATGACAATGGGATTTTTTTATCTTTAAAAGGGGAAATAATCTTTGTTGCAATTTCAGCCATGGGTGACTAATACACAAATAAAAATCGGGGATGGCTATTCATTTATTTTTTAATATTTCTGATTTTATTATTGCTTTTACTTTTATAAAATAAAAAAAGTCACTGAGCTACTATTTAAGGTGTGTCTAACCCACAACTGGCAGTAGGTATGTGACTTTAAATGTTTAGGATGGCTGAAAGGAAGAAAAAACAGCTTTTAGCTTGGGTTGCAATTCAAACAATTTTCAATAGTAAAGTCAAGTAAGAACAGTACTGTAGGAGCTTGTTGCGGAGGTTTTGGTCCAAAGTTTGATTGATTTTTTTTGTTCTTTAAAGGAATCATATACCGTTATTAATAGTTTAAAGTCAGCTGATTTGTTATGCAATGAGATGGCTAATTAGCCTGCAAAATAATCCATAAAGAAATGTGACATTATATCTTATTTTCAGGATTTAAAAACCATTTATGCTCCAGAACAGAATGCACATTGGATGAGTATCGTTTTAATGCATCTGTTACTGCTTATGAAGGTAAACACTATATTTTGCAGCAACAAATTTGACTTTCTGGCTTAATTTGCTGTTTTTCTGAAAAAAAAAGTTGTATTTTTCAGTCATTCTCAAAATAAATCTTGAAATTAAGTACATTTTCATGATTTTTTGGTCAAAACAATTAACAGCTTTTAATCTAAACTGAGAGATTTAAAATAACTTAAGTTGTGGCACTGAACATGCAGTACAATCCCTTATTTATAACCAACTACAGATTAAATTGTGTTTTCTTTTCTTTTTTTTTTTTTACAGCAAATGTCTGCTGGGAGCTATAGTTTTTTTTTTTCTCAGACTGGGGCAGCTCCTTGCTCCATGGGAGCCTCATAATCCCAGTCAGCTGCCTGGAAGGAAACACTCTGGTTCCTCACAGGCAGCATCATGTGAGCTCATGTGAGTTTGGGTCCTTAGAAAATAACAGCTGGTTAGAAAGACTAATAATGAGTCACTTTTCCCTCCTTCATGTGACACAGGAATCATTGTATTTCAAGCATTTTCAATAAAATACAACACTGATTCAATGGAGAGAGAGAGACTGTAGTTGATTAAGTTAAAAGAAAAGATTTAAATGAAACAAAAACAGAAAAGAGTCTGATAATAGACTGCTGTACCTTTTGGCCAGGCGTGCCAATGGACATCTCTATGTAGTAGCCTCTACCTGAGTCCCCCTGTAGATTATTGACCATGTCCAGAAAGTTGACAGTCCCGCTGGGATCAGAGGCCAGAGAGAGGCCGTCTCCATCCGACTTCAGCGCCAGAACCCGGACTGAGGACGAGTTCGCCCCGGATGATAAATTAAACTTCCCCGGGTACATTTTCAACGGGATTGAAAACTGACATTTAAACGCACCAAAGAAGAAGCTGAAAACAAATACCCGAATGGAAACAGAAGCGAAGTTGGCCATGGTTACGGTTGTTTTCTTTTTCTCCGAATGTTAATAACTGAAATAGTTTTTAGAAAAGTTGCTGCGGAAACTTTCTCTCCTGAGGTTGGGGGCTCTGCTGTCATGTCAGGGGAACAGCAGCTGTTTTGTTGTCGCCATCATGGAAACGCAGCCTTCTCTTCGTCATAAACAGACAGAACATCCTCCTAATGTTTGACTGGCGACAAAAAGAAAGCAAAACTTCTCACAGCCGCGACTTTTTCCAAAGGACTTGTGTCCATCCACACCTCCAACCGCGTGAAGTCTGACGTTGTAAAGGCAGTAACTTCCGGTTTGTACTTTCAAAGTAAAATATAAGCCATTTCTGGGGGGAATTATAAGCAGGGGCTTTCTCCCATAATCAGGGCCGGTTCTAGCCCTTTGGTTGCCCTAGGCAAGATTGAGTTTTGCATTAAGCATTCAGAAAAAACTGTAACTTAGCATGGAGTGATGCATAGACAAATACCAGAATAGGTTTCAGTACCTTTTCTTTTTTATTATTTTAAATAATTTATTACACACTCAAAGTTAGGACTGTGCAAAAACACTTTTAACCATCTGTAAGGACACTGTAAAGTATAACTAAAAAACTGGATTGAATCATTGAATGAATTTATTTCAGACAATTAACAAATTTAACACACATTAAAGAAATATTAAATACATCAATTTCAGAAATTACCAAATAACAATAAAAAATAATAAATTTAAGAAATTCTTCAACCAAGGACTACATAAAAAAGTAATTGATAAACATTAAATTAAAATTTCTGTTCCAGTTCAATTAAATCATTTGAACATAAATAGAAATGAGATAAACAAAATTTTCCTCTAAATAAAATATATCAGCTATATTTACCCTGATTTCTGACATTGATTAGTGATTAAAGAAAGGATTAACCCTCTACAAACAAAAGTGCTTTTATGAATACCATTACAAAATTAAAAGTTTGAAGTTGTTGTTTTTTTTTTGTTCACATATTCTATGATGAACAGCCATAACTTCATATATTTTGATGATTATTTGTACATCCCTTTTGAATACTCAATGCAGATAATCACTACAAAATATTTTATTTATATTAGTATCTTCTACCCATTCTCAAGCTAATAATATAGCACATAATTCTGCTGCATATATACTGAGAAAAAAATGATGTCAACATTAGGGATGGGGATCGTTAATATTTATTGATATCGATACCTTTATCGATACTCCTTATCGATCCGAGTCTTTATCAATACCACTATCGATACTTTTCTGTTATTTGGTGGAAAGACGATGCAACAAAATTTTTTTAACAGAACTGGTATTGCTTCTATTGCTTAACAAGTGAGCATAACAAAAACGTTTCTAGCCTTCAATAAACATGGCTAATGTAATAGGCCACTTCGAAATGACATAAAACTAACTAGAATATATTTTCACAATTGTTGGTTAATGTATTGTCTACTGTCACTTTTCATCATGTTTTTAGTGATTAGGAAAATATTTAACAAATAAATAATTGTATTTTAAATTAAATGTAATTTTTAATAAATGTTGGCATCAGTAGTTTAATTATATATAGAGCAATATACAACTGTATTACTCATGTTTCTCGCCAAAAACAAAATTTCCCGTTTTCTTTACGTTACACTTGAAGGCATCATGATAACCTAATTGTCGTTTTACTGAGCTAATCTGAACACATCATCACGCAGCACGTCTGAAACGAATTTACTTTTCAAGCTAACTAGCTTGTATGCTTCCGATTACAACACGGATTTCACAATGAATATTTTTAACTGACCGGACAAGCTACAAAGTCTGTGTGCGCTTACCAGTGGTACTCTGAGTGGATGATTAAGATGGGCCCGACTGCGGCGGCAGCAGCAGGAGGAGGAGGAGGAGTCTTTTCCGTTCAGCCATCCTCGAGTCGCGAGCTAAGTTAACTGCCAGACTTCACTAGTTTTACTTTTAATATCTGTTTGCTTACAATTTCATTCCAAAATATTGGTGTACATGCTGCAGTGATTGACGTCACGACTTCCGGGTTGGAGGGCGCTTGAAAAGTGATCAGAATCTTTTCCGATATGCTCTTAAATGTGAAAAAATAAATAAAAAAACGGTGGTATATTTATTTGTTCATATTTTGCTATTTATATATACGTAAGGTTAAGTCAAACTGACGGACGCTTCATAACCGGTTTAATTCGCTTTTTTTTCTAATTCTATGATTAATGGGAAGTAAGCCTAAGGGCGACGCTAAGTATAGAGGGCGCCCCCAACACATTTGTCGCCCTAGGCAATTGCCTAGCTCGCCTATAGCAATCGCCGGCCCTGCCCATAATGAAATAAAGAACTTTAAAAATGTAATTTTTGACATAAAGATCTTACATTATGGTACATTTGGGCTGTTATTAACATCAAAACTGTATCACTGCCTTATTTGCGTCCTGTGTGGTTATCTAAAGCTAAACCATAGACCTTTATTCTGAAAGGTAACTCTTTAAACGTTGTTCTACATTTTATAAATCTTGATACCATGGTGTTTACCATTTCCTTCATGATTGGTGACATTTTATTTCAACAAACTTGCTCTAGGCAGATAGAGCACTGAAAAAATAAAAAAAGTTAACTGATTTTTACATTTTATTTCAGTTAAATATGGGAGAAAATTCAGAATTTTGAGAAAAAAGTCAGAATTCTGACTTTTTCCCATATTAAACTGAAATAATATTTAAAAATCAGGTATGGTAAAATACTTTGAAATGTATTTATTTATATTTGTTTTACAAAGATATCCAGGTAACTTATATAACCAAGTAAATATAACTGGTTGCTGCACACCTCTCAACATAATTCATTATGTTGTTTATATTGGAGTTTCTCAGTGTTTCTTTATTTTATAAGAACTCCTGTACTACTAAACCAGATATTTTAAGAATATTTTAAATATTACTTGAAAGTTTTCATAAAGTTTTCATAAAGTTATTGAGTGAAAAAACGGCTTTTAAATGCATGTCTTACACAAATACTGTGTTATTGATCAAATTATTTATGGTACTATGAATAATAAATGGTCTGG
Source organism: Cyprinodon tularosa (assembly GCF_016077235.1). Taxonomy (NCBI): domain Eukaryota; kingdom Metazoa; phylum Chordata; class Actinopteri; order Cyprinodontiformes; family Cyprinodontidae; genus Cyprinodon; species Cyprinodon tularosa. The sequence goes on from NW_024038781.1 coordinate 987,081, forward strand.
TGCATCTGTTTTATATGTTTCAGTTGTATCTCATATATTTGTTGAAAGGTGTAAGAAAAAATAACTGAAAGTATAAAGCATGACAAAAAACCTTGGTCCACATCTGCTGTTTGTAAATGATTTTCATGCAAGAAAAATTGCTTTAAGTCCAGGAAAGGTGGTTTCTCTCAAAATCTAGTGCTGCTGCTTTGCCAATAAAACTTAGCAAAAAAAATGTATTCTTGTATTAATTGAAATAATTTATTATCTTAATGTCCTACAATGTCCACACAGTGTTGGGTCATGGTTTTGCTTTTATTCTCATAAAAGGCTTTACCTATCAAAGATTGTGACACTTTAAGGTGTTATTTCTTTTCTGTTGTGTTCCCAAACTTTTGAGCCAGTGACCCCAAAAGTAGCACTGCCATACAGTGATGATCCACTAATAATACATGTAACCATTTCACCCTATATTCATACAAAAAAATACCATGAATTATATCAGTTTTAAAATACATGAATTTAATTTAATTCATCATTTTAAATGTATTTTAACTATCTAATGAGAAATATAGTTATTTAATGCAATATTTAAACCGATATAAATACAATTTAGATCTACTTATGTCATGGTTCATTGATTCCTTTAATGTGAGACACACATTTACTTTACTTCATTGATCACATTTAAATGACTGTGAAAGCGGACTCACAACCCCAACTTTGGATAACTCTGTTTCAGATTTAGGACATCTGTGAATATGAATTTAATAGGTGAATGTAATATGAATGATAAGTATTATATTATTGGTGTGTTACCTTATGTGTTTTTTCGCTGCTGCATATTCTTCCAAATTTTGCATGAACCTTCATTTAGTTCATATGATCAGTTTGCTCCTTCTTGATGATGACAGCATTTATGTGCATTGTGGGAACAGATGAGAGTGATAAAAAAAAATGTGAAGCAAAAACACATTTGTAGGTGGAAAGACAATTATGTTTGTTTTTTTTTTTCAATGGGGAGAAATACATTTACTAGGAGAGAACACGTGGCCTGATAGACATATCATCCACATTAGAAGTTATGATGAATTATGTCAACTTTAAAGCCTGCAACAAGACAACTGCAAGATTAAGAATATTGTGGTTAAAATCCAGTTTTCTGCCATCACACCTTTAAATCAAATAAAAATGTACTTTTTTAGCCTGACAAATTGTTTAATCATGTAAATCTAAGATTGGTTATAATATTAACTTACTTGTTGTGTGCGAACCAAAGGAAAACAGTGAAAGACCATCAGAAAGCATAGAGAACCATTATAATGCCTGTTACTGGAAAATCTGACCAAGCAACAACTAATAAACTTCCATTCTGCATTTCCAATACAGGTATGCAGTAATATTAAATATTGACATGTGTCACAATAAATTAGATTTATATAATTTATGTGACAAAACAAAACAATACTGTGTAATTGTGTAGTTGGAGGGAAAAAAGCGATATATTTGAAATGAAATTAATTGAAAAATCAAAACAATCTAAAACAGTTTCTATTCAGCCCACATAGTAAAAATCAGAATCAGAATTACTTTATCACTTGCAGGAAAATGTTTATGTCTTTAAAAGTCTTTAGAAGTCACCTAAATTCAGTCTGTCTGTGTCTAATGTAATTTGAGTGTAGCCTTCACAGCTATTCTAGGAAGGCCTCAGAGGTTTGTTAGAGAACATTGGTGAACAAACCGTATCATGAAGATTAAAGAACACAAAGGATAGGTCCAGGAGAAAGTTGAATAGAAGTTTATAACCTTTATGAACTTAAGCCTGGTAAAGACATGCTTAATCTGAAATTAAAATACGAGAATCTGATAAAATGACATCAGAAAAAAGTGGAAAAAAGAAAACCACTTGTGCAAGAAAGTCATAAGAAGTATTTTCTGCCACAAGCAATCTAGCAGGTGTTCTGGTCAGATAAGATAGAAATTGAAATTTTCGGCACATAACATGCAATCCAATTCTTCTAAAAGAACCAATCAGTATTGAGACACGGTGGCGGGATGATGCTGTGGAAATTATTTTTTTCCACAGTGATGGAGAAGCTGTTCTTGCACTTACAGCTGGTTCTACAGAGTATTTCATTTATTCAATCCATTTATTTATTAAGGCAATGTTGTCAAACTCATGTGAAACTAAAACTATACACCAGTCTTTACATTCTGTTTTTTACTGTTGCTCTAAGAGCCGTGGAAATATAAGACAATCACAGCTTTTACTACAAAACATACATGCAATTTTCTGATTAGGCTTCTCACGAAATTCTGGTAACAAAGCATAGAAATCTGTTAAGTTACAGTTATATTTAAATGAAATCCAAGAATTATTATTCACTGCATTTACAGCCAGCACATGATGCTATTCAGATGCATTTTCTTTAGAAATGTTCTTCAGCATGCATTCAATTTACTATGCATAGCAAAAAAAAAAAAACTTCAGTTCATTTCAAAGCGTGAGAGGAGAGAGGCATTCTTTTTTCACCGTTTAACTAAGATAAGTCTCATTTGCTACACTTGCAATTCAGAGAAAGAGGATCCCAGTGGTAAGGAGAGATCAATGTTACATGCTCCCCTGTTTCACACAGAAACAACAGTGTTTCACACTGATAGCTGTATGAATCCCCGGATACACGGTCACATGATTTCTCCCTCCCTCATTGAAGTTAATCCCAATACTTTGAATAACTTGTATAATGTGAGGAGAGGCTGTGACAGATAGGTTTCCGGTGCTTCTTCTGTCATGCACTGGGTCTTGTGAATGACCCACTTAAGTACAATTCCTGTTTCTTCATCCCTTTGGCTGAGTTAATTCCATAGCCTGAGAGTATAAAAACAGGGACAGCACCGTGAATCTTGTGGGTGATCATGTGTGCAGTCCATCTTGGGCTGACATGATTTCTCCAATTGTTTAGTTTCATGACCTCCTTTGTAGGTGACAGTAAGCAAAAAAATCTTATGGACTGAAGAAATTGAGGCTTGAGGGGTTTCTCTTGTAAAGTTGATTTTCATGCAGACATATATGCAACATACCAGACCTATAAATATTTAGCAAGAAAGGAAATTAGGATTAGATTATCTATGTTCACTTTCAAACTTAATTTAAATGAATACATATTTTATTTAAAATATATATTTTGTCACTGCATTACCTTCTGATTCTAATTCACAAAGCATTTGAAACAGTGCTCTATCTTGTGTGTGTGTGCTGATTCATTGTTTCCTTTCTCCCATGCAGTTTCTCTCTCAGCCACAGGAGGGCGCGACACACCGTTTCAGCGCCTCTAATCCAATCTGAAGGAGCTGTAGAGCAAATAAGGCAGCTTAAAGGGAGCCAGTGGTCCTGCATTTGGCATCACAAAGCTTCTTTACTGGGACACTGGTACTTAATCCTCACAGCTCTGATCATTACAGCTGATGAGAGGAGGAGAGCACTTTACAACGTCTCATATTCCCACTACCCTCTTTTCTTGTCTTTACTGAGTGAACACAGATACAAACCTTTAAGCTTCATTGCCATTTGTGACTAACTGGGATTCAGAGCTCTGACCTGATATATTAAGACTAATATTAATGTTGTAAAAACTCTTCCCTCCCAGGTTGACTTGCTGAATAAAAGCCTCTGAACCTCTGAAAGTTTTAGACTTTGTCTTGTGAAAACCTGTTACGTCAATGTGTTTATTTTGGATTTTATATGATAGATAAACAATAAGGGCCACTTTATTCTGAAGGGTGGAAGATAAAACATGAGTTTTGAAGCTTTTCACTAATAAAGGTATGAAATATATGGCATGCTTTTTGATCCAGTCACCTGAGTGTAAGCTTTTCTAAAACCCTCTTTTATTCCAACTACATAGATAATCTTTTGATCTAAGGTACACTTGCTTTGCACATTAACGGCCTGATTGACTAAAGATTTGCATGTACAAAACCTCATGCAAACTATGGACGTGCTTAGAAAAGCTGATCTTTATACTAGGTGCAAAACATTTCACGTGTAAAGAATGAATGGAAACAGCAGGCGCAAGTATGCAAATAATATGCGCATTACCAAACCAGGCAAATGTGTAGATGGAGAATATGTAAATGTGAATATTTACAACCTGTAAAGTGCTTTATTAAACCCGGAACTGATTCACAGTTTTCGTGTTTATTTTTTGGCACGTTTGAAAGTCAGGTGCAAACTGCCATCATTGTGGCTATAGGGAGATGATAAGAAGCAAGTGTGTGCGCATGGCACATGTGAACATGTTTGGACTCTCAGGATTGAACATATTTAGAATCAGTAGGAAAAAAAAAACATCTGTGCCGGATAAATTAATACTGGAGACAGTCCTCATTCAATTAATCAACAAGCCCTTCAACCTACAAACCTTGTCGATTACCTTAACATACCTACTGTACTTATAACAGCAATAAAATGCCATTTTTTTGCCCATGCAATTTAAAGCACCTTATTAGGTTACATTGAAAATCAGACCCTGAAGAACCTTAGATTTCTGCCCATTCTTCTTTGTATGTCTATTTAAATCTAGGAAGACTGGATTGAGAGCCTTTGTATACATTATTTGTTAAACCCTGCTACAGATTATTGGTTGGACTTCAATCTGGACTTTGGTCCATTACAGCACATGAATACGCTTTGGTTAAACCCTGTAAGATCGATGTCCTGCAGCTACTTTAAAAGTTGCCTAGCTTCCCTGGTGTCATGGGATGTTCTTCATCTTAGTTGTTCTTTAATTTTACCATGTTTAATGTCCCTTCCTACATGGCTTGCATTTAACTTTCTAGAGGTCTCTCTTCCTGCCTCTCCTTCAAGAAAGGCCAGATTTTTGATGTGCACAACATCATATTTGTTCTCTCAAAATACTCAAAATGGAACTGAAACACTTGCCTGTTTAATGCAATCATTGTTCAATCTTTACATTAAACATGAAGGCCATCTTTTAGTAACTACTTTTGCTGTATCATTTTCTTTGGGTGATGGATTGAAAAGGATCAAAGATTTTACAATCTGAAACTCATATAAACTTGTCACTAGGTTTATCTCTGGCTTCTGTGTTCACTGGTCTCCAAACGATATTCTCAGACAAACAAGCACATATAGACTCTATTAACCAATAAGTTGACTTCAGATGGTGTTTAGTTTTACTCGGTTTTATTAAGGGGTATCAGATGAGGAGGCCAATTAAAAACACACCTGAAACTTTACAGACTGTATAAAAAACATTGAAAATCATATATCATTTTAATGTCACTTCACAGTGCTCCCAGCCTCTGATGTTGGTCTATCACATTAAATGCAAATTAATATCAATGAAGCATGTGACTTAAAGGTAAAAGAAAGTAAAAAAAGTCAATAAATATTATTTCTTTGCAAGGCGCTGATGTTTTTAATATTTAGTGCATGGATCAACAACAATAATAGATAAAAGAAACAGAAAAAAATCTTAGTAAACGGAAAACAGAATTAACTCCATGTAGTAAAAAATGCACATTAGCTCATTAGAATTGTTTGGCTTTGAATCAACTTTGTAATCCAATAGTTGCTGTATTTAAAAAAGAAAAGATGAGATGAAAAGATTAATTATTTCTGATTTAAGCAGTAGTTTGGCTAATTATAGGAACAATATTGTAACTACAGAGCCCCCACCCCACCCCTTTACCTTTTTATCATCACTGAGCCTCAGGATAATCAGCCGCGTAGCCCAGTCACTGTAAGTCTATAATGCCGATGAGAGATTTGCTGAATCTGCTGCTGTTTCGGATGCAGGATAATTACAGCACAGACATGATAGAGCTGGATGAGCAGTAAATGGGGATCACAGTGGGGTAGATTGTCCAAATGTTTCGGAGGCAAATCTCATTTCCGAATCCAATCTAGCATGCTGTTTTATTAAGAGCGGATGGGGTCAATTAGCTTTTCCAACAGTTTATTCAAAATGTTTAAACAGATAAAATGGAGCTTCAGCTTGTTTTCGTAATTGATTTACAAATTAAAAATGTGTTGGAAACTTTCTTTTAACAATCTATTTTAAATAACCAGTGTATAATGTATATTTGGGAGCCTTCTTTCTACTCATCAGATACCAACATAGTTAGCTTGGCTTTATGAGGAGCAGCTTCCTTTTGTTTTCTTCTCAGACAGAGGCGTAGCCAGAAACATTTTATTGGGGCAGCCAGGCAGAAATCAATGTGGCTTGAGGGGTGGCCGAAAGCAGATAGGCTTAAAAACCTCAATTTACAATGAACGAGTAAAACATCCATATTTCCCAAATAAATGCAAACTATATTTTAAACTATTGAAAACTATTTTCCCATATATTTAAACATCTATGCTGTCTAAATGAAAGGTATAGTGGGCTATCTTTCAGCTTTTAGTTCTGTGGGGACACCTTCTGTATCTATTGTCATTTCTTACCAAAATTTTATACTTTTCTCAATAATTGATCTGCATTATATGAATATTCTAATATACGAATATCTAGATGAAATTAATCTAGCCGATATTCATCTCTGATTACACTGAGGACTCCTAGATGACTTGAAGAGACACAGAATTTTCTCTTTACCCATTAAATTACAAGACCTAGTTCTGACAACAGCAGGAATTCAGTATTTATGATATTTAATGTTAATATATGGATGTGAGTAATTAACCACTGCATTTTTGTCAGTTTATTTTTAATATATGAAAAAAAAAATGTAAAATGAGTTACAACATTAAACTTGAGAGTATCACTGCTGACACTCTCTGTTTTATGTGAAATATGTCCACATGGACTACCTGGTAGGCGTGGCCACAGGAGTGGCTAATGTAGTGTTTTTCAACCCTGGTCCTCAAGGCACCCTGCCCTGCATGTTTTAGATGTTTCCCAGCGTTTACACACCTGTTATCAATTGATAGCAGATTATCAGGCTTTGCTCAACTGCAATAATCTGAATCAGGTTTGCTGAACCTCAGAAACATCCAAAATAGGCAGAGCAGTGTACCTTGAGGACCAGGATTGAAAAACACTGGGCTAATAAATGGCTAAGGGTGACCATGGCAACCCCCAATCTAGCTCTACCCCTGGTCTCTGACCTATAAACCCTAATACAAGGTGATCCCTTATTCTAGAAGAGAAAAAAAAAAAACAGAAGGCAAGTTTGTGGAAACAGTCTGCATGTTATCAGCCTCATAAAGGACAGATCATTTTGATCATTTTGAACTCAGTGTTGAGATCCCCCCCCCCAGGTGGTGGTGGTGACTGCAGGGTATCTGTATATGTCTGTTCATTCATCTGAAAAGCTTTCCTGGCATTTATGTGAGTCATAGAGGCTAGTCTGAAAACGCTGTGGTTGGAGTCAGATACTCTTCCATTTCTGTTCAACCTCAAGGCCCTAGTCATACGATCACCGGTCTCCCTCGTTACTCCTCAGCTTGCACTCACAAACAGAGACACACATGGGCCCTCTGTGTTTGTTTAGAAACCAGGGATCCCACCTGATGCTCTGGGTGCAACAGAGCAGATGTTGCTGTTGCTGTGGGTGGACATCCTCATTACCGAGATGCTGTTAGGGCATGGCTCTCGAGTGGGATATGTTTAATGAAGAGGTCCAGTAATAATTATCAGCAAGGCCCACATGGTGTTAGGGTCTCTGGGGTTTTTGCTGTTTTTCTGGTGTAAGTGAGCTTCCTGTCACAGAGAGGATCTTTGCCGGTGGCTGGGCCTACCCATGTTGCTGCACACCTGAGAACAATTATCAATCAAGATGACTAAATAAGAAGACAAAGGATCAACTCTTTTTGACAGATGATTACCACTGATGGGATTTCAGCCAAAGGCCTAAACCAGGAATATCCTTCCTGTTGAAAATGTTCTTCTTGTGAATCTTTTTAACATGGACTCTGATATTGTTCCAGACAACCAGTGAACCTCAGTTCGTCTCTGATCTTCATGGAAAAGATCTTAGGTGTGTGCAGCGGTTCACAGTTGTTTCCTAAAAGTACCAACACTCTCAGATCTCATTCACATTCTCCAGGACCTCTACAGTACAGTCTGCAACCCCAGCTGAATGAAACCCCTACATATCCATGCTACCCCCTCTTCATTCCTTTAGTAAGCAAACAATCAGTCATCTGTTGTCATCAACCAACTCCTTCCTGATCAGCCTGCTTTCTCCCCTCAGACCAGCCAGAAAGTTCAAATGACTTCCTGCAGATCTCCACTTCCAGACGATTGTTGCTTTTTAAATACATTAAAACTCACTGGTTCTCCACATGATTCTGCATGTGGGTCAAAAAACTACCAACCAACATGATACATAGAGCCTATAAAAACCCACCTTGTAGGAGAATAAACCCACCTGAATGGATATACCATTATGTTTACATGATCACAGAATCTCTATTGCCTGCCATTGTACAAATGAACTATTTGCATTTTTGCATCATAATTGCACCTGTAGTTAGTTTAAGGTTTGGGAATTCACTAGGAAGTAAACCTGTGTAAAGTATAGTATTTACATATGCAGAACCCCCATCCATAAATTGGTGGCGTTAGGTCATTAGACTATGATGTGCTTATTTATGAAAGCACACACAAGAAAAACATTTGCAAGCATTGTCTGCAGTATTGCATGTCTATCCTTCCCTAACATATGCATTGCTTAAGTAAAAATTGGTTTTCAAAAATTTATGTTGGGAAAGGTGTTTCTTCTGCCCAAATTCATTATTTTGTAATCATGCTTTTTATTGGTATTTCTTGCATAATTTGCATCTAACTGCCAGTCTGATTACATATTTTCCAACATTAGATCAGATGTTGTGAACAGTTACTCAGTACACGGGTTGTCATTTTACCGAGCACTTTTGTACTTTTAAGGCCTGATCTACAAAGATTCTAAAAAAAGAGGTGCTAAACTGCACATGAAATTGTTAGTAGTAATCATTAATCATGTCTAGGTGGACATTTGGCAACATCTTATTTTAAATTTTATTTTATTCTAAAATGTATTTTAATTGAAACATTTATCTTATTCTATTTTTATGTGTTTATGTATTTTAGCCTTTAGCTTTTATCCTAGGTTCCTTAACTGTGATTCCTGTACAGGACTTTGGTCAACCCCGGTTGTTTTAAATGTGCTTTATAAATAAAGTTTGAGTTGAGTTGAGTAGTATGTCGACTGAATGGCCGTGTTTTGCGTGTGATCTACAAAGATTGCCGCGCAGATGTTGAGATGTATAAACTAAAACCATTTGCCTATTTGACAGTTCAAAAATGTTGACATGCTCCCATGATGTCTCTCCATCCTCCAGCATTGTACCAATGCCTCCTTTATGGCAATTACTGCAGATATTTACTGCATTTTTAACAGATTTGGGAAATTGCCTTGCAAGTGGTAAATGTTACATTTGCATATCCTCCACCCATCACCCATCAACTTAAACAGGCTGGCCACTATAATAAGATCTGCAAATTGATGAAGAAAGACATGCGATTTAAACAAAAATGCACATGCTTTCTGCTGGATTGCAAACTCAAATAACTTTGCAAATTCTTTCAAGATCTGCCTTGCACAAACAAACATGTTTGCACCTCTTTTAAGACACATAAACCTTCTGAAGATCAGACCCTGTGTCTTAATAAAGACATTTCTTAGATGAACACTTTTGACTACTCTTACTTAATAGTAAAAAAAAACAAAAACAAAATAGTGGTACTCTATTTTTTTTTGATTCTCTACACACCTGGGAGAACTCCTGTGCATGGAAATATGCACCAAGATTTAACAACTGTTGTTAACAGACACAGATAATCTGACTCAATGCTGTAAATTAAATGAAAAGAATTTTCAGTTTCTAGATGTGTAAACCTGGATGAAACATAGCCCAAAATACTACCAATGATTTCTATAAAAACAGTTAAAGGTGAGTCTTCTACATGTCAAATCAAGGGGGGCATGGTTCATATCTCTTAAACTTTTTTGTGTTCATCTAGATGTCACAATGTGTTAACTTTTCACACTAAATATGGAGTTTATTTCTCAATCAATTTTTCTTACTTCTACTGAATTTGGAAAGAGCATTTCTAGACTTGCTTGTGTTTATCCCAGGATGGACAGATGGAGCAGGTGTGTGTGTGTGTCACATTCCTAGTGCAAGTCCCAGAGGTTGCATCCAATGAGACACCTGGAGCTTGCTCCCTCATTAGGATGAGCATCTCCAAGGTTTTCCCAATTAGAAATGCTGAACCTGGCTCTTAGTTCCCATGAGTCATTGGAGAGCAGGTACACCTCATCTCTCACTGGCAAATTACTCTCACACACTACAGTATTTACGAGACTCAGTGCAGGATGCCTACATTATTCCTTCGTCTCCCCCCTCTCTGTTCTGTTTCTGTGAAAAGACATTTCCACACTGAGGGAATATTGCGACAAGGGCTGGTGCACCAGCTCACCTTGCAGAGCGTTCTTGAGTATCCTTTGCGCTTGACTGTGTCCCTCTGTTCTTACAGCTATCCATCAGTTTCATAGTATGCAATCTGCATCATCCCAGCCTCCCACCACCCACCCACGAGGGCTGTATCTGCCGTGTTCTGGGGAAGGAGGAGGGGGTGTCGCATGGTTGTAGGAAGGCCTGAACGATAGGAGGAAAGGAGAAGATTGGACAGCAATGCAATAGGGGGCCAGGAGGGGTTCCTTCATACATTTTTATGACCACATAGATAAGGTCAGCGGTGTGCCATCGTTACTAGGCAACACTGCGACCCTGAGTTGGATTGAGTCGTGAGGCTGAGAAGTCAGATATTCTTCTTGCGACAGCCCTGCTCCAGTTGAGCTGTGTGCATTTGACAGCGAGTCTCCAAGTGTGCACTGAGAGTCAAGGCTGAAGGACCGCCTTAACGGGAACGATTGACTGTGACACTGGAATAATTAGAAGGTCATTGATTGGGTTATTATGTTACAGCCATGTTGGTGATATACTGATGTCTGTGCCCGTTAACATGCGTGATGACGGTAATGGTGATGAAAAATGACAATAAGGGAGTTTGATTATATATTTTTAATGATCCGGTTCATGTGGGGATATACCAGACTGTGGGCATATTGATTTTTCCAGTTTTTGAACAGAGAAAATGAGGAGACGGAGACCAGGCGCAGATGGAGCCAGAGTACAAATGACCAGAATGAACCCTATTTTCCATCTTCTCTCTGATCCCCCTCTACCCCCCCCCCCCCATCTCCACACCCACTCCTCCATCAGCCTCACTTCCTTATTCCTGCCACACCTCCAGCAGCTTTTCTCTACGTTTTTGTCCCCTCCTTCCTGATTCTCTCCCTCCTCCATATGCTATTGCTCCCCTATACTCTTCTCCCATTTCTGCCCCTTTCAGCGTCCTAGTTTAGCACGTCAAGCTTGGCTACAGATATGCTCCTCTGTGCCTTGGGGCTAAACAATGGGAAACTGGCTTGGGCTGCTGTAGTATGAGGTGTTCTTGCACGAACTGATCAGGAGATGTAAAAGGTTACTCTATTGCAGGGCCTATGTGCAGCAGTTCACATAAACTTGTATTTTTACATATTTTACTTTTACATCTAAAAAAAAAGATCATATTACATTTTAAAGTTCTTTTGGCAACATTTAAATCTGATCTTAAAATAAAAAAAAAACTGTTGAAATCAGAGATAAACATTGACTGACAAAACAGTTTACACATTGATATAAAATAAGTAAAGGGACAAACAGACAGGTGATGTGGGTCCTGATTACACAGGAAATGAGTTTTGAACACAGAAAGACAATGTTGTCTAAAAAGAACAGTACTTTTGACTTCTCAGTTCTCTTTTTACCAAAACAGATGAGTGCAGCTTCCACATTACAGCAGCAGCCGCAGTCCGTCCATCGATCTCCCGCTCCATTCTCACCTCAATCGTGAACAGGGCCCCATGATACGTGAACTCTTCCACTTGAATTAAGAACTTTCCTCCAACCTGGACGGTACAAGCCACCTTTTTCCAATCCAAATCAATGGCTTTTCGACTTAGAGGAACTGATTCTCATCTCAATCGCTTCACACTTGGCTTCAAACCACCTTATGCTGTAGGTCTTGGCAGGAGGGAGCCAGCAGTTTTTTATGATTATAACTTATCCTTGTTTCTATGCCAGGCTTCTTAAAGTGTGATCCTTATAAAAATAGACAGTTTTAGGAGATAAACACTTAAAACTGTTAATAAAAGAACTATATATATTTATGATTCAAATAACAGTTTGCATTGCTTTTACCTTTAAGATGCATTACAAATACAAACCGCCTGATAATGTACTTAGGAATGTATGCAAATAGAAGATAAGTACCCCCCATAATAAGCAGGTATTTCAATGAGGGCAGAGACCCCCTCATATATATGAAATACTGACAGAGAAGTAGATTGAGGTAGGAGCACAGAACAAATATTTATCTAGTAACCAATCAGAAACAAGCATTTTTAAAGTGATTTAGGTGTTTGATTAGAGATATTGCATTCAAACTACTATCATGTCCAAAGACCTGTGTGCAGGTTGTGTGTGTCTGTGTATTACATTTCTTCCAATATAGGGTGTGGCGTTCAGGTGATTCTATGCAGGTGTGGCCCATCTAAGACAACTGGGAGGAGCTTAAAAAGGGCCAGCTTTACTGAGGCAGAGCACAGGGCATGTTTACCAACAAAGGGGTAAGCAGGCATCTGATTTTCCAATGATTGATCCAATTTTCCAATGTCCTTTTGCATACCACCTTGTATCCTACCCTGTAGATGTCCTTGTTTTTAGTCCATTGTTTCGTCCAGGTCTTCAGCCACTGCCGTTCTCAAAGTTCTCCCTCTGGAAATTGTTCTCCTAAAATCCTGATCTCCTGTACCTGCTGTTGAGACTCAACCTCACCAACATCATTTAGCTGCCTGTCCACCCTCTAAACGCTTTGCTGCCATTACCACCTCCATCTAACAAAGGATTATTATTAACCTCACCAATCTGCCCATCTCAGCAGCATCCATAGATCCACTCACATCATTCCTGGAACTCCACCATCTTCACAAACAGTAAAAAATCACATGGATCTATTTCCCAAACCACAAAGCATTTTTTATAGTCAATAACAATTTAAACCTTGTTTATAGCTGTTACATACAAAAGTACATGAATATAAGGAATGCAATACAACACAGAGCATGAAATGAAACTCTATGGTCATCTGCTGTTGGCTTTATATCATAAGAATCAATCTATGAAATAGTGTGTTTTGGTATAAAAGCAATATAAGCTTCAACTGATTCCCTTGAGTATGTGTTTTAAATTTTGTAATTTAAAATTACAGATTTTATTGAAAGAACATTCATAATTATACTCCACATTTTTCTTCAGCCATTTCAATTTAAATTCCGTATATACCAGGGATGATGTCCACTCTCCTAAAAGCTTTTCAGTGGAATTAAGATCATAGCCCATTGCTTTTCATTTTAAAGGTGCCTTACTTTTTTAAAATTTCCTTTCTATCTTTCTATTCCTTTGCTGTACCCACCAATCTACACAGGCTGACAAGGGACTGACACCAACTTCAGTTGCTTGGCATGGGGAAGACCTTGGGAAGGTTCAGGTCCATTCCTTGGCAACAAAGAGACAATCATACCATACACAATAAGAGAACACAGAGAAACTCAAGAATACAAACAACTGCAATAAAACATTGAATGACAGTTGCTCCACCTAGCAGTTTGAGTGTGTGCCCATCAGAGAAATAAAAAATTTCAGAGGTTTTGCCGCTTCAGCACAGCTGATTCTTGTGGTGGCAGTTTAGCAAAACCCTGTTTATGAGGAATCAATGGAAATCAGCTATGCTGAAGCAGGGAAACCTCTAAAATCTGCAGGACAATTAAATTAAATTCAGTTTATTGATATAGCGCCAATTCACAACACGTCATCTCAAGGCACTTTACAGCTCACCAGATCATACAGTCAATTGATTCATAGTTTTCTATCTGAGGAAAACCAGTTGATTGCATCGACTCATTAACTCGTGTAGCCCACCTATACCCCATTGAAGTAGGTAAGGGCCCCTGAGTTCGTAAAAAAACCCTTAAACTCTATTTACTTTTTTGACTTGAGTTTGACTTACCTCTGAGGACAGTAACAACTTTAAACACAACCTAAGGAAATCAGAATCAGGGTTATAATCCAGTCTTAAATCTGCTTATTTCTTATCCGATAATTTTAAATAACCAAACAACTCACAACAGTTTATGAACTTTGAACTTATATTGAGCAAAACAAACAAACAAAACAATTGAGATGTTTTCAAAAAATAAATTTCTCTCTGTAATAAAGTTTCAGTTTCAATTGTCCAACTTAAACTAAAATATGTGGGCCCACACTTCCTAACTCACACCTAAGCCGGCATATAGTTAAAAATAAACCAAAATTCCCCCGTTGCAGGCCTGATATGATGTGGAACAGTTGGAGTGTGGTACCTCTCCCAAAAGTTTGGAACCTTCTGGTAATGAACCTGTCCTTTGGTCCCGGCTGATAAAGGAAGATGGATGCAGGATGTTGTTCACTCCTCACCAGTCTCTCGGTCCCCAGCAACACAGCATGCAGCAGAAAAGTCCAGTGAAGATGCAGTCCTCCGAATCAGATCCATAGAAAATCAGTATTGCTCACCTCTCTGCACAGTGCTTGACTCTCCCAGCTTCCACGCCGGAAAGTTTACTAGAGTCTCTGTTAGCTGAGCTAGCTCCCAGTACTGAAAATGCATTCACTTTGCTGGTGAATGCTAATGCATTAGCGAGCACTGAAACAATACTCACAGCTACTATACAGCAAATTTCGGGTTGAAACAATACTAGTAGTTGCAGACAACGATGTAGAGCTGATATTTTTAAATGACTGTCGAGTTGAAAGTCCACAAACATCAACAAAACTCCGTTTTTTTTAGCAAACTTCGGCACGTTTTTTCTCCGTGGTCAAGCTACAGCACTCTTCTGCCACTTCCTGTCTCTCTGTTGCACCTCCCACTCCCTGTATATGGACCAATGACAAACCAGTAAAATCCTTCTGCTCTACACTACTTCCTTTATGCAACACAAGACATTTCAAAATAAAACAAGATGTGAAGATTCTTTCTAACAAACGTTTTTTAACCAAACATTAGATTTATTCATATTTTTAAGATATACTGTTCTGCATAAACAACGTTTTTAACTTATTTATTACAACTTTAACACATTAAATGTTGAACACTTAAAATAAATACATGAATTCAAAACAACACAACCCGTGACCATTTCAAAGAGGGTTACACCCTCCCCCCTCTTAATGGCTGGTGTCCTCAACAGACTTCACAAACATGTAGGTAACTCTAGAAAGGTAAATGGGAAGCTTTTAGCAAGTACATTAGCTCTGTATTTTTATGACAACACCCATGTGAACAATCGTAAGCGGTTGTTCACTTACTTTGCCAAGTTCATCATACGTAAGTCTCACTACTGGTTTTAACGTACGTTTTGGTCTTGAATGTGTTAGACCATGGGTCCTCTTAGAGTTGCTAGCACATTGCATATCATCTTCACTAGAGACACTATCGGGTTCAGATTCTGTTTGTGGTCCTGTATCAGAGTCTTGCTCATCCGGAATAGGGCTTGCTCTCTCTGATAGGTCCTCCATTGCAACATGGAGAGAAGTCTTTTCATGTTCATGACCATTTTTGCTGTCTCTTTGGAGCATTCTCTCCAGATAAGTTCTGTATGGTCTTTGTGGAAATTCCCACTCAAAGTCAGATGATTCAGTTGACATTTCGTACGCCACCTGCTTAGAATGCTCGGTGGTTGCTCGTTTAGACCTCGTTTTGGGGCTTGCTGCAGACCTGGTGAGCACTTCCAGAGGTTTATCACTTAGTGGGATCCGCACATATTCTCCAATCGGCAGAAGATTATCCCTGTGCAATGTTTTGAACTTCCCTCTTCCATTCTGTGGTTTTACCTTATAGACAGGCAGATTTGGCATCTTTCCCACAACAACATAGGGAACATCACACCAACGATTCTGAAGTTTCTGTTTACCTCTCAATCCAAGATTTTTCAGCAAAACCCTGTCACCAGGTTCCAGATTGTGAAATCCAATCCTTTTATCATAGGCTTTCTTGTTACGTAGATGCACTTTGTTTGCTGCTTCTTGGGCCATTTTATAAGCTTTTTGCAGGTCATCTTTCAATTTTGCAACATAAGACGAGTGCTGTTGGTCTCCATCTTCGTCTAAATGTGCTTCAAAACACTGATCCACTGGAAGTTTGGCCTCCCTGCCAAACATAAGGAAGTAGGGAGAAAATCCTGTTGCGTCACACTTGGTGCTATTGTAAGCATGTACAAGGGGAACAACATGCTGGCTCCATTGTCTTTTCTTTTCTTGATTCAAAGTTCCAAGCATTGACAATAAAGTCCTGTTGAACCTCTCGGGCTGAGGATCGCCCTGTGGGTGATATGGTGTTGTACGAGACTTTTTTATGCCTAGTAGAGTCAACAGTTCTCTAATGAGTCTAGACTCAAAGTCTCTTCCCTGATCTGAGTGGATACGTTTTGGAAGTCCATAATGCACAAAATATTTCTCTACTATAACCTTAGCAACCGTAAGGGCTTTCTGATTCTTAGTAGGAAATGCTTGAGCATATCTGGTGAAATGGTCTGTTATTACTAACACATTACTTATGCCTTTTGAGTCAGGTTCCATGGAGAGAAAATCTATACAAACAAGGTCCATAGGCCCAGTACTAACAATCTGGTGTAAAGGGGCTACCCTTGGACATGGGGATTTTCGTAACACACACTCTCCACAGTTTTTGATGTACTGTTCAGCATCAGTAGCCATTCTTGGCCAGAAGAACCTGTTTCTGAGCATATCAATGGTTCTCTCTATGCCAAGATGACCTAAATCATCATGAAGGGATTTCAACACAATAGTCCTAAATTCAGCAGGCAGGACAAGTTGGTGGGTTTTCCCTGCTGACTGACTTTCACTCACTCGGTGTAACAGTCCATTTTCCATGACCAATTTTCCAACCTCTCTTCTCATAACCATCATGTCTGGATTAGATTTGATGTCATCTGGCCATTTTCCACAATTTAGTGCTTGGATGGTTGGTCCTATGAGGGAATCTTTACTTTGCGCAGTCATTAACTCCTCTCTGGACAGGTGTACCAGTGAGTTGAGCTGCAGACGGGTAGGAAAAGCATATGCATCAGGTATGCACTCGGGAGGAGCTCCAAGCTGTTCTGCATATTTAGGAGAATCTGTACAGTCATTCAGGGTTCCAACTCTCTGACATATGGACTTCACTCCATCTTGAGAGATACTTTGCCCCTCATCCCCTTTCCCTCTTGTTTCCATGCGTGACAACAGGTCAGCATCAATGTTGGCTTTTCCAGGTCTGTATTTGATGTCAAAATCATAAGCTGATAAGTCTGACAGCCAACGATGACCTGTAGCATTGAGCTTTGCTGTTGTGAGGACATAAGTTAGGGGATTGTTGTCAGTCCGAACAGTGAAGCGAGCTCCATAGAGATAATCGTGGAATTTTTCCACAACTGCCCACTTCAGTGACAGAAACTCCAACTGATGAATGGGATAGTTTCTTTCAGAAGAGCTAAGTTTGCGACTGGCAAATGCAACTGGCCTCAGTCCCTCTGGATACTCCTGATATAGAACAGCACCTAGTCCATTTAAACTAGCATCTACATGCAATATGTATGGTTTGCTTGGATCGGCAAATGCTAGAACTGGGGCGCTTGTGAGGCAGTGTTTGATTTTCTCAAACGAATCAGTGCATGTCTGATCCCACCTTTCTCCAAACGACTCCCTTTCATCCAGGTAGGCTCTATTCTCACCGTTTTTCGGTTTCCTCCCACGCTGTGTGGGGCCATAACCTTTAGTTAGATCTGTTAAAGGCCGAACAATGGAGGAATAATTGTGGATAAACCGTCTGTAATATCCGCAAAATCCTAAAAATGACCGCAGGGTCTCCAAATTAGTAGGAGTAGGCCATTTGGTGACAGCTTCTATTTTGTCTGGATCAGCTGCAACACCCTTGGCTGACACAATATGTCCCACATACTTAACCTTTGTCTGACAGAATTGGCATTTATCTAAGGAAATTTTGAGCCCCACCTCTTGGAGTCTGTCAAGAACCTTTAAGAGTCTTTCCTCGTGTTCCTCAAGAGTGCGCCCAAACACAATCAGGTCATCCAGATAAACCAGTACTTGGAGCAGATTCATGTCACCCACTGCTTTTTCCATTAAACGCTGGAAAGTAGCAGGGGCTCCTGTGATGCCCTGTGGCATCCGCTCAAACTGATAAAAACCCAAGGGACAGATAAAAGCAGTTTTTTCTTTGTCCTCCTCTTTCATAGCTATCTGGTAATAGCCACTCCTCAGCTCTAAAACTGAAAACCACTGACTACCGGAGAGGCAGTCAAGAGCCTCATCAATACGTGGTGTAGTGTACTGATCGGGCACGGTTCGACTATTGAGTGTTCGATAGTCGACACACATTCTCACATCTCCATTTCTTTTTCTCACAATTACGATTGGAGATGCATATGGACTTTTAGACTCTTTAATGATGCCTGCAGCTAGCAGTTTCTGTATATGACAGCGTACATCATTAATATCAGCAGGAGCAATCCGTCTGGATCGTTCCCGAAAAGGGCGTGAATCTGATAGTCTAATTGTGTGCTCCACCCCTTTAGCTAGTCCCACATCAAGCTCATCAAGAGAAAAGACGGCTGCTCTTTCAGAAAGCTTTTGACAAAGTCTTTCCTTCCACTGCTCCGGCACAGGTGACTCTCCAAAGCTAATTAGACTAGCATCAAACTCCTTCTTTATTACATTTTGTTTGGAAGCCGTGGTGACAACATCAGCAACATACAGGCAACCCACAATGGTGCCAGGGGGAATTGTGATGTCTCTCAGGGATTCATTCTGGAACAACAAAGTCAGCTGGTTACCATTTACAGCATTACTTGGGATTACCATGGCTTGCAACAGAATACCAGCAGGAAGAGGATTGCCCACTGAAGATTCCACCAACAAGATGTCGGTTGGAAGAGGGTTCTCCACATCCACTTTGCAGGTTGCTATGCATTTACCTCCAGCAGGAAGTGTCAGGTTTCCAGGACCCTCCCATTTTACAGGTCCAATTTCACCATTAGGTTCCTCTTCTGGATCCAAATGCCTTCCTTCAATTCCAGGCAAAATGCTGTGTATTCCTAAAGTCTGACCAAACCCCTCAGGTGTTTTATCACACAGTTCAGACAAACGCTTTGGAAGATTGGCTTTGGCATTGGTCCCAATTATGACAGGGGTCTGATCTGGACCAGGTGGGTCAGGGCAGATCAGAGCTAGAACAGACAAAAGAGCTGGAGCTCCTGTCACTTTTTTGGGAAACTCCATATCTACAATCACATAGCCAAGATAGGGGTAGCTAGAATCACTCAAACCCCATATGTCTAGATTTGTAACTGGATTAATAGGTGTGTCAGACAGGTACCTCTTGTACCAGGACTCAAAGATTATGCTAACTCTGGAGCCACTATCGAGCAGTGCGTCACATAAGTGTCCATTTACTTTCACATGTTCAATGGATGGCGGACCGATTAAGCCGTCTGGTACACTATGAGGAAATACCTTAGCTACTTCACTTCTTCTCACGCTACAGGCAGTTTCTGCAGTGGTCTCTTCAGTGGTTGGCTGTGGACTGGCGGTTTTAGCTTTTTTCAGTGCTTGTATAAGCTTCTGGATAACCTTATTCTGATTTTCAGGATTTCTGCACTTTCCTGCCATGTGCCCACTTTCTCCACAGCGGTAGCAAAAACGTTCATCTGCATCTGATTTTCTGTTTGGAGCATTTACTGTCCTTACCGTTGGTGATGTTTCGGCCTGGTAAGACACTTTTGACTTGACTTTCTGTTGCAACTGTTTCACTTGTTTCTTTAAAGCCTCAACTTCAGAATCCATATTGGTTTCTTTGTCTCTTTCTCTCTCATTAGAACGTTTTTCAGGTATATCTGCGACATTTTTAGGGTGTTGTGAAGCAAGGGCAGCAAACATTGACTTTACTCCTCTAATTTCATCCCTCAGATTCTGAATCTCTGAATGATTGGGGTCCACCTGAGTCTTTGGGTGGATTGCACGTAC
The DNA here is from genome assembly GCF_016077235.1 of Cyprinodon tularosa. NCBI lineage: Eukaryota > Metazoa > Chordata > Actinopteri > Cyprinodontiformes > Cyprinodontidae > Cyprinodon > Cyprinodon tularosa. The sequence goes on from NW_024038781.1 coordinate 1,007,308, forward strand.
TGATGGGTTTAATTTAGCTCGAGATGCTTCATATTCTTCTTCAGCACGGATTTCACGAAGCAGTTCAAGGAACGTTGGAGGAGTGTCTTTTCTCTCTCTCAATCTGAGCTGAATTAGCATCAAGTCTGAACCTACTGCACCTTTAAGCAGCTGTTCGAGCCGTGCTTTATCCATATTCTTGGCTGGAAGGCCACCTCTTTGCACTACTTTTGACAACAAGCGTTCCATTCTCCGTAGGAAATCTGATAACTTTTCTCCAGACTGCTGCTGCAACAGTCTGAAAGCAAAATATAAATCATCTCCTGACTCTGCCATTCCAAATGCACTATCAAGAGCTTCTAAGCACTTTTCAGGGGTGACATCAGGATCAGAAAGACGAACAGCTTTTATAACTTCTAAAGCAGGACCCTTTAAACTCTCCATTATTCTCCGTCTTTTTTCTTTTGAGGAACATTCACTCACTTCCACCATCATGTAGGCCTGTTCTAACCAGTGATCAAATTGTTCCTCACCAACAGGAGTAGGCGTGATGCCTGAGAAGACACGCAGACATCGATATCCTCCATTTTCTGCAGGTTTGGTTGCTTTATCCAGTAGATCACTTACAGCACGAATGAGAGACTCAGTGGATGAGGGAACTCGTTCTGGTTCTGCTAGAAGAGCCTGCACATCATCAACAGTCTTCCCTTCTGCGTGCAAAAGAGCATTTAGTTTACTTCTAAAATCCCCCTCATCGCTGGAAGTTTCTGAAATAATGAATATCGGCCAAGCTGTAGACTCATCTGAAGATAATACCTCGTTTGGCAGATCAGCATTAGTGAGCCTTTCTCTGCACTCACAAAGCACTAATATCTGATCTGTGGATTCATCCAACATTCTTCCCCTTACACGCACACGCCCAAGACATTTCAAAGTCTGCAATGTCTCTTCTATTTGTGCGATTTCTGTATTTTGGGGAACTTTTGTCAACAACGCAACTCTGCACCAGTTCTTCAGTTTATTCACAAAAATCCCAGCCTGCTGCATTTCTCTTGCTTTTGCCCTGACAATCACAGTAAAAAATGTTTTAACTAGCCTATCTATAACTCAAGACAAAAATAATCCCAGCGGTGCCTCCAATTTATGTAGCCCACCTATACCCCATTGAAGTAGGTAAGGGCCCCTGAGTTCGTAAAAAACCCCTTAAACTCTATTTACTTTTTTGACTTGAGTTTGACTTACCTCTGAGGACAGTAACAACTTTAAACACAACCTAAGGAAATCAGAATCAGGGTTATAATCCAGTCTTAAATCTGCTTATTTCTTATCCGATAATTTTAAATAACCAAACAACTCACAACAGTTTATGAACTTTGAACTTATATTGAGCAAAACAAACAAACAAAACAATTGAGATGTTTTCAAAAAATAAAATAAAAATAAATTTCTCTCTGTAATAAAGTTTCAGTTTCAATTGTCCAACTTAAACTAAAATATGTGGGCCCACACTTCCTAACTCACACCTAAGCCGGCATATAGTTAAAAATAAACCAAAATTCCCCCGTTGCAGGCCTGATATGATGTGGAACAGTTGGAGTGTGGTACCTCTCCCAAAAGTTTGGAACCTTCTGGTAATGAACCTGTCCTTTGGTCCCGGCTGATAAAGGAAGATGGATGCAGGATGTTGTTCACTCCTCACCAGTCTCTCGGTCCCCAGCAACACAGCATGCAGCAGAAAAGTCCAGTGAAGATGCAGTCCTCCGAATCAGATCCATAGAAAATCAGTATTGCTCACCTCTCTGCACAGTGCTTGACTCTCCCAGCTTCCACGCCGGAAACTTTACTAGAGTCTCTGTTAGCTGAGCTAGCTCCCAGTACTGAAAATGCATTCACTTTGCTGGTGAATGCTAATGCATTAGCGAGCACTGAAACAATACTCACAGCTACTATACAGCAAATTTCGGGTTGAAACAATACTAGTAGTTGCAGACAACGATGTAGAGCTGATATTTTTAAATGACTGTCGAGTTGAAAGTCCACAAACATCATCAGAACTCCGTTTTTTTAGCAAACTTCGGCACGTTTTTTCTCCGTGGTCAAGCTACAGCACTCTTCTGCCACTTCCTGTCTCTCTGTTGCACCTCCCACTCCCTGTATATGGACCAATGACAAACCAGTAAAATCCTTCTGCTCTACACTACTTCCTTTATGCAACACAAGACATTTAAAAATAAAACAAGATGTGCCAATTCTTTCTAACAAACGTTTTTTAACCAAACATTAGATTTATTCATATTTTTAAGATATACTGTTCTGTATAAACATTTTTAACTTATTTATTACAACTTTAACACATTAAATGTTGAACACTTCAAATCTATACATGAATTCAAAACAACACAACCCGTGACCATTTTAAAGAGGGTTACACTCGGATGCAGGCCGACTGGGGTTCAAGGAGACAGAAGGGGAGACACAAAAAGCAGCTGTAGAAGGCGACCCCGTCCAGGACACACACAGCCAGGCAGACGAGCTCCGAGCCAACTCCAATGTCAGAGGATGATGAGAGCACATCCAGTCAGTCACAGTCAGAGAAACAGGAAAACACTGGAAAACAGGCCGATCTCCAGAATCTAAAAACATAGGTGTTGATGGCAGCAGAACAGCTGATATTTCTCTCCAGGATGGAGTCACAGCCAAACAGGAACAAACGAGGCGAAGCTACTATGAGCAAAAGCAGAGAGAGCAGAACGTTAGAGATTAAACTAACAGATTCTGCAGAGTGGGAGAATAGAGATAGAATGAAGCAAAATGATGAAAAAAGGGGTCCCTATGTCCTCCAGAAGTCTAAGGCTATAGCAGCATAACTATAGAGATAGATCAGGATAACCTGAGTCACTCTAACTATAAGCTTTATCAAAAAGGAAAGTTTTAAGCCTAGCCTTAAAAGTAGACAGGGTCTCTGCCTCACGGTCTAAAACTGGTAGTTGGTTCCACAGGAGAGGAGCCTTATAACTAAAAGATCTGCCTCCCATTCTACTTTTAGAATGCAGACATAGAATGCAGATTGCCAGTGAAGTGCTCTGTTAGGAACATAAGGAACAATCAGATCTCTGATATCAGATGGAGCTTGGCCATTTAAAGCTTTATATGTGAGAAGGAGGATTTTAAATTCTATTCTGGATTTAACAGGAAGCCAATGAAGAGAAGCCAGGATAGTGAAGAATCACAATAGTCCAGCCCTGAAGTAACAATTTCATGGACTAGTTTCGCAGCATCACCCCTGGACAGGATATTTCTAATTTTTGCAATATTCCAGTTAACTACCTTACTGGAAGGCCCAAAGTGTCTCTGAGGACAGACTTTGGGCAGGCCTTGATTAAACATTAATTCAAATGAGATTGTATCACTCAATGAAATGATTGACTTTGAATTTTAAAATGCATATGCAAATTAAAGTAATTTTTATTGTGATTTTTTCCCCCAAAATTTTATGGTTATACGATATACTGTAAAATACTCTTACCTGTTGCCTAGCCCAGGGTACTGTAGAGGACATATAGCAGTTGCATGACGCTTTGCAAGAATTTATACTTTGTCCCTTTTATTTTACTGGATGATTTAACCCTCCTATATTTTCTTAACATGCAGATCAAAACACATGCATGTCATTTTCAGCCTTTCGTCCACAGTACCTGTGATATGATGACTTCAGAAGCCCCGACTCCTTTGATGCAGTTAGTACCACTTCAGTTGAAATTTAAAGAGCGTGCATGTGTCCTAATGCTGATTGACCTGCAGATGTCTTTCCATCCCTTGGGGACTGTATAGCGTAAAGCTATACCACACAGAAGTCTGTTTAGGGGCCACATAGCTCTTGGATGGGCATCCTGTAACCTTAGACGTACTTGTATCAGGAGCCACAAGTGTAGCTTGTCTTTTATCAATGTCATTGTCTTAGTAAACAAAGGGGATCATCATAGCTGTGCTTAGGATGTTTCTATTCTGAGTTAATGGGCTGCATATTGTAAAGGCAACTTGATCCTCCTCTGGGTGGTGTAGGAGTCAGTCGAGGGCCGATATTTTTGCCGGTGACTGGCCAGTCAGTGTTTTGTTGTGAGAGACACTGGTCTTCACAGAAGCTGTCAAAACAAGTGGCCCAATCCTTATGGATTACCCCACCCGTCTGCACACACATTGGTAAAAAAAATAGTTGACCTGCAGGGGATTTATTGAGGGAGGGTTGTATGTGTGCATAAGCAGGTGTGGTGTGGTACAGACCTGCAGGGAAAACAATGGAAGATGGAAGAATCTAAAGCTGAAGAAGAGCTTACTGTATCATTTGGACAACATACAGAATTGTTAACAATATACATATATATTCAAGCTTTTTTTTATATGTTACTTAAAAACATCATATAATACAGAAGAGCTGTAATTTAGTCAAATAATATTGGAGGTACATGACTTCTGAAGCTAAATTTCACAGTTTATTGTTTTACCTTTGCAAAATATAATTTACAAGGGGTAAGAACACTAGATTTCAGAGCATATTTGAATATTGCTGCAAACACAAAAATTAGACTAGCCAATAAATATATATATTGACACACAAACACAAAGAAGCAAAGCAAAAATACTACAAAGGAGAAAAGCTGCAATCACAACAAATAGAGCAGCAAAGTAGAAACGTCCTGCAAACACAAATCACCACTGCAAATATATAAATTATGTAATAATTGCTTCAGACCACTGAGGGGAACAATCATAAGCTTATATGGGATCATAACATAGTCATTACAACAAGTTAATGTCTAACAACCAGATCTCCTGCAAAAAGAAATATTGGACGCCCTGCTAAAGACATCTGGAGAAAGAAAGAAAGGTTTTGCTTTTAAACACTTTAGATATTATCAAAAAGGGAGAGCTAAATTGCACAAGCAAAAGTTTATTTGTGTGCGAAAGTTGCAATATGCAATTTGCAAGAGGGCTTTTATGATCTACATAGATTCCTCAGGCAACCGATAAGACAGGGAAACTGGTTTGTTCCACCCTTTAGAAATGAGCACATTGCATGTTCTAAGCCATGTATATAGAGGTAATAATGACAATAATTACTGGAGAAATTAAAACAATACATAGTAGTATTTACCGGTATAACGCATTTCACATAGGTGTGCTATGAACAAAAGTAAAAAATTAAAATGAAATATCTATATAGAAATATATATATATAGATATTAAATTTTTATTTTTTACTTTTGTTCATAGCACACCTATGTGAAATGCGTTATAAATACTACTATGCATTGTTTTTATAACGCATTTCACATAGGTGTGCTATGAACAAAAGTAAAAAAAAAAATTAAATATCTATATAGAAATATATATAAAAGGCAAAATATAATAAAACATGATAAATTTGTCTTGCATTTGTCTGCTTCTTGACCCCCATTTCGACCTCCCTGACATATAAGCGGCTGCAGACAGATATACTGTACATCAGATTATGCTCTAAACAGCTGGATTTACCTTCATCAGCTCCTCACAACAACAAACTGATCTGATACTGCAAAACAAAATAGGCCCATAAAAATGTCATATAAGAAACTAAAAGATTGAGGGAGAAAGAAAAATCCCTCTTGCGCTAACTAGATATGCACATTTTCAAGCAGTTCCCCAAATTTCCCTTTACTGGTTGAGTGATGAAGTTTTCTAGTAGTCGTTATTATTCTATTTAATTTTTTTATGAACATGGTAAAATCATTTCAATTCAATCATTGTTTTTAGATTGGATACCATCCCACTGCATTCATGAGTGTCAACCTGCAAATATGTTTTCTCTATTAATAATATTCTTCTATAATCAGCTTTGAGGTGTAATTATCTTTATACAATCTCTCTATTGTCTGTTTTGTGGCCAAAATAACTGCAGAAATATTTTTTAAAAGTTCTTAAAAGGCACAAACACTGGAGCTGTAGTTGATTTTTAGATTTCAAAATCCCATTGCACGTTGCAAATGTGTACATTTGAATATTCTCCCCTTTTAGATTTGAGTGGATTGGATTTTAGGCTATGATCAGCATGTTGATGAGAGCTCATGTGAAAAAAAAATGGTTTAGGATACGCAAAACTTTTGAAAATTAATTTCTCTGAGCACCCTATTTATACCTTAAATAAAGATCTGGTTTTATAGATATAGGTCATCTCCCCCAGTGGTCTGAGGCACTATCAGCATTTTTCCTTCACACCTGTCTTGTGTATTTGTGTGGTAACATTATTTATACTATTGCAACAGGTTTTATATTTGCACTGTGTCACTGTGTTCCACTTTGCTTCTCTCTTTCCTCTGTAACTGCAGCAAATTTTCTTTGCATGTGTTTTTTTGTTGCATAATAAGTGCACGTAAAAGGTAACAGATGGTGCTTCAAAAAGCAATTCTACTGTGGGATAGAGAAACACATTTAAAGAAAAAACACTAAATACTGAATGTTTAGCACTGAAGATTTACTTTAATTCACCTTTCTTGCTTGTTCTTTTTTTTTTTTTTTATCACATTTCGTCTTCATCTCGGCTTGAAAACAGATGAAAGTGACCCTGTAGAGGCAATCTGGAAAACTGAAAGAATATTTTCAAAGTATGAAATGTTGTTTTCTTTACTTTGATTTGGTTTTTAACATAACTGATCCCCTTTGTAGTCTGCTAAAATGTTTGCACAATAGTAATCCTGTTAGTGACAATACTTATGACATTTTTTGGTGGCTACTGACTACATTATGAATCCACTACAAAAAGAGGCAAAACGACACATATGTCACTAATGTGGCACTCGTTGCAGCTATTTTCTGCAGCTGGGGGGGGGACACTGTGACATGACTGGGTAGCCTGTGAGGGCATCGGAAAGGGGGAGGCTCTTATGCCTGCAACCAGCTGCTCATTCCTTTGTATTCCTCACCAGTTGTTTTAATTTAAATGTCTCCCTCATATTTATTACCCAGGTCAATTAGTTTGCTCCTTCCAGTTAACCACCTTGAAAATGAGTTAGCCACCCAAGTCAAATGGTGATATTTCCTTGCTGCTAAATATTCCAGCCTCAGCTGTTATTGGTATTAACGGATAGTGGAAGGGATTAGGAACAACAGCAACTCAGCCAGAAACCTGAGGTCACATGAATTACAGAGTGGGCTCAATCAATGACCATTTTTTAGCAGAGTCGGTAGCTACAGATCTCCAAACTTTGTCTGGCACCAAGTGCAGGGAAAAGCACTGGATTCTGTGGCTTATAGCCCACACCCATTAGTTTGTAAAGCAGTGGAGAAATGTTCTCCACTGCAATCTCCCGCTGCTCTTGACTGAGGTCCCGAGGTGTACTTATGAGACTAGAAGCTGGGCACATTGCGCCAGGCCGGGGTATGGTCGGCCAACTTTGCCAAACTCTTATGCAATCTCTGCTTGAAGCTTCGAAAAGGATAGCAGCAGATCAGAGCCAGATGCCTGGCAGAACTGGGCAGAGGCAGTGGGATGATGGGTCTGGCACAGGAGGCTACTTGGGGAGGACAAATGATGAATGATGTAACAATCCTTTTAAGCGCTTAATTAAAATGCCTTTTTTTAAAGCAACCGACAAACCTCTAAATGACGTAGAAGCTGGCCCCGAGCTCGTCTCCACTGCTGTATTTTTCTGTGACGGGGAGACGGCCTGTTGAGCTGGTTGACATTTGCCGTTTGCATCTCTGCTTCTTTTTCTATATCTGCTTCTGTCTCCTTGAACCCCAGTCGGCCTTGGCAAACGGCAGCTCCCACTGAGTCTGTTTCTGCTGAAGGTTTCTTCCTGTTAAAAGGGAGTTTTTCCTCTCCACTGTCGCTACAAGCATGCTTGCTGTGAGGGATTGCTTTCGAGTCAATGAGTCGATGCAATCAACTGGTTTTCCTTAGTTAGAAAACTTTGAATCAATCTGACTGTATGATCGGGATGAATTGTCTCCGTAAAGTGTATTGAGATAACATGTGTTGGTGCTATATAAATAAACTGAATTGAATTAAAAGGACTTCACAAACCTCACAACCTAAAGAGGCTAAGGTTTACTTGTTTGATGCGCACATGGTACAACTCCTGATAACTCATTCGCTGTCTTTTTTTGTGAAAAAAGAAACAATGCACAGTTGTTCTCCAGTGTTAGATAAAAAATAACAAAATAAGATGAATATAGATCAAATACATTTAGTTGATCTAGTTATGTAATCCACCATGAATTAGTAAATTAAAGAAGGCCAAGGTTTTGAATGTTTGCGTGCAGAGTCATGTCCTTGCATCATGAAGTGCCTCATATGTGCTCTTTTGTCTTATGTCTGTCTATTAGCACACACACATGCAGACACACATGACCACCCAGCAAGGCCAGTACTGTTTGTAGCAGCCCAAGGGCTCCATTGTCACATTCACTTACCACTGTTGAGGCATCATGGTAGGGGCGGGATGGAGAACTGAAAGAAACTGCTCACCATTTTACCACATGCTGCGTACCATTACCACATTTAAACATTTTCTTTAAGATAATACATGTCTGCATTTTAAGCTGTGCTTGAGTATAACTGCGTTAGGGTTCACGGCTGAATTCCTCAGCTCATTGGCCATGGTTTTTGTCTTCAGAGTGAAAATTAACATATTGTCTTACATCGATTGTATGGCTGTCTGACTGCTCTAAGTGATAAACACGAGCACCTGTTCACAGCATGAAGTTGTTCCTCCCTGAGTCTCCGAAGTGTTTGCCGTTTCCCCTACATGGCTGCTGGTGGTAAACCTTAACAGACCATCTTATGAATCTTCTTTAATGGTGGCTTTCTTCTTGCCACTTTACCATAAAGGCCAAATCTCTGCCCGACTAAAGAGCTCCGTATGATGTACAAAGGTTGAGGAAGTCTTTTAAAGCCTTTAGCATTACATTCATGTTCACCACACCTTAGTTTCTGACCTGTGTGCTGTGTTCCTTCATCTTGATGAAACTGTTTGTTCACTTACTTCCTCTAAGAAACCTCTGATGTCTTCACAGTTGAATGTATTTTAACACAAAATTACGAAGAGGGAGCTGTTTCCCCTCAAAGTGATGGAAGGAAGTTGGTTGCCCAAATTTTATCTAACAGCATTCAAATAGATTCATTGCAAAGAAAGATATTAGTATTAGTGACATATTAAGAAAGTCATGTTCCCTCGTTCTACCTCTCCACAGCAATAGGCTTCTTACTTTTGGTCAACCACGTACAAACTAAACACAATAATCGTAATTTTGTGCTTTAGAAATTACTTCATGTTAAAAACTCAATTCAGTATACATATTAAGGATGGAACGGTTTATGAAAACCGTCCGAATTGTTCGGTTCGACTGTCCCGGTTCGGTTTGCGTGTGTTGCGTTCGGTTCATGCGCTGCTCCTTTTTCTCATAGGCGAAGCGTTTACACTCCAGAGCAGAAGGTGGCGGTACTGCGACCAAAGCCAGCAGTAAACAAGAAGAAGAAGCGAAGCAGCGTAGCCGGGTGTAGCAGAAAAAAAATCTGTTGTTGTAGAGAATTGTGTGGGTATGGCGAGTGGGAAAGAACAGGAGTTGGAAGACGCGCCAGCAGCACTTTATAGGTCTGCTGTATGGGACCACTTGGCATTCAGAGTGACCTGCGATGACGGCGGAAAGAAAGTTGTGGATAAAAGTGCAACAGTGTGCAAGCATTGTGCAACACGTTTTGTTTATGCTAACAGCAACACGACCAACATGTCAGGCTAACTATCAACATATACCGAACCGAACCGAAAACTGTGAACACGAAACCGTGAACCGAACCGAACCGTGGATTTTGTGAACCGTTCCACCCCTAATACATATGTTGTTTATTATTAAGCCTCAAATCAAACTGTTGCATGAATATGGTTTTTGACACAAGCTAGTACAAATGGGTCACTTAAAGGTATAGTAGAGGATTTTAACAAATTTGTGAAAAGACCCACCATCTCCACTTAAAAAAATGCACATGCACAATCCTGTACCCTGTCCCAAGAGGGAACGCCTATTAAATGTGTGCGATAGCATGCACGAGCCCATTTCTCCTCGTACATGCTCTATTTATAAGTTGCTGTTTGAATCACTCATACAAGCTTACTTTCCAAGAGGATTTGCAATTTTTTTTCACTATGTAAGACTCACCATAATGATTCACAATTAGGTGTACTACTTATTTTGATGATACACCCGGAAAAAGAACAACCTCCACTATACCTTTAATGTAGTTTAAGAGACCACAGGAACTTCAGTCATGGCTCATGCATCGGAGAATGCTATAACCATTAGGAAATGAGATGTTAGTACTATACCAATTTTAGCAAATTTAGGTTTAGATTATCTTCATGATGGAAGGTCATTTGGTTAATGTAGATGTCACCACCTGTTTGTTTGCTTTCAATCACACTTTGACGCTTGTAATGGAAGAACTTCCATATTTGGAGTGTGTGTACATAGGTGACGAAGTGTACATACTCTACACACAGCACATAACCCATTGCAAATGTTAACTCTGCTGTGTGACTCCATGCCTTAGAACATTGGTTTTAGTCTCCGAACAAACATAGCCTTTTTTTTTTTGGCACAGCTTTATATATTTCCCAAATTTATTCATCTCAGTGTCTCATAAAATCCTGTTTGCTGAGCTATACTGTGCTGATGGTTAATTTCCCCTAAAATGTCAGATGGCACGCTCTAATGCCACGGATCCTTTCGTCAATCACTTGAACCCTCATTCAGATCGTTTTCTTTCTTGCTCTTCTGAGCTTGTTTGCCTTCATAGGCTGTGAATGTCACCTTGGGATAAAAGGTTTATTTTGCTTTTTGCTCTGTAGTCAGATCTAGGAGTTATACATTTGATTTAACAAAAGACAAAACAATGGCAAATTTACTGAAATAAGTCATAGATTTAACAGACTGAGTATAAATGTGGTATGGAAATTAATTAACAGTTGCAGGTGAGAAAACTTAACTGAACACAAGTTAGAAAGGGTAATGAATGAGGGGTAAAAACAGGCAACCAATCTAATCATGGATTATTAATAAATCAATCAATAAATGTGGCAGTTATTTGGAAGAAAAGTAAAATTTAATTCTGATTGCTCTGTTAAAGGCTGACCAACAGAAAAATTTGTCATATTTGTGACTCTATCATTGTTTTGTTTTAAGCATGATATAACGTTAATCCTCAATAGACAAGTAAGGAAATTAGGAGGTTGATCGGGAATTCTCCTCCTTTTCGAAACAATAACTTTCTATGTATTTATTGACAAAGAACAATTCAGCAAAGGTGCAGCTTGGCATTTTTGAAATCCAAATTTTGCTGCTGCTTACAAATGCACTAATATGTTTATAGAAACAATTTAGGGCTAAACTGCAGCACACTGCTGCTAATCCCTCTTTGACTGACTGAGGCAGGATCTCTGACCCACTGCCCTGATTCACCACTGTTTTCTCCTTAGCACCACAGAGACTTAAACTTATTCGGATTTATCGTACAGCTTAAGCAAATAAAGCAAGTTACTTTATCCTCTTACTCAATTAAACATGCATACTGGGGTAACAATGGCTAAAAAAAAACAAACAGACAATGCTTTTTTTTTTAATCAAGGAAATGCTTTGTTCAAATATCTGCTGAATAAATCACAGAAAAAAATCACCAAAGAAAATGCATTTAAGAAAAGCTGGAACAGTGTGTTCTGGTACAGACATCAGCAAATGCAGAGCGACACTCCTGTTTGTCTGCTGCACCAGAGTGAAGAGAGCCAGACAGACAAGTGGGCAGATATTATAGAAAAGAAGCCCCAACTAAACAGGAAAATGTACAGAACACAACACCTGCACTCACACAGTGACAGAGGTTATCCAGCATCTGCAACAAATGCACATATTAGCCATTTGAGTGATCTGTGTATAATCTAACACTGTCGCTATTAGAGATCTTGCCTTTGTCTGTTCTTATTCAGAATAACAAAAAAAAAATATAGAGGAGATTAAAAAAAAACCCCTCTCAGATCATATATAGGCAGATAAATAAAATAAGTAGCCTGGAGATTTTACTCTCAGTAGCGTTCTGTCATGTGGGATAGAGAAGGAGCTGCCGACTGTGCTGCTGGTTAAATCACATTCAGTGTAACCCGGCTGTGTGGACAGGCCCACAAGGCTTCTGCAGCCTTCCACAGCAATACCCTTGACTTCAAGGCAGGCATTAAAATGGAGGGATAGTGGCGGGTTGGATTATGGGGTTCAGGGAGGCAATGTGTGTGTGTGTGTGTAGTCGCCTTTAGGTCTGTCAATGCTGTTTGTTAACCCCCTTTCCTCCAGGCTCTGAATGAATACCACCTCTTTTATGTGTTTTTGTTAGAATTATTGAAAAATGAGGCTTAACATAAAGAAACAAAGAATATGCCAAATAATTTGTCTTTTAGCTGCACAAAAATGTGCTTTATTTGTCTTTTGTTAAGAGTTTTTTCAAAACTCTTAAATATTTCACCGACTCCGCATCACATTGATAACACCAGTCCAAAATTCTGCATATTTGCACCAAACGTATTTAATGCTCTGAAAGTCCATATCAATACGTTTTTTTGCACCAATGTTTTTTCTCCCACACTGTTTACATTTGCTCACTGCTACACTTTAAGGAATGAAAATGTTATGAGAGTTGTACAAAACGAAATTTCAAAAAGGGTTGTCTAAGTCTAAAAGTCTAAGCCTAAGTATTTAAAGGTTTGTATCCCTGTAAAAGGGTGTTGGAGAGCCGGCCTAAGGAATCAGCAAACCAAGCTGCTTATAAGGGCCTCTGACCAGCAGGGCTCCTTTCAGTTCTCACATAGTGTATCAAGATCTCTTTTTTTGTTGTTGTTTGTTGTGAATTGTACTTTGAAGTTACTTAAACTTGTGTTCTGATTAAAAATCAAAAATGTAAGATTAAGATGTAAGATCATTTAAGATTTCAAGCAAAAAGTAAAAAAAGCGTTAACTGTCACATTGTCTCCTGTTCCTTGTCTTGATTCACACTGGCATGTTGAAAGCCACTTCATGGGGTCTAAATGTGAGATAAACTCGTGGTAATATTAGATAAGAACCATCTGAAGGTTTAAATAGAGTATTGTTTATTAATTGCTGAACTTCCTAACTTTAATAAGTTTAGACTGAAAAGATGTACAATGGTTGCGAGGGCAAATAAGTAAAACAAAACCAAAAAAGGAAATAGAAAACAACTGTTTCTTTAGAGCTGTCTCTTTCTAAAACACTTCAACCCAAGTGCAATTTATTTTGCTAGTAATGTAAATTGACAAATGTCATATTGCACAACAACAGCCTTATTGTTGGCTGATATGTTCCTTTAAACATCAAAGGTCCAAACAGATGAAGAAGATAGAGATTTGGTAAATGTCAGCTAATGTTTGATTCTGCAAATGAGCACTCAGACACTTTTGGCATTAAATTCAGTATATTTGATTAAAAAACATATGAGGTGGTCACTTTTGGACTGATGAAACTGGCTGGAGATCTGGTTTAATTGTTTTACTGAAAAAGGATGATTGGGTATAACCACTGATTGGGGGTTCATGGATGGATCCCTCTGTAGACAAACAAGGTCGAGATCACATACACAGTGATATCAGTACCTTTACATCTCTACTGTTAGTGTAACGCTAGTACCAAGGGGATAGGTTGACTGTCAGTGTTTACTCACTAAATTTGCTGGCGCAAGCATGAAATTCTCAATTCCTGAAATTAAGTAATGCTACAACAAACCTTAAAAGGCAGTAACATGAATAATTAATTAATATCAATACATTTCTCTCATTTGTAGTGCCCCTTCTGGTTGTAATATCCTGCACTCTGTAGGCCCCATAGTCTCAAATCTTATCAGGATCAGATCTTAAGGCAAATAAATAAATAAAAGTCTAGAATGCATCAGTTTAAAAGTGGCCATAGATAAATATCAGCCAGTTTTCCATTAATCGACTATATTTCAGGATCAGCAAGTTCAGCAAATCGGAATCTTTTCCAATTACTTAAATACACCAGTGCTTTATAAACTAAAAGGGCTAAACACACCCACCAACTGTATGTTCTTTGATGCATGAGTTCAGTAAAAACATTCTATTCAATTCCTTTTTTTTTACCTAGTGCCAATTCACAACACATGTCATCTCAAGGCACTTTACAGACACAATACTGTCAGAATGGTAAGGAAAACCAGTTGATTGGATCCAGTCATTGACTTGCAAGACATGCTCCTTCAGCAATCCCTCACACCAAGCACGCTTGTAGCAACAGTGGAGAGGAAAACTCCCTCTTAACAGGAAGAAACTTCCATCAGAACCATTCTCAGTGAGAGTGGCCATCTGCTGATTCTGACTGCGGTTCAAGGAGACAGAAGTAGACATAGAAAAAGGAACAGCGTTAAAAAAGGCAACCACAGGTGCCCTGTCCAGAAACGACACAGCCAGGCAGATGAGCTCTGAGCCAATTCTGACGGTCACAGTAAATGAAACAGGACTACACTCGCCCCATTTCCATTATACCCCTTTAAAACCGTGCTGAGAATGGTCCAAGCAGCATAACCAAGGTAATTGCTGAATGTAAATGGAACACAACTGAACTGGACCATGCCAGACACAATCAAACGACGCTAAATCTAGTACTAGTTCAACAGTAGAGCAGGTTCAGTTCAATTGTAGCTTGGTTTTCTGATAACAAAGAGCACATGAGCAGACATCATCATCCCCCATTTACAGTTAGCTGACTCATTTCACGGGTTTTCCAGCCTGTCTGGGTTTGCAATTTGAAGATCTCTTCACGTGGCAAACTTCTTCTTAGCCTATTAACAATAAATGGCATTAAAAGACCATTGTGCAACTTGTGATGATGCCGAGACCGAGGGTCTCATTCAAATTTGGGCAGAGGACGTTATTTACGTACATAAGTTCCTCAATGTTATGGGTACCGGCATATGGTTTGCGTAATTTCTGTATTGAAAGCTGTAGTATCGTGGACTGCCAATAGGGGGTGAGGAACAGGTTAGCTTGATGTGTAAATGGTCGAAAAGAACCAAGCTCGGAACGGTTAACTGATCCAATCTCGGTCCGAACTCTGCGCTGATCGGTTTCAGAGGGCTAGTGTAAATGGGGCAACTGAATATAAACAGAGATGTTAATGGCAGCAGCACAGCTGATATTTCCATCCATGATGGAGTCACAGCAAAACAGGAACAGACCAGATAAAGCTACGATGAAAGGAAAAAGCAGAGAGAATGTAAGATTATGAGTGGAAACTGACAAATACTGCAGAGATGGAGAATAGTGATAGAAGAAAGCATCCCAAACATATAACAGCACATCTACAGAAAATAAGTCAGGATAACCTAACTTTTTTAGGTTGAGGTATGAGAAGTGTAGAGCCAAGGTGAGTCCAGACTGAAATTCTCCCCCACAGTAAATACCATAAGAAATATCACAAGAACAGCTTACAAGGATAATGTATAAAATATGTACCTTTAAATAATAGCTTTTCTAAATAAAAGTGTCTTCAGATGCTTTTTAAAGTATTCAACAGAGTCTGTCGCATAGATAAAATGGGGCAGGGCATTCTAGCCTGGGGTCTGCAGGTTGGAACGATACATCCCCTTGAGTTTAAAACTGGGTCTTAAGACATTCAGAAGGTTTTCACCCAAGAATCAGAGCGGGCGGCCAGAAGAGTAAGAGATCAAGAGGTCTGAGATGAATCGGGGGCTAGCCAACCTCATACAAAAAATTTAAAATTAGATCCAATGCAAAGAAAAAAAGTTTGAATTGCCAGAATCATATAAAAAAAAAAATCTGTATTATCCTGTTCAAATGTGACTTCTGCTTAGTAGAAATCAGATTTGCATGGATAAAATGCATGTCCTAACATGGGGATGCAGAGGTCCAATCCTTTTACATGCATCCCTTCTTTCACCCACCTGGTTCTAATTACTGAACTCCCTTAGCAGCACGTCATTCACCTCTAAGGAAGCCTGGTAATGAGCCATTCATTTGATTCAGATCTGTTGGACAGGGGATGCGTCTAGAAGCTGCAGCAGTGATTTTCAACCCTAAGATGTTTCTCTGCTTTAACACACCTGATTCAGAAGCCCAGTTCAGCAAAGCTTGTTAATCTGCCATTTATTGAAACCAGGTGTGTAAAAGCAGGGAAGCATGCGTGCCTTTAAAAACAAAACTGTAACCTATGAAATCAACTCATTTGTTGGTATTTTACACTGAAAAAAATATGCAACCACATTTGGTATTTACTTAATCATATTTAATTTCTTTAACACAATTGTTTTATGCCCTGCTAACATGAAACAATTGTGTTAACCTCTTACACCCTCAGGGGGTATAAATAAGTTTCTGCCTGACAAAAACACACAAAAGTAAATAACTTATAGCCTCACAGCTATTAGATTTAAGAAGAAACTTTTGGTACCTCTGTAAAGGTAAGATGTCATAGAATGGTTTTCTGGTGTTAGCACCATTGTAGCTTTGACCCTGCCTGAAATATTAGGGACAAAATACAAAATATTTTGCATTTTTTGAACCTCGCCAAAATTTTCTTTGAAATAAACATTGCAAAACACTACCAAAAAATTATTTATAGCACAAAAAAGTAGTACAGACTTTTAAATCTAAATGTTGTGTAAAAATATACAAAATTTGGACTCAATCAGATGAATCATATTTATTTTAGAATGGTATAGTGAGAAATTTCTTAGGCGGAGGGGCCATTTTGGCACATTTATCCAAAAATGTCACCAAACTGTGCCAAATGTGTTTTTTACATCAATACTGGGGTTTTGTTAAAATTACGAGGTCACGTAGCAGCTGGACCCACCGGTGGGTCCGTAGGGTTCTAGGGGTTAAAGTAACTAAATATGATTAAGTAAATGCCAAAAATGGTTGCATTATTTTTTTCAGTGGAAGACATATTCTTACTAGTATTAGGATGTTGAAAAAAAATCCCAAGTCTAATACTTTTTCTGATTTACTTACTTATATGTTTGATAGATTTTATGTACTGCCATATAAAAATTTTTACTCCTTGATAACTGGTGCCCCCCCATCTGGATACGCATTGCAAAACTTTATTGAAGCGCCTCTGGGGTAGAGAAACAGCCTGGAATACTGGATCAATCAAAGCCAGGTTTGGATGCTTGGTGCACCTGCTCAGAAACAAACACCGCCTTCTCCCAAAGCCAATTTAACCCCGTGCGTAAAATCCTTGGTGCGTCAGGTGCCTTATTTCCTTAATGCAAATACCCCGCTCAGTGAGTGCTCCTACACCTCCTCCTGGTGTCCTGCCCTCAAGACGGACCGGTAGCCGCTTCTGCTCCTTTAAGGCAATGAGGAATTAAAGCGCCTGCAGGGGCAGGGGGAGAGGGTTATTCTGTGTAATACTCAGAGAGTCTGTGAGGCTGCGATTAGAGAACGACAGCGGGAAGATGCGCTTGCCCGCTCCTTGCTGGACGCAAAGAAGCCATGAAGATGATCTGACTTTGGAGTCTGACAAAAAACAGGGTCTTTTCCATCCTCGCATCCTCTCTCCACTTTTTTGCTTTATTCCTCTTTTAGTTGGATCCTATTTAATTGTCTAAAAGTATCTTTTCTCCAAGGATGACTTAATTATTTTTTGTTAAAATTAGATAATCAAAGCTTTGTTTTCTTTTTTTTTTTAGGATTTGTTTTGGAGATTTAGTTTATGGCTAATTTGGGAAATTATCTTGGCACCAGGACCCGGCTCTGACTCAGCATCACACACACCTGGGTTTTACCACTTCAGCATCCCCTTTGAATAACAGGGAGAAGCAGCAAGACGCGGAGCACAAGAGGAGAGTCTGCGCGCAGCGCTCTCCCCAAGACAATCACAGAGCCTCATTTTGTCCGAGCGCAGAAAAATAAAAGCAAAGACACAGGTTAGCGAAGGGGAATTAAAGTAGAAAGGACATTTTTTACTAATTTGTGCGTAAAGCAAGTAAAGAGACTCGGACTGGCTCGCATCAAGACACACGCAAATGTTTAACCTTACACCAGGCGCACTGAAGAGAAACCCAGGGAGGCACCGGTCGGAGGAAGACGAGAAAGCATAGCTTTGGGGGGATTGAACGGAGCAGGGCATGTGGATATTGGCTTTTATCTTCCTCCAGAGCATCTTAAATGGTAAGTTTTTAACCTGACACACAAATGTACCTCCTGTGAAAAGAAAGCAACAATAATAAAGATTAAAAAAAAAAAATACATAAAAAACTAATTAATTTTAGACTGCCAAATGACTGAAGGGGGAAGAACAGAAGGTCACCTGTGACCCACATGAAAAGGATTTTTTTACGGTTGTCAGAAGGTTTGACTCCCCTGATGGAGAGGGAGAGGGACGGGCGAGGCTTGAACTGACAAATCCCTCAAGATCTTATGCAAAAATAAACATTTCTGGCCTTTATAGGTGCATCCTGTGCCAAAGAAAACCATAGTAATGTTTGCTTGGTTTCATGGCATAGATAGAAATGAAAATGCATGAAGAATTTTGGATTTTATTAAAAGTTTTTAATTAATTTGACAAAAAATGAATGCCTTTTTTAAATGTTAAAGTCACCTGTCATGCTCTCAGCTTTTCATACTTTGAATGTGGCCCTTAGTAATAAGTGACGTCTGTATTATAATGAACATTTGATTTAACCCTTTCCCCCTCCCCCACTGTGAACATTATTTTCAAGTTCATGTTGACTTAAATGAATGAAAAGGTGTTCAAATTGCACATTTCCAGTCATTGGGAACATGCACATCCTCCATTAAGACTGAATTTAATCCATTTATTTATCCCAATCCATTTTTTCCACAATTATTTTTGCTAGATATATGATTGATTTTGATAATCCTGAAAATGTGGTTTACATGTGTAGGTTGAGAATCAACAAGAAAATGCATTTCATTTAGCAATACATAAAAACAATGCTAGAATAGGTCACACCAAAACAGATGTTTGAAACACATTTTACTTTTCATGTGCTAATTTTGCATTTTTGTGCATCACAGCCTTCTGTTGTTACCATGCTCAGAATTTTTCTGCACCCATATAGGGTATCCATAATCAATAGTGGAAAATTGATACAGTTTATTGCATTCACTTACTGACCAGAGTGGCTTCTACAGGGAGGGATTATGGCTGCCTGGGTGTGTACGAAAACAAGGAGAAGGCAAAGGGAGTGTTAGCTGAAGGAGAGGGGCGAAGGGAAAGAAAATGGAAACACGTCCGTAAGAAAACACACCAGGGCGACATGTTGGGGTCCGTTCAAACCGAAAGAGAACCAACCAACGATTGGTGTAGCTTTGCTTATATAAAACAAACAATAGAATAAAATGAAAAGATGAATTTTTCTTGAAAATAGTCAAATGAAGGTTTACAGGTATGAATACGTTTAACTGCATTCGGGGGCTGTGCCCCCCCCACCAACCTTAAAATGGATTTCCCCCTCTAGCCGGAATGATAAAATACAGCTTCGAAATTGATTTTTGTTTCTGTCGACTATCTTTTTTTTTTTTTTTGCGGAGCCAAGGCAGCCCTCGGTCAGCGCTGTTTATTGACACAGACTCGATATAAAATGGTATCTCCCTCAGCCCAGCTTGTACTGAAACTCATAAAGGAACAATAAGGAATCCTCATTAATCATAATCATATGACTCTGACATTAGATCAACCACCACGCAAGGTTGTGTCCATTTATTGCATAAGGGATTATTGAGGAGGCCTGTGGCAAATAACTGATAGGGATTAAGCCGCAGACGGCGTTCAGTGGCAGACGTCGTACCTTTCCAGTGCAAATGTCTGTTAAGATATTGTATCATGCACGTTTCCATCCATAGCTTTTCCTGGATTTCTTCATCACTGTAGCAAAGGCTGTCTGTAAGACTTTGTCCTCTGTGGCTGGATGTTTTGTTGATTATCATGAGAATGAGGTGTTTATCGGCTGAGCAGTCGTTGTCAGAATGAATGAATGACCTTGTAGATTGAAGCCAGCACTGAGATTGAATTCCAGACAATTCTTGCCGTTTCCTAGTTGGGCCTGCTCTCGCTGGCCTGTCTCTATGGTAACCTCTGTGTAATGGGCGTTGGGAGCTTTGTCCTAAGCCCCCCCACCCACCCCCAACCAATTCTTTAATTACAAAACAGTGTAAGAACTTATGTATTGTTGTGTGTTTGGTGATGCTTGTTTGAGTCATCATTTAGTCAGTGCATGATTGAATCGGAGCTATTAGCAAGTTATGTACTATTACTTCTATTAACTATGGCTATTTGCTAGTAACTATTATTACCCTGACGTACGCAAACAGTCTGCAAGTCTATGAATCACAGCAGAGACTGTTGCATTAGGTGTGTCAGATAGGAAAACAGGTTGATCTCCCACTTTTCAATGACAAACACGTAATTTCTGATACACATTGTTCAAAGGAAAGTAATTTTATACTGTCCTTCAAAAACAATAATTCATTGAATGCGCCATTGTGAACGCTCTGTAAGTGAGCCACTGTTTTTTTTAAAGCACACAAACATAAAAATTTTTCTGACAAAACTTTTCAATACATTTACATTACGTGTCAATTATAATACATACATATTTTAAAATACAGCTGCTTTTTCAAAGGAAAACATTTTTTTGTTCCTTTGCCTGAACCTCAGTAGCCCCAGTAGAGAAGGCCAACACCCCTTGTTTCGTGCTTACAATAGATTTAAAATTGAGAAAATAGTCTACTATAATGAATAATGGCGGATATGAAGACATGTTTAGATGTTTGTTTTGTACTAGAAACAAGAAATATTTCTATATTGAAAATATGAGATTACCGACCAGAGAATCTCTAGATGTTATCTAAGAAGAGTAGGTTCATTTCTACAAAAAAATACATTTTTTTTTTGTACCAACCATAATTTCCAACCAGAACTGCTACACTTAAACACGTTATATTTTCTGAATTGCCATCATTACACAAAGAGAATGCATATCAACAGGATATGTACATTTCTTTTGAGTAAAAAAAAAAACAGGCAGATGTATAGGAAGGACACAGCTTGTGTTACAAGGACAACTTGGTGAGTTATCTTCAAAAGAGTCACTGCTGCTGTGTGAAAGCACAACAAAGATGGGAATTTCTCGATTGCACGTAATTTCCTTTCTGATGATGCCTAGATATTGTCTTGTCAGTGCACATACTGTCCAGCTTAAATGTATAGCGACAATTCAGATAAAAGAGACTTTTGTTGCTTCTCTGAAGCGGAAGACATATGCGAATATTTCTAGATTTATATAACTATTCTTTTACTTCTCTGCTTTCAAAATAAATGCATAATTTCATGTTTCTACTCCAATATTTCAAGATGAAAACACTTGGCTATGACTAAAAGTCTTTAGTTTGTTGAGTTTTAATTGATTATGTTGAATATTACAAAACATTTATGAGGGCAAAACTGCTTTATCTTAAAATGGTCTGAATGTAGATGTATTTCCCACTATATGATATTTATAAAGTTAACATTGACTTACATCTAAATTAGGTCTATGTAGGGTCCGGACATTAAAATTAGGTCTACTGCACAATGAGTAGGTAGGGTAGTAATACAGATAGCGCCCTGTAATACAGAATGTGCCCTGCTATTTGAAAACTGCAGTAACTCTGCTAGAAATAATAAATTCACTACAGTTATGTTTTTGTTCCAGTGTTTAACCATCATTAACCACTACATATGGTTGCTTATTGTTCAGAGCAGAATTAGTCATGTCAACATCACAACTGGTTTAACCAATGCTTGAGTATATTCTTGCATTAACCTCTTAGTTTCATAGCCTGATAAAAGTACTTATACGAATCTTTAATAACAGAACTTTATGAGGTACTTACGCCAAATCAATAAACTGCAATGATTCATGAATAATGCAGCAACCATCAGAGCAGAGGAAAGAGCTTGATACCAAACTTAAGCAACTTCAGGGAATCTCTACACATGCTAAATACTTTGTTATTTTATGTATAAGAAACATGTGAAATGAAATGATAATTTTTGGATTTGATCTCCAAGAAATTATGGTTAAATGATCTTCAGAAAGTACACCACAATGTTTTATCAAAAATAAATTTAAAAAATGTATTGCAAAATGCATGAATAAAGGCACAGGTAACAGGTAACTAAAATGTTATAAAAGAAATGTCTGATTTTATACATTTCAATCAAAAAAACTCTGAATATTTTCCCTAATTCTCAATTACCACAAAATTTATTATTAATCCTGCAATGTGAATATTATATCCATCTATTCTTGTTTATGTTAATATATAGAAAGAAAAAAATCTAAACACCAAACAATTGCTCTGTTTGAAAACCTAGGACGCGTCCTTAGAAGGCCAGATTCGAAGTACGATTACGTCATAGCGCGGTGCCGAGGTCTGGTCGGATTCCAAAAGTCCTAGTTCTGCGGCCTTAAAATGCGTCCTTCTTTTTGCCTGATTTGAAGGACGGGTCTGATGTATCCTCGGTATCCTTGGTTTACCCAGGATTCATTGCGAGACCAAGCAAGCCGTGATCAGAGGAAAGGTTACTTGGCGCCGAACAGTGGGGAAAATGGGAAGTTCAGTTTAATATAATACAAGTCAGTGAATAGTTCCGTCTGAGATGAATGAAAATAGTTATTTTAATGTTTATAGAGTCAGATATGCGGCGGTAATGTTTCATTTATCTAAAGGTTTTTATCTGTTACTGTGTAAATGGGTTTGGCTGTAATTTAAGGACAGATTCTAATATATCTGCAGAGTGGGGACTATAAATCTGATAGGATTTTTATCTTTTTATTGCTGTTTTGCAAAATATGCTTAACTAAGTTTTTTTTTTTGTTGAATATTAGAGATTTTGCAGATATT
Source organism: Cyprinodon tularosa (assembly GCF_016077235.1). Lineage (NCBI taxonomy): Eukaryota > Metazoa > Chordata > Actinopteri > Cyprinodontiformes > Cyprinodontidae > Cyprinodon > Cyprinodon tularosa. The sequence continues at coordinate 1,030,266 of NW_024038781.1, forward strand.
TTTTTATACATACATTGTTTAGATTTAATTATATCTTTCTACCCCTTTTATAGAATAGAACAGAAAATCTCTTTATTGTCCCACAATGGGCAGATTTACAGCAGCAGAAAGATTATTGAAAATAGTCACACAAATGTGGACCTTAGAAAAATGTATAAGAATAACATAATAGGGAAGAGTTAAAAAAACAAACAAAAAAACAATACAATACTGTAAAGTGCTTTAACAATATAAAACTGGGGAATAAATAACCAATATCCAGCTATGGACATTTTTACAGTAATGGATATTTGAAAATAGCAGCAACATCAGTGATGTGCAAAATGACAGCAGCAGGTTATTTAACTGACTAAGGTTTCTATCATTACATTTGATTTTATTTGTTCCTGCTCCCGGTGGTTGGAACTTACGGTAAAACCCGCCGAAGGGTAGACCTGGTCGAATTCACAGCCAAAACTCTTCTGGTCTCCTTATTTTCAAGGACTTCGAAGGATCCAGTCTAGGTAGACCGCGTCCTTGGAGGATGCAGCCCAGGTTTTCGAACAGAGCCAATATTAATGGTCATTCTCACTATGGCGTCTTGCTCTGTTTAGGATTAAACTGGTATATTTAGCTGGCTGGGTAATCAGTCAGGTTAGCGCATCTTGGAAAAATTCCAATTCAACCACCGCAGCAAACAAAACAAAAAAGAAAAAAAAAGAAGAAAAAATCAAGATGTTTTCTCGCAATAATTAAAGTTTTGCTGGTTTCTACAAAAGAAACAAAAACAAAAGCTCCTTATTAAACCCTTTAAGCCTGAATTGATATACATGTCCATATAAAAAGACATTTTGTGTGTGTTTTTCCGCTTGAATGAGATGCTAAATTAAAATAGTTAATGTTACTAAATAAATATAAATGAAGGTAAAGTATATTTTGTAACAGCAGTTATAACTACATAATAACATACACTGTGACTAGCACTGGGGTGATGCAAAAACGCTATGGCGGCTGTTTGCCTACACTGCAAAAATTTTTTTGAAAATTAGTAAAAATGTCTTAAAATAAGCATTTTTACCCTATTATATATATATTATGCAGTTGAAATAACAGACTACGGTTGGTTTTTATTTAAAATTTTAAATGTACATTGTCTTGTTGGAAATCCCCAGCAGTAGCGGCCTCAGTCCGGCTAGCCTATTGGTCGTTTTCCGCTACGTTTGTGGAGGCTGGTATTAAATACTAGCGGTTTTCGGGGATGTGGTCCAAACTTCAAGCACTGTAATGCTAGAGATGTTTTGACATTTTAAATTCATTTGGCATTAAAAAGCTGTTGGTGGAGTTATAATGGTTCTCACTTTTCTTTGTACATAAATTAAATATGCTCCTTGCCTTTTATGAACAAATTCCTGTTCATATTTGATGGCTTGATGCTGACAGCTCTGTATGAGCAGTGCTGTGTCCATTTCCCTGCCGGCTCCCAGATCCGCTTCTCTGATTGGTCAATGTGGTGCATCGAGCCGCAAACTTCAGATTTTCCAATTCCAGCATTTGCTGCTTGTGAAGAACTGGAACTCTCTCTAGTTCCCCTGTAGGAATAGGCTTCTTTGTATTCACAAACTGCTTGCTGAATCCTAGCTGGTTGTGAGGCTCCACCTCTTGTGCTTCGGGGTCTGACTCAGGGTCAAAGGTTATACCATTTTCATTTTTGTGGCCATTTTGAAATTATAAAATTCCAACTCTCTGTTTCTTGATAGCATAGAAATTAAAAAGTAGCCTACCAGTAGCCTAAAGCAACAAGTTGGGGAGGGGTTGTTGTGCACCAGTCAATGCTAGATACAGCTAGAGAAAGCTTTGGTTGCTGCTATCTCCTTAAAGGTTTCACACAGAGAAGAAGCAATAGAAAAGTTTAATTATTTTAAAAGACTTAAAATCTCAAATGGGAGCCTGTTCCTTCTTTTTAGGCACAGTTTCCTTATGGCAACAATTAATGTTATTCAAAGTTGCAATTAATAACAGCTTTTTCTGACACACAATGCTTTTGTCATTTTATGCAGCTATTATTTCCTCTTTATTTAACACATAATACTTTTGCTGTCATCAAATTATGTCTATGAAATAAGTCATCAGCACTGAAGAAAAAACATAACACCTCTGCCTGAAAGCTGCCTCTAGGTAAAAGCCCTGCAAGCCAAACTGACCTATTCAGATCCTCATCGGAAAGCTATAATGAGACAAGGCATCTTACTGAGCCCCACAAAGATTGTGATGATTTGTAGACATATACGGTGCTTTAGCCCGCTGCTCATAGTTTAAAAAGGACTTATCTCGTTTGCTGTCAATAAACGAGCGTTTATGCAGAGGTCATGAAATCATGTTATCAAATTTTGTTCTCAATTAGCTGTGACCTTTATACAGGCAAACACACACGCTCCAAACTAAGGGAACTCTTCCAGAACATCCAGTCCTGTTCAACGCACAGCACAGTAAATAGCTGCCAGCATCAGTTAGCTCGCCAATTTTACATGACCTCACATTATTAGCAACCTGAAACTCTGGATGGAGATGTTGGAGGGACCGGGTTGGATAGATGGATTAAATCTGGCCACAAGTGGAAGCAGAGAGCTGGATATTGTAAAGTGATAAATCCACACGAGGGCAATGAAGGCACTGTACTTTTAAGAGCCCATTTGTTGGAGTTAAATGGTGATTCTCAGCTCTGGGTGAAGATGCACAGTGATAAGTGGGGTCCATATTTAGTCTCCCGTAACGAAATTTGGCCAGCTTTTTAGCCGCACTTACAGCCATTAGTCTGTTTGCAAAGTAACTAGCAACTGAAACATGTGTGCAAGAATATACTGTAGTTTCCCAATGGAAATATATTTTCGGCAAAGGAACATTTGCAGCCTTATTCAAATTTGAGTATCTAATAGACTAAATTAGGTTTACAAACCCTTTTACCTCTTGCTCACTTGAATGACTTATAAGATGGTTAGCTGGGTTATGTTGTGTGATTCTTGTTGAAAGAGCTGCTAATGTTTGGTTTTGGATACTCTGATGTGTGATCATAATAGATATCCCCTAGTTGATACATCTTAGATCCATAACGAGGGGTACTCTACTGTACCGTTTCTCCTTGAGTCTGTCTAGCTCTCCAATTAGGAGCAAGCTTTGGTGGGTCTGTGTATGTGTGTCTGTGCATGTGTGTGTATGTTTCACCCAATGTAAAATCTAATTAGTGATCACACTGTGTCTGTCTGGATTTCACTGAATCAGAGGTGTAATTGCACAAGCCCGCGTGTAAATGTCTCTTGCATTAAAATGTTAACGATATCATTTAGCATCTGCGGGGAAGAGCGGCAAAGCCCTCGGCAGCCAGATGTAGGTGTTTGATCATGCGTGCAAAGTGAGGTTGTAGTACATCTGGTGCGGGTTTCCCTCTCTGACAGGGTTCCTCAGCAGAAAGGATGTTTTTAATTCACTCAGCACCTGTCAAAGTGACATGTTGTATTATTGTGCTGAGCTGCACAGGTACTGTTGTGGAGGGATCCGGTAAAAAGCATCTTCTGACAGGTAGGAGCAGTCCAGATCAAGGAAGATGTACTGCTTCTCTGTAGTGATGAAATGCTTTTATATATTTTTTTCAATAATTCTACAACCCCATGAAAAAAAAAAACACTAAAATAAAAAAATCTATACTTAAGCATAAAAGGGACAACACAATAATTGCAAACAACATAACATTAATAAACAAGGAATCGAAAAAGAACAGAATTAAAAAGAAATTAAATTGCTTAGGAAGTAGCAACAAAATTATAAATTGCACTTAAGACTATGGGCCACACCCACATTAATCATTTAAATTATCCAGAAATCTGATGATTTCAATGTGTCACCAAAGGGGTTCCAGCTGCAAGATGGAAAACCTGTAAAATGTGACCGGGCTTACTAGGTTTAGTTCAATACCAAATTTTGCAGCAACATGCTAGCTAACAGGACTTGTAAACTGCTTTACAGAGAGATAAAATATGAACAATTTGTATAAGAATTTGGCTGTAACAGACAGGACTGCTTTTAATGCCTGCCAGCCATATTGGAGTTTTAGTTGCGTGTTAGCAGAGGGATATCTGATTTCAGCTTATTGTTAAAACCTATTGACATGCACCTAAATGCAACACCTATATGTGGAGTTGTTTGAACTTTTGCAATTGAGATTGTCATACAAGTGAAGTCCCAAGGTTTCCTTTGCACCTCAGATTTTCTTAGTTCCCTCATCTTTTTAATCCTGCTGGGTTTTGTTTAATCCCCATTCTTATTCCATTGGCTCATGCTGCTTTGAAAAGCTCTGGTGCAAGTTGCCTCTTTGCCAATTTTAACCTCCATTTTGTACGTATAATACACATCGGTATTTCCTACCTCCCTTTTTTTATTTTGTACCAGTAAACAAACCATTTTTTGCATGTATTTACACCATTACATGTTTGTTTTGTTTTTTTATTATTATTTAAGGTTAGCTATTTTTCTGAATAATAAAAAATACTGATTTCTAATGTGGATTTTTGTCATTTCCTGAAGAATTTTTTGCCATTTGTTTTTTCTTTTGTTGTTATTTACAGTAAAAAAAAAGGTGTTATTTTAAACATACAGATCTAAATATTACTCAGATTCAGATAACACTATATCTAACTCTATATCTAGTGTCAGATTTTCCAAGTTAATTTTACCAATATTAGTGTCAAATTTAAGAAGACCTCCCAGAGACTAATCAACACCATATAGAGTAAAAGTTGCACTGCATGGTGGTCCAATTTTACACTTATTATTAACTCCAACCCTTAAGCAGATTTACGCTCAGCATAGATGTAAATACGCCATTTAGAGTTAAAAATGTTCACTGAATTGTTATAACCCATTTTTTTTTACTGATACCCCTGGTAAAAAAAAAATGTGCTTTATTGTATTTCAAGTATATTCATATTTCCTATAGTTTACTGAAAATGTACTTAGACAAATTGTACTTTTTGTAAATATATAAAAAGTATACTAACATTACGCTTTCATGCTAATACTTTTAACACACTTTAACATAATTACACTATGTTACACTTTATAGAAATATATTATTAAAAAAGTATACTTTAAGTGAAAGTTATGTGTAATTTCTAAAGTGTACTTATTTTAAATTTGTTTTTACATATATTTTTGCTATATTTTAAATTGTATGCTCAAAGTTGTCATTGTAACGTACATTGAAAGCATATTTTAAAAGTACACATTTTAATATCGACACTGTAATATTAAGTTTGAGTGCATTTTAAGTTACATTTGAATCTAATTATGAAGTGAAGTTATATACGCTTGTACTTCAGGTAATTCTTTTGGAAAGTGTTCAATAGTATAACTACAAAAATGCACTTAAACCCTATTATGCAATTTTGTGCTGTGTGTAAAGTACACAGATAGCAATTATTGCAGTTGTTATGTAATGTTTAATAAGTTTTGAAAAAGAAATATGATACAATACATCTTACACACAAAACCACATTGAACAAAACACTAAATGTTCACTTCAAAAGTACAGGTGCACAAAAATGTGTGTTCTGCTGAAAAGCAAGTGGTTTAAAGCTGGTGCAGTGCTACATTATGATCTAACAAATAGCATAACCCACATTGCAACAGAAAAGTTAATACTGGCCAAATGCAAAAGAAATAAACTTAACACATTACAATTGTCTCAAGTGTTCAAAAAAGAACATTTCATTAGTATTGTTTAATGGATCAAAGCAGGGCTACTGCAAACAAGACCAATTGGTGAGTGCACATATTTAAAAGTCGCTGACAGCACTTCATGCATATAGGAGTGATATGTGGAGGTTGTTTGGCCTTGATGTCTGTAAAGTAGTAGCTCCCCAAGAATTTTAGTCTTGGGGAGTTTTTGGTTCAGTACTGATATCAGAATTCCCATAGACTTTGAATGCACCACACCTGCACAGCAGTTAGTCACGGCTCCTCCCTGCTCAGAGCTAGCGTGCTTTTCTTTTAAGGCCTTGGTCTGCATGGAGAGAGGTAACTTTCAAAACATTCCCATTTGGTTTTGAAATCTTAAGATATCTGTATAAAACGCGATTTTGATTATTATATTTGTATTGTAGAAACAGGAGATGTAATCGGTTGAGCAGGAAGATTTGCTGTATTATTGTGTTGAAGAATATCCTGGTGAGTTCACATGAACCTGTGAATGAAATATATATATTTTTTGAGATGTAAAACCAGTCAGGATATAATGTTTTGTAATATATGTAATTTTACTAGCTCTTTTGATTTATTGAATGCATTAGCACAGTGAGAAGGAGGCTAACACACCCCCCATGTGCTCTTCTAAAAAAGAAAATGCACTTTCAAGCTAGCTACATCTTGTGTGATGTTGCTGTAAAACCCCCACAAGGGGTTAACGTAAAATTAACCCTTCATAGGTGTCCTGGATTGTTTTTTCCAGATACAAGTATTGACTACTGACCATAATGATTTCTTAGACAGTGAACCACATGTAAATTGATAATTTTACTTTATATTTTTGTCTGTATAAATGTGGTAAAAACCAATTTATATTATGGTGATTACATGATTTATTTTCCAATTGAAGTAATTGCTCTGCACATTTGTGTGCAGGCTGTTTTTTTTTTTTACATAGTTGCAGAATCTGCTGTTACAGCTGAGCAGTTCATTGTATGGACTGGACTAGACTCCACCAGAGATGTTGATGCAGAATGTTCCCAATGTGAATGCCATCCGGTTCCCTGGAGGGTGGTAGGAAAAACAAGGAAACTTAAGGATTTTTCTTCCCTTTCTTTCTGCGGATTCATAATTTTTTTCTTTTCTGAGATCTCTGACAATTTTTGTTGTTACTTTGTTTAATTTTTTTGATCAGATCTGATAAAACCACTTGATGCATCAGATTTATTTAAATTCAACTGAAATGGACAATTTTTTTTTCTGGTGCACTTATGGACCCTGGTATATCATACTGATACAATTTGTCAGACTTTTCTGATGTACTGCTCAAAAATACTATGAATTTACAGTATCTCTCTGTTTGGTTAACAGACGCTGTTCTTCTGGAGTTTCCGTAGACAAGTGTCTCTGATGTGCGCACGGCCATCAGACGAAAATGTAACAATGAGCAGTTCAGCCAAAAAAAGGAAAATAATGTGTGGTGGGCGTGTTTTTGTATGGTGGGAGGGTTTAGGGGTGCAATAATAAGGAATGTTGTTTTTCATTGTTCAGTATTCCTCTGCGTTCTTTAAAGTTTATTTGTAATGTTTAGGTCTGCTGCCTGAAATTGACATATTTCTACAAAGTGTACTAAAGTACCAATATTTGAAAATGTGTTGTAAGTTTTATAATGAAAATGGTTAACGTCGATATGTAAATGTTTATACATTCTGAGATAGTACAAGTTATATTATTTGTAATGTACTATAATTTGGACATGTTTCAAATACATTAAAGTATATTTTTTCATCTGCACGGAAGTATATCCACAAGTCTTTCAGCATTTAGTATACTGTTAATACATTTGCAAGAATGTGCAAGGTAGAAAGTAGTATAGCAATGTAATGATAAAGTATATTTACTATTAACTGCAAAGTATGCTTTTTTAGTAATTGGAATAAGCCAACAGTATAATTAAGCATATTATTACCACAGTAAGAGTATATTAAAAGTATAAAGCTTATATATTTTTAAGACACTAACAAATCATTTTTAATGTAGTTATAATACAACCATAGTGCACTTTAATTTGACTAATTAAGCATATATTAGTACATATAAACTCATATACTTAAAGTATACAAAATATACTTTAAGTTGTTCCACTTTAGCACATCAAAGTACACTAAATACACTTCAAGTTGAGCTTGTCCACAATTTAATTACAATTAAAATATATTTAGTACAAAATTAGTTGTTCCAAAATAGCATCCTTCAAGTTAACTAATCATAAACACACTTAAAGTATAGTAATGATTAGTGTGCCTTCAAGTACACAAAAGTATGCAAAATTTTAGTACACTTAGCACATTTATTTTTCAGCAGGGACTGGCACAAAATATGACAGCTTATGACCTCAAATCAGTCTGTAACTGCCTTTTCCCTGCTAGAGACATTTGGTTGTTTCACCACTTTCTTACAGTATGAGAATATTACATACAGTACTATCAATCTTCCGTTGTCAAAGCATGACATGTTTTTGACAGTGGCATTGCATCAGAGCATTTGCAAGGCTCACAGAGACTTACTTTCCTCATTGAAACCTTTTCAGGGTTATGGTCAGTGGCAACACTGATTAAAATAGTCCAAATCAGTTCCTGAAAGTACTTTTATTAATATGTACTTATAAAAAACAAATTTTTTTCTCAATCCATTTTATTTGCTTATTTATCTTTTTTTGGATTATACCTGCCTATATCCTTATAACACCTTGAAGTCCCTAATTAAAGACTTATTAGTTGTTTTTTAATTGATTTTTTAATCATCAAAGTACTAATACTTTTTGTGGGAGAAAAGTTTTGATTCAGTTAACAAATATGTTCACTTTGTTGCTTACTTTCTTTTTTTTATGAAGTAATAATAAAATTATATGTTTGTAAAAGTATCTACTGAGAAAGCTAACATTGAGTAAAATAACAGTAACAGCTGCACTACCTTCAAAAAACCCCCCAAAACCCTACATAGTACTAAAATATCGCAGTGCCAAGAAATTAAGTTAAACGTCTTGAACCTCTGTTGATCCTTTAAATATGTTTATATTCATCTATAACACAGTTACTTTGATGTATGTAAATGTATTAAGCAGAAGAAGAAAAGAAATGCTTTGAACCCCAGATTAATACTTTACTTACGTATTGTTAGACATGTTGTGTTTAGGTGTTTTATGACACAAGAGCTTGGATGTAAATAAAAAGAAAAATCTGTGATTCCTTTTCATTACATACAACATAACCCCCTGCTATTTTTATTTGTTTATTTATTTTTATCCTTATAGGTTATAAGTAGCATGTAGTTATAACAGTCAATATGTGGACATACTCTAAGGGGTTCAAAAATAGGCAATAAAATGTATATTAAAAAATTATTTGGTAAAAAAATGGCTCATGCACTTTAAGACAGACTTCGCTTTAATCATTGATCTCACTTCATTTTAATATTTGAAAAAAATTTATCAGCTTGTTTTAGTATTCACATAAATGTTTATTCTTCTGTTGTTTTGTGGGAGATATTCTGCTGCTACTGTGGCTCATTTGAGCTTTTGCTCATTGTGGAGATATTGGGTGGAGATATTTTGATTTTCCTATCTATCACCCATCCAGACAAACATCCACGCACGCTGCACCTCATAAATACTGCCTCTTAATCCAGTCCACCACATAGCAGAACAGGGCTTTGAACTCAGCGGCCTACAGGCAAAATTGATCCCCACCACTCAGGCTTGAGTGTGATGCACAACACCAGCCCTGCAAACCGGGTATCTCCAACAGTGAGCCTTTCTACTCACCACAGATACAGACAAGAAAAAACCCCAAACTCCTTGCACAGTGCATGCTTTCATGCATTTCCGCTTTTGTCATCTTATTATTCAGGGCTACATTTTCTGTGGACATTTCACCATCACATCTGCTCACCTTCCAGATATTAAAGTAGGCTAAGAGATAATGGAAGAGGCAAAACTGGATAGACAGTGTGACAGAAAGACAAATGGGTCCAGCTTGGTTTCTCGACACTGCTCTTTATTTTTAAACCTGGCACAGATGCTAAGATTTAATACCAAGTTGGTGATAGTTATTTTTAGCCCACCATTTTTAAAGTGCTCTCATCTTGTTGGTAAGGTGTGAGGGTGTGTGGATTATTCTGTGTGTGCATGTATAGAAGAAATGTAAATTAAATGCTTTCCTTGTATATATGTAGGTATTTATGTGAATCTCCAAACACCTTTTGTATGATATATTGTGAGGTGAGTATTTCTATGTATGTGCTGCTCTAAATACAAGCCTTTAATTTGGAAGCTGGGAGGGTGGGTTAGGGTGTGACATCAGTTGGAGCCACAGGAGTCTGATTTATGCCCTTCCAGCCACCCATCGATCCCTCAGCTCCGTGTGAGACTGAGTGCATTGTCAATAATCTTAGCACTTTGTGGTATTCCTAGATTCCCAGACCTCCTCTGCTCAGCTCAAGGTGCGATGCTGCAGTAAGCCATCTTGCAAGATCAAATAAAAGGGCATGGGGCTCGGCTTCAGTACGTTTGATTGCTGGGTAATCTAGCAGTGAAAAGATCACTTTGCAGTTGCTGTGGTGTTGACACAAATAGAGAACTGGTGTTATTGTTTGTGCAAAAGAAGGTAATTTGGAAAAGGCCCTGCAGGGGTCCCTTGAAGCATGTAGCAGTGATGCACATTGTCTGAGTTGCTAAGTGTTGACAGGACACTTGGCAACACGTAGATGAGGTCTTTCATGGGTCTCTTTATCTGGACCATCCATTCCCAAAAGTGATTATGCTAATAAGTGTTTGATCAGATGATTAAATTGAAACTCAATTTATCTAAAGCACTAAATGCCCTGAATACATTTGAGCCTGATTCATTGCCAGGCTTCATATGGCATTAGTCCCTCGGTGGCCTAGTCACAGAAAAGATGACCAGAAATGAGAGAGAAGAAACTGTACATAAATATCTTTTTATTCATGCAGCGCCACGTAAAGAAGATGGGGTTTATTTAAAGCCTTCTGCAGGGACTGAGGGAGAAAGGAGCAGAGAGAGAAAGGAGGAAAAGGAGAAAATAAGTCCGCCTTATGCTGGGGATGGTGAGGGGGAGCTACAAGGAGCCGTGCTGTGGTCCCTTAAGTGTTGAATAAACATGCTTGGTTTAGCGAAATTGCAGCGATAAATGTTTAATATGATAAGCCCATAAAGACGGTCAAATGAGTCTGGAGTATTAAAATGAGCGCAGCGCACAGCAGCAGTTTACAGAAGCAAAGAGCAAGGTGAGGGGGCAGGGACCAATAATGGCAGGAAGAACTAACAAGATGAGAGAAGCCAGCTGCTGTGACATCAACATTAACCAGCTGCTTGTTGTGCACGTCTCCTGGACGAATCAGGGAGCGGTGCTGGATTGTCAAAGGGCCACGGCAGCCCTGTTATTCTACTATTATCTGAGGGACATTTGCAGTTAAGGCTGCATGGTTATTATGGATTTCTAAAAAAGATTTCTACAAGTGTAGCAAAAATTGCAAAATGGTACCAGCAATGAACTGATGGAAATTAAGGCTAGAATTGATACAGCTTACCAAAAACTTTAGAATTGCTTTTTTATTTGATCCTTTGAGACTAAAACATTTGATGAGTATAAATACACTGCAAAAAGTCAATAAGTCAATAAGTCACATTTTTCTCAATATAAGAGCATTTTTTCTTCAATTATGGAGGTAAGTGAGAAACTTGCCAATGGATTGAGACAATTTACATTTAAAATAAGAAAAAAATTATTATATTGTCTTATTTCAAGTGCATATTATTTAATTATCTTATTTTAAGAGTAAAAATACTCATTCCATTGTCAAATCCTTTTATTTACCTACTTAAATTAAGAGAAGATACACTTGATTTAAGACATTTTTACTCATTTTTAGATTTTTTGCAGTGTATGTATTAATTTATATATATATTTCAAGAGTATAAATAACTAGCTGTTCACTTTGACAACAAACTAGATTGGAGACACAACCGTGAAGCCATCAACAAGAAGGGACAGAGCAGACTGGAATTCCTTAGGAAGCTTAGGTCCTTCTGTGTTTGCAGCAAGATGCTAACTTACTGAGCAAAAGTTGGTTAAAAAGACAATGAAAAGACAACAAGTTTTACATCCTAGCAGATTCCATTTCACCTCAGTAATCTGTTTTCTCAGCGTATTTCAGGTTGCTACTAGTTACCAGACACTCAACTTGTTTGTTGGTGGTGGGGCTTAAAGAAAAGGCATTAGCGTCACCCAGTGTATGAGCGTCTTTTTTCCTTGAGGAGCTCCGCTCTCGAAGCCTATGAGAAATGCATACACTGGGGGAAAATAGCTCGCCTTCCCGCAGGCTGCAGCGGGATGTACTTGGAAAATTGTACCATAAAACCACATAGCGTTAATCTCACGTTAAAAAAACTTATCGCCGTTAAAATGGCCTCGCGTTAACGCGATAATAACGCGATAATTTTGACAGCACTAATATATATATATATATATATATATATATATATATATATATATATATATATATATATATATATATATATATATTTTTTTTTTTTCTTTTTGGTGGGGGTGTCACTGTAAGATTTAAATTTCTTAATGCACTAGTTACAAACTACTTTGCCGCAAACCACAAAACGCGCAAAACCATCATTTAAATGGGGGTTCTCCAACAGTTTTGCACCTGCCACCAGTTACGTAATCACTCTTGTTAAATCACCCGCAAACCATGGTTCAGCCCCTCGCGCAAAATTCCAGTTTGCGAGTGTAAATTACTGCACGCAAAATTGGATCTTGATAAATCCGGCCCTAAGAGTTTATTTTTTTTTTTTTATGAGAGCTCTGTAAGAAACTATACCTGCCTGTTCTAAAATAATGTTTGTTTTATATTGATCTGAATTGATAATCTTTTGAAAAGTCCAAATTAATATGAATTATAGCATGATCAGCTATTCAACAATTTCTATACAAGAAAAGAGTTATATAAAATGAATTACTATTTTATTGCTCTTTTAATAAGTGGCAAATTATAAATAATGGGGGGCTCATTGTGGGAATGAAGCACTGAGAATTGGACTTGTCAAGTAAATCATCTGTTACTTATGGCTCCCAGTTGTGTTTCCAAAGGACACAATCACTTAAACTTAAAAATAAGAGCACTAAAAGTCCATTTAGCTGCATGTCCTTTCAGTTTTAAAAAGCAGCAAAAAGGGTTAAAATTAGACCAGAGCAATTTGTGTTAGAGTTGTTTTCTCTAAACCCTCACAGTGGAGATGCTCTTACCTTTTGTAGTGTGCAGGTGTTCACCAGACACCCTCAACTGCAGCATCTTTGACGGCCCCTAACCCGATGTCTGGTGACATAATAAGGTTGATCATACAGTATGTGACATGCCTAACTAAAGGAGGGGCTCTGTTAATGGGCATCTGCTCAGCAAGAATGTTGCAGCCTAATCACATTAGAATGGTAGGCAGTGCAGGCTGACCATTAGATTATTTTAGAAGCAATTTAATTATATCTGCTCATGTCTCCATCAGACTTGTTTAAATGTAGTAGTAGAGTGTACTACTGCTTACACAACGTTTCTGCTCTCATTTTACCGTCTAAACTTAGACACCAGCAATTGTTTAAATGAGCTGCATGGTGCAGGACAGACATGTTTCTACCCATGGCAGGATTAATCAAATTTTAACCATAAATCTTTTCCTCATTTTTTTTCTGGGATTTTTGCGATAAACATCGCAAATCAGTAAACATCATGTAAATAATGTAAATTGAATAGAAAATAATGACACAATGATAATATTTTCTGAATAAGTGTGAATTAAAACAAAGCATCTTTTTTTACTGCAACCTTTTTATAAAAGGTTTTAGGAAATAAAGCTTTGAACAGTTCATTGGCATTTGTATTGTGCCCTTTTATAGTCTTTTATAGCTTAATAGAATACAGTACAGTACATCCCACTGCACTTCAGAAGCCACCTCATTAGATGGAGAACACCTGTAATGTAATTTATTCCAAGTATAAAAGCAAAATCTGTTTGAAGGATGTTTTAAAAGCATTAGTGAACAAACTGAATTATAAATACATGGCATCACCTTACTCTTAAAATAGTTAATTTAAACAATCATTTGAAGACAGAAAGAGTATTGCACAGCCATGAACCTACCAAAACATGGCCTTCTGCATAAAGAGGTGACATAGATGTAGGTATGGTATTTCTAGGGGAACTGCAATGGTCCACAGCTCAGGAAAAAGAATGTGTTTGTAAGCGATTATTAATTTACTCCAAAAATTACAAGAAGCAAAACAACTTAGAAAGAAAACAGGCAGCATAATGTCTAACAGGACAATCTGCAAAGAACAAGCTTAAATACAAATACTTTTATTTAGGTAAAGGTATTTTTATATTCTAGACGAGAATTAAGACCTGAAAAACAGGCCTACATCACAATCTCTAATGCAGAGAATAATTGAAAAGGCCTTAAAATGACGTTCTGTTTACAATCTGGAAGTTTTAGCTAAAGGTGATTCTACAAAATATTTGCTCAGAAGGCTAAATACAAATGTGCGCCACATTTTACATGTGAATTTTTTCTCTCACTTGAGTCATAAATACTTTTGCATGCACTGGTTCTGCCGCCTGCATCAGAAATGATGGAAAAGGATCTTCTTGCAATCCTGAATATTTTTCACACAACAGTTCCATATATTTCTACTGTTTTTTGAGTGCACAACAAAATTAAGCATGTTTATATATTGTATTATTTTGAATAAACACAATTTAATCCATTATACAGCAAGTATTTTGGGGGTTTAGCAATACTTAGAATTTTTTTTAAATAATACATTGAATATGTTAGTCTTCAATAGCTTTACGTTTGCTGTTTTTCCATCTTCACAATCAGATAATCTTGTTTATATCACATGACTAAATCAAATACATTATATCTTTTTAAATATATATTTGGCTCTGTCCCACAAAAAAAGAGCATCAGCTTTTTTTGAAGAGCTTTTATTCTCATTAAGGAAGTTGTATAGCGATAACACACTGCTTTTCTCATTTCTTGATTAAATCAGAAATCCATTCCAACTAACAGGTAAAACAGGACGCATGGCAAATGTAAATTATTTGTAATAAAGGTTACTTCTCATTTCACTGGCTGATGCAGTTCATTGGCTTTCTTTTCTTTCATGCTGAAATCCAACCCAGAGTAAATATGCAGGGACTCATTGCAGCAGCTTGAATGTAATATTTGCTTTATTTACTCTTTCACAGCCATGGATTTCCCTCCACCTCTGAGTGACTTTCTTACATCACCTTGCAATATTAGATTTCCACTAGTAGAGGTTTTTATTCATCATCATCAGCAGCAGAGGGAGCTGCTATAATTTGCTACAATATAATCTCTCATCAGATCCAATCTTGTGCACTTATAATCATTATCAGCTGCAGGAGAATAACTTGGACATCAATGTCTTTATCACTCAGTTTGGCTCAGAGACAGTCCTAGGTGTCTGTCTTCTCCTGTTGATGAGACGGGCAGTCATTCCAGCCCATATGAACATGGAATACACCGAGGTAGAAGGAGGAGGGGTAGGAGGAGGCTCATCTGGTGAGGGGGGCCTCGTTTCACTGTTGCCCGCCCCTCCAAGACATCAGAGGACAGATCTGTCGGTGTGGATCAGCAGCTTTTGTACAGCCAGCCCTTTCTACTGTCACATCCCTGCTCAATATTCATGAGAGCAAATTGGTAGACCGTCATTTAACTTGCGTGCATGGTGTATTGCCTCTGGGCAGATCTGTTCAGTGGGAACGCTTACTCATCCTGCACTCTGTGGCCCCAACTGGTTATCGTTTGCCTGTGTCAGAGTTTCTTATGATTTAATTACCTTCACTTTAATTGCCCTTCTCATTAAATTACATTTATTTTGGTGAAATAAAGTTGTTTCTTTAAATTTTGTGGAATATTTACAGAAGTGTGTGCATAGCCTGGTTCTGAAATTTGGGTCATAGGCAGGTCATTGCTATTTTTATCTGCAGGGAACACTCCTTTATCACATGCACTGCATATATCACAGCGATGCTGGTATCTATAAATGCTCAGTGGGAATAGAATATTTGTTGAAAATTGCCTCGGCTTCTGCTGAGTGTGAGTAGGCCAGGTATGATCTCCACATCTCAGGCAGACTTGCCCTATGGGTATGAAGCAGAGAGCTGCTTTAATTACCCAAGGATGCTGCTGTCACATTGTCACCATTGGGCGCCCACTGCCACCCTACCAAGCAGTGCTGAGGTAGCAATGACAACTCAGACAATGGATCTGCCTGGTGTGCAGATGCAATACATGCATTCTCTGGCTTATTTGAGACTGAAACAGTCCCACTGTCTCTTTGATTCTCTCTTTGCCTCTTTTTGTTTGCTAGTCCCCTTTTTTCATATCGAAAAGTTGGCATGTAAAAAGTTGGCAGTACCATGACGAATGGGTAAAACATCACAAAAACTCCAGGAGACTTAGGCATCTTTGGGAAAAATAATTTTGAAAGTATCAAATCCCTCTCGGCCATTTTTTTCTCTCCATGCAGTACATATTTCTAGTTTGTCAATCACATCCTGGAAAAAGATGTTTCTAATTTGTCAGGCTACTGATAAGTAAAGTATTATACAGTTTTTTAAATTGTTTACAAACCTGTGAAAATGTAGCATTTCTGAGATGTGAAAAAATAGACTGATATAAATCGTGTCAGTATTAAGTATACTTTACCCCTTGAAACTTTCATTTATATAGGTATATAAATATAAATAATGGGCAATGATAACTTGCACCGTTAACAAGAGCTTGCCAAAGGTTCCTAGGTCCACACCAAATGTATAATACCTTGCACTGAAGGAATGCACATTCTATTTTGGTCTTGTACACAATACAAAAGGATTTGTTGTATACTTGCTACAGTGGGCGTCAGGGGTTAAAGTGGCTGTAAATATACCATGTAATAGCACAGTAAAATTTTTTATTTTAAAAAGTTTTCCAGCTCATACTGTATTTTTTTTAACATTTTGACCAATACTTGAAGTATGAATGCTTAGATTTGTAAAGAGGAAGTCGTTTTAGGACAAGCAACACACTGCATAGGTAATAACTTTAACAGTGGTGTGATATTGTAGTTTGAGGGCTTTAGCAATGAGCCAACGATGCTACTAGAGATCCCTTAATTTTAGAGGCATTTTAGACCAGCACTGAACAGAGTTTTTATTGCATTATGTGTGCAAATGATATAGCCTGATATGTGGAGAGTACAGTTATCATATTGGCTTTATGTTGGGAAAACCAAGGAGAGCCATATTTGTCATTAAGATTCACATCAACTTATACAGACAGCACCTTGGAACTATTCACGCATTATGACGCAAACATTAGAGAATCCCATGGTATCTGCTGCTGCTAACCAGATCAGGGCCCGACTATCGGAACCGTCTGCAACGTGTCCCAACAGCTTGCATCAGCTTGAGTCTGATGCAATGACTTCCATTAACATTAGAGAAGAGACAGCTGTGTTTGTACTGGTGCCATGACCAGGAGGCATGGAGTGACACTGGTGTCATCATATCATATTCAGCCATGAATTCTCATTCTACATCACCTAGAGTGGTAAAGTAGAGGGAGAAGACAACATGGTGTTATCTGTTGCATTTCTGGGGCCATTTCTTTAGTTTCTTCAGTTGCTAAATACTTGAAATTAGTACACATCTAAAAGGGCAGCGTCGCAAGGACGTCTAAGGCAGGAACCTCTGCAGGAGAAATACTCAGGTTAGTGACCACGTTAATCTGACAGAGGATGATTATGAACATGTGAGTCACTAAGAACTGGAACAGGCAGGGAACAGTGGTTGAGAGGCAGAACAGGTCAGGATCAGGTAATCAGGAACACTAAGGTAACGCTGAACCACTCTAACGACTGGTAGCAGGCAGGCTAAATAGAAGCTGGAGCAGGTGGACAAGTTGAATTGTAATGATAAAATGGGCAAAGTCATGACACACATCATTTATTTTCTGCAGGTTCACCTTAATTTTTTAAAGCTCACATGTCAGAGGAACTTGATTTGAGGTTTATTGACCATATTGAGTTCAGGGAGAGGTTTTTCTTTTCAGCTATTTTAAAGATCTGTGTTGTAATGGAGTCTTACTTTATGTCAGTGGACTGCCAACATTGTGCAGAGATTTTTTTTGTAACCAAGCAGTTGCACACATTTTTAGTAGAATCAGAAAAGATGGTAACATTGGCCTACTGCTGAACTCTTGGGTGTCAAAGATCATCCAGGACAGCTGTGAAGTGACTCATTGCTCAAGAAATTAAATTGATGGATATTTTAGTGGGGAAATACGTAAAGAACTGGAAAATGCATATTCCATTTATTTTTCTTTCACCTCTTAAATCTAGTCTTATGCCAAATTGTTCTTTACAAAAAGACAAGAATCATATCTTTTGCACCTAATATAGATAGAAAATGCCTTTTTTCCATATTCATGTTTCTTTATAACAAAACCTCAAGATAAAAACGTAATAAACAAAACAAAAAGTAATACAAACAAAGCGCTGTAAATCTTTGAATTAACATAAATAAGTAAATATTTTGATGCGGGGGAGCAGATTCTTCATAAAGGTTGGTGGACACCAAAGCAGGGCAAAACAGTGTATGATTCCTGAACTTGCATTTGAGACAATCACAATAACAGGCTTTCTTCAAATCAGTTATCTGATAAATTTCTATCCATGGTGCTCTTTTGTTAATGTTTTATCTTTGTTTTACAAGCATATGCCATTAGGTAGTTATTTAGGCTCATTTGTATTCCGATCTTAAAGGAAATTACTTAATGGAACACTACGACTCATTCTGAACTTTAAAAACGGTAATCATTTTAAAAAGGCTCATTCATTGCCGCTGTTAAAATACATGTAATTTAAGCAATTAAAACCTAATGAACTACATTCCCTCAGAAAATATCTTTAAGTGCATTTCCAAAGTGCTCTAACATGAACTACAAGCATTATGCAAGAGAGCTCAGCAGAAAACAGTAGAATAAAACCGATTCTTTAACCTGAACAGTTAACTATGCCTCTCTCAGTCAACTGTTACATGAAGCAGCTTTTTTTATTTCTTCCCTCAGTATTTCCTGATTTAGACAAAAATCCCAGTCAGTTATAGATGGATATGATGCATTATTGAACAGTGTCATTTATTTAACCTTTACAGCTGAGCTCATGAAAAATGATGTCAATTACTGGTTTTCTCTCAGGCAATGTAGTAAGTGGTTGGAGCCCGAGGTCATTTGTTGGGGCATGACATGGTTGTTTCTGTGAGGTCGGAGGGAGTCATGTACCTACGTCATCATAGTCATCTATCCCCTAAGCTTAGTCAATTAGGAAATTGGGTAGCGCACTGATTTTCTCCCTTTCAACACAGTTCATTCCTTTTTTTCTTTAATTAAATCAATCAAGCTATCACTCAGTTAGTCCAAACTGAGCCACTTCATATGTGACATAGGTGCATATTGAAACTGCTGTCACATTAATCCTGGTCCATTTTCTATATGCTTCCTTAAAAGGTGCTTCTTCAAAGTCACATGCTGTATATAATGTAGAAAGATGTTAACAGAGAAACAAAGCTTAGCAAATAGTAAATCTGTTGTTTTGTTTATCCTTTAGATTAGCAAATTTATTCATCCATACTTACGGAAAGGGGCTAAATGTTTTTTTTTTTATTATTGTTGCTTGCACTTTTCTACTCGTAATAATCTGGTGGACTAATTACCAGCAGAGACAGATTGAAGTGTGTACAGTAATACTGGAAAAGCTCTGCTGGAGGCCATAATAGACTGGGTCTGTGTCTGAATATCCGCCCTAACCACTATATAGTGGTTGTGTCATTTCAGATGACAATGCACCTGGAAACGTATTGATCATCCATGGTCACTAAATAAGTAGATATATGTCCCAAATTGCTTTGCAAGAGCTCTCCCTCCAAAGCATCATGGGAGTTGTTTAACAGCGGCCCGCTATCGGGTACAGAGCAGGGAGCGAAAAGTAGTGATCATCTGTCTGAACGGTCAGTTAACTGAGCTCACTATAAAGTCCACTATATAATAGTCCATGCTCTATATAGTGATTGAGGGATTCAGGGGTTAGGGCGGAGCCTTTGATTCACCTTCAAGCAAGAGCTAGAACTATGAAATGGGATAGTTTTGATGACAGTATAAATTTTTTGAACTGTCTAGTCAAAGTTCAGAACTGCATTTTATTGAGAACCTGTGCAACATCTTTTAGTTTTAAACAAATTGTTAAACTAATTTATTTCAAAACAGTGTAGCCTGAATGTGCTGTCCTTCGCACTCATCCTGGCTACAATTCTTATCCAGGTATAGTTTTGACCCTCCCACCTCTCCCACCACCATTCCTGCATTATCTATGCAGCGTGGAGAAGATTGATACTCCCTGAGGCAGATGGGAAAAAAGAGAATGAATCTGAATTTAATATGACTTTGATGTATTATTTTCATCTTGGCCAGTGCCACAGACCCGCTGAGAACCCTTTACTCCATCCTGCTGCATTTTAAACTGTTCACACTGGCAAAAGCTTTTTTGATTTAAAAGACTGGAGACAGGAATGTATACATTATCTCCTACCACTCTGAGTATTCTACTCTTACTAACATTTCAAGCTAAAGAAAAAACCTTTTATGGAGACGACAAACTGGGTCCAAATAAACACATTTATTTCGACCATATGACACTGGTGAGTTTCTATTGCTTTCTGTAACACATCATTGACAATAATGGCCAAAATGTTAGTCACAACATAAAACATAATAGAACCGTCATAATTAGACTTCCCTGGACATATAGAAGGATGCACCAAATGCCTGCATTTTCTTTTTTAAACACTTTCATATAAACTGGAAAATTACATTAATTGTTTCCCGGACTATGAATCCTTAGCAGGCATATATTGCCTTTAAATCACTATAGAGCAGTAAAGACTATAACCACAAATGTGAATTTAATTAATAGATACACAATATATAAATGTACACATTCAGCACAATTATTATATATAAACAAATAGATGGATTCAGTCATTAGAGTACCCTGTTACAGAAAGCTAGCAGGCTGGCCTGGAGGCTGAGTCACAGCTGACATGTTGAAGAGGGTGATTATTTTCCAGGAGCTAAATTTGACCTGAAAATATTTCATAGGGTTTTTCCAGCTTCCTGTTTTAACACAACTGAATAAAATTATTGGATCACATCCTCACTCTGCTAATGGGAGATTTATTTGAGTCAGCTTTAATGGACAATGGTCGCATCCAATATGTTTCTAATTTGCTTATATTTCCATCTGAAAAACTCACACGAAGAGAAAAAAAAAAAATTAGGAAAAATTTATTGATACAATTACTTTGTCTTTGGAGCTCAGACCTCAGCAGGAAACATAGCACTTAATTTTGATAGATATGCATGAACAGGAGCAAATAATAGGGCTGTTTCCCCCCCAGGCCTGAAATTATTGGTGGAGTGGAGATACTGTAGATGAAGTTGGTCAGTCTGTAGACTGCTGGTTAGCGAGACGGTATGCTGAGCTTAATGGGGAGATCCAGTGGATTGTGTGAGCTGATACAGAGCTTCACTAAGGGACCTGGAAAATGGAAGTCCAGTTGGATAACACGGGTTGAGATAACCTGTCCATAGTGAGCAAGCATGAAGCGACAGTGGAGAGGAAAAACTCCCCGCTGGGAAGAAACCTCTGGCAGAACCAGGCTCAACATAGCGGTCTTCTGCCGGAACGGTTAAAATGAGACAGGGAACGCAGTAAGAGTCCGGGAGGAATGATGAAGCTTTAGCTACGATGGTGGAGGAGGGGCTGGAGGTGGGTTGAAACGGTGTCATCTGAATGAAGTCACACAGCGCATCTGCCGCCTGTGCACAGGAGCAGACAGGTGCGTATTGGAGACCTTTTAAGATAGACTTTGGATGCTGATTGGCTTTCGTGGAGGTGTGGTTCAAAGCTGATTGGCTGTGTCGCTGGTGGATGAAGGAAAACAATGAGTTTCTTCAGTTGAACTTCCGCCTAGGCTCCATTATATATGCCAAAAGTTGCAGCCAGACTCCACAGTGTAGCAGATGAATGCGGGATAGTCCTCCAACTAGCTAATAGGCTCATGTTCCACTGCAGGAAACTTTTCCACGAACAAGGCATAGTTTTTTTGGAGTAATTATTACCGTCTGTATTTATACCCTCTTTACATGGGCAGAAACATGACAGATCCTGGTAGTTTGACTATAAGTTTTAAATTTTTCACAGGAGCTCTTGATGTATTGTGGTAGTACTTAATATGGGTACCGGTACATTTTAATTCAGTCATAGCAATTTAAAAAGCTCCAATTTAATGTAAACTTTAGCTCCAAATATTGTACATTATTTATACCTGTGTAAAATAGCCTGTGGTGAAAGGGGTAAATATTTTATACTTATTTTTTATTATTTTGAATTAATCAATATGCTAAGAGGCATGAAATAATACAATCAGAATCCTCTTGGATCATTAACAGATTTAAAGTTGTGCTGCTGCTGTTGCTGAATCTGGCTGCTTGATGTTTTCATTGTTGTATCAGTCCTATTACTAACAACATCTTTGTTTGCATTATTTCCATACATTCTGCTATCTTTTAAACAATGTGCAAACGTATTCGGTTGTACAGCTGTAAAGGATTTGGTCACTCTCAGGTTCTCTTAAAATGATCTAAAATTGATCTTAAGTGTAGAAGGCTTAACTTTCTCAGTATCAATGAAACAAAGATTATGGCAAAACGAAACTAAGTACAAACCAAAATTTCATGCATGTATAAAATTGAGCAAAACAAGCATTATTATTCTTTAATTTTTAGCTACAGTTAATTTTCTCCATCCGTTAATGTACTGGATACTGCAGCAAACCTGGCAGTAAAAACATCCTTCACTAATGATAACTTCTGCTTGCAATCTTAAAATTACTCAAATTACATGAAGATTAATTTCCCTTATTTATCAATGTGTGTGCCACCTTTTTAAAATGTCGTTTCTGTTTTAGACTTTGTCCACATTTCTGCAGCAGAAATATGTCAACAACTTTCATAAAAAAAGAAGCACAGGTATATGGCGTATCAGGAACATGGTAATCATTATTAAAGACCATTTCTAATCTGTAACGGCACATAAAATTAGTGTGGACATGCCTACGTAAACAGGTTACTCGACTGTCTCATTGCTGGTACAGAGCTGCTCGAGCAGAGAAAAGGATGAAAACGTCTGCAATTTGAAACCTTGTTAGGAATTTATGAAGTGCTAAAATGCCTTCTCCCCAGAGAGCCAAGCCAGCTGCCAGTGCCACTGCGAGCCGTTTAGTGCAGAGCCTCGTCACCAGGCTGAGATGGCAACCGTTATGCACACAGTAACTGTGCTTTGCCTGAAATGCAAACAAACTCAGCCTTTCATATCTGCTGGCCTGGCTTTTACATCCTAAAATCAAACAGCTGTAGATTTCCATGAAGCTAATTGGCCCAACATTGACATTTATTACCCTCCTTTCCTCTAGAGAATATTCCTGCATTTAGTACATTCATTTTTCCTTTACTCTGATACAGTTTTAAATGGGAACTTCTGTGCAGTCATGGAAATGTGCCTTATTTCCCAATTTACAGAAGTTCATTAGAATTCAATGATCCCAATTTCCTGGAAATGTAGAATTAAGAAACGAATTTGATTTTTTTATATAGATAAACATACTTTGAATATCTATGTTAGTCTCTGATCTCATATTACATTTTTTACCCAACTCATTTTAATTTATGATAGATCACAGAGATTTATATGATTGCAGTTTATTTCAGATTTGGACATTTTTTATATAATCCATGTACAAAGAAGTACACCTAAGCAATAACAAAGATACGGCACACTAGAACTGTTGACCAAAATGCTGGTTTAAAAACTAAAATCTTGCCTTTTCTTTTTTACAGTTTTCGGTGAAGATCTTCATTCCAGCCTATACTTTGTCAATGCATCTCTGCAAGAGGTAGTATTTGCCAGCACAACGGGAACTTCGGTTCCCTGTCCCGCTGGGGGTGCTCCGCCCGCTTCGCTGCGGTGGTATTTGGCTACCGGCGAGGAGATCTACGATGTCCCGGGCATCCGTCACGTCCACACCAATGGAACCCTCCAAATCTTCAACTTCCTGCCATCCAGCTTCAGCAAGCTGATCCATGACAACACGTACTACTGCACTGCCGAGAACCCTTCTGGCAAGATCAGGAGTCAGGATGTCCACATCAAAGCTGGTAAGTCTGCTGAGGAGACGTGACAATGGCAAATTTTCATGAGGGTCCGATTAATGAACTGGTGTTAATAAAGAGAGTACAAAACTTGAGGATATGAAGTCAGTACATCTCACATTGGTAAAAATTAGAAAGTGGAATGAATACACAGTTCTGAGGGTCTGCAGTTTTTTTTTTCTTAGTTTAAAATGTGAATTTAATTAACTTGTTACACCAGATTAATGCTGACCAAGATCGCTTGATAATTGCTAATCTGATTTTAATCGACGTGCATTTACTGTATCCTCTACCTGGCAATAGTAAAACTAGCCAGTTTGATAGATTAGAGCTTTGCAGATCACCCACAGTTGATATAAATGACAGTGGCTGAGATACCATCGCTGAGATGAGGTTAGAGCTTTCGCTTCATAGTCTCCAAAGTAGAAACTCAATTTACCTGTTTTTTAGATGGTCTGTTTGGGAGAACATTGCTTGTGTCTATTGAGAAACATAACTCCCTATCCATCCGTCCATCCTTTCATTCCTAGGGGTCTTAGAAATATTTGATTCTTTTAAGTAATTCAAGAAATAATTTCTAAATCAGGACTGTTCAAGGCTCTGCCCACGATCCCTCAAAATGTCCTGGACTTCGTTTTAAAAATGGCACAGCTTTGGTTTGATGATGTTGACACAAAAAAAAAAAAAAAATGGATGGTACTTTTTTTCTGAAGCCAGTTAAAATCTTCCTAGAACCAAACGCACCAACAATTCCTCCTTTATTAAACAGCTTTCCTACTTTTGATTAAATTTAAGAGCAAACAACAACTTATGAGTGACTTTTACTCAAAATAGATCTGGATGCAACTGTCTATTGCAAGGTTTTGAAAAAAAAAGAATGATCCATATGTTTTTTAGAAGAAAATGCATCAAACTGATGAAGAAGTATAGAGTAACCAATGCAAACTTTATTTGTTTGTCAGTTTAATATGAAAAATTCATTTTTTAATTTTTTAATGCCATTGTTTGTGTTTATTCTTGCTGACTAGTTTCGCGGGAACCCTACACTGTCAGAGTGGCTGACCAGAAGGCTATGCGAGGCAGTGTGGCCGTCTTCAAGTGCATTATCCCCGCCTCGGTGGAGGCCTACGTCTCCGTCGTATCATGGGAGAAAGACACAGTTTCACTGAGCTCAGGTATGACAAGTTAAACTTCTTCAGCTCCTGTGGCTGCAAGCAGCGTAAACTTGATAACCTTCGGTAAAACTTTTAGGTAAAACTGAGATAAAATGGAATAAAATATAATTTTTTTGGATGTTTTAGATAAAAAATGGCAAAAGGTAACATTTTATTTGTGTTATTAAATAGTTGACTGAGGAATTGTTGGCTCATCTCTCATTGGTCTCTATTGTTTGAGAAATATCAGCCGTGAGTCATCTTCATACATGGTTCTTGTTGCTGTATGTCAGGACTCTGCATACTCTATGGCTCAGTCTCCTCACTAGCCAGAGGATGTTGATAACTGTCAGTTTCAATCACTGACTTTCTCTCCCCTGCACACACTCCCATGCCAGGCAACTCCATTTTGAGTCCAGCAAGGGGGTAAAGTGGCTCAGTTTACATAGCGTTACATTACACTGACCTAGTTACCTGCCTTGCTTGAATCCAGCAAAACAGCATGACAACACAAGGCACCAGACTGCTCAGTTGGTCGAGTTTTTACTCATGTGAAATGGGATGCATATCTCTTTGATTGCTCCATGTGCCGCCCGCTGGCCGGTTCCTGCTCCGTGCCGAAGCGTTCGGGGACCTGTAAGTGAGCCCTTGATGTCATTTGACTGAGGGCAGAATCTGGGACAGTGTTTCGGTGGCATTTTAAACGTGTCTGTTCAAGCATGAAGATGTGTCTTCTGATCCATGCCACAGACTTACTTACTTGAGGTTTCCCAAGCTGCTCGCAGAGAGCTGCAGGTTGAAGACAACGGCAGATGTCACGGGGATTGAGCAAATATGCAGCATGCAGATATGATTATGTTCTGCAAATGAAATGAATCATGGAGACAAGGTTTTTTTTTTATGTCGAGCTCTGAAATACAGTATCTCCATTGTCAAGGTTTAATATACAAAATTACATTTCATTTAATCAAACACAAGTTTGTTTACAGTAATCTGGCAACCTTGTAGAAGTAATTTAAGTTAAGTATTTGTTTGTTTTCTACATAATATCTCAGACAAAAAGTAGCACCAAAGTATGTTTTTAAAAGAATATAATACGAATTTTAAAATTGGTTGTTTTCCACCCCACACATTAAACTGGTATCACTAAATAAAATGCAGAGAAAATAATATCATCAAGTCAAGTGTGTAACTTAATCTCCAGGTTGGTGAAAGTCTATTAGGGTTTGTTGGAGACACTGTGTTTGGGAACATTACTTAAAAAAGGTAACTAGTTATAGTTACTAATTACCTCTCCCATAAAGTAACTGACCTAGAAACTCAGTAACGCGGTTACAGCTACATCTAGTTACTGGGCAAAGTAACTAAGAAGTTACATTTCTAAAATCTTGATTAATTTGACTATTTTTTCTATTACTGTAACTTCCAAAACAGTTGTGAGATTAGTTATTGAATACTGAATGTTTCATTTTAGTTGACCAATTATATCTATATTGAAGCAAAATGACATATCTGAAAACGTTTACTAATCTCTGTTAAATAGTATGTTTAACATATATAATAAAAGAACAATAAAGCAAATAAGATGTTTAAGAATTTGATATTTATGCAAATTAATGCTGAAATGCTGAACACCCGCCCACTTTACTCAGCCAATCGTATGCCTGTATCTCAGCTGTTGCTCTGTCTTTGCACAGAGAGATCTCTCAACCCACAGCAGAGAGAATGCACTGATGGAAATCCATTAGATTGACAGGGTTAAAGTAACTTGCCACGTCAGATTTCAAGTAATGTACAGTAATGGCGTTATCAGTCTTCAAAAAATAATAAGGTATAATCCTATGTTACTAAAAAAATAATATAAAATAATGTAAGTAATTAACGCTGGTTGGAGAACATAAAAGCAGTTAGCATCATAAAGACCAATGAATACAGCAGACAGGTCACAGGGATGAGTAATGTGTGTGTGGCATACCTGCAAGACATGAGCATCCACCTTAACTTACATGTCAAGTACACATAGAACCAATCAAGAAGCTCATGGCACAGGTATGTTGGAAGGAAAACTATTAGTTCTGCACCAATCTGGCCCAAAAAATGATTGGCTAAACGAAAGCCAAAGTGAATAAAATTTGAAGACATGTAGTGGACACAACAAACAAGTGAAAGATGGTACTTTTTATTTGGGTTTTCAGGAATCGTCTATAAGAAGGAAAATTATGAATCTGCAATACCATGACGGCAGCAGTTAGAAATGGGAAAAATGGAGGCTAATAAGGACAGAGGTTTCACTTTCTGACCCAACTATATCCCAAAAGACAAGGTCCGTGTCAAGGATTTACAACAATTCCTACACCATGTATCATTCTTTCTCTACGCAGAATTTCTTTTGTGTCATGATCGGTACACTAATGTGACCCAATTATGCAGAACACCACGACACAGGAAACAGATGAAAAGTTAACAGAGTTTATTGAAGACAATCCAACGATAGTATGTTCTGGTTATGGTCCTGGGCAAACGGGTTCACCGGAGTCTGTGAGGAAGACAGTTAGTTAGCTGGGCTCTTAGCGGTTTGTCCTTTGATAGTCTCTGGTTTGTACCTTGTGGGTCCTTGAATGGATCTTGGAGAGGAAGGTTGTTGGAACTGGAGAGAGTCTGATTAGCTGAGTCCGTTAGCTGCTTCAGCGTCTTGCTTCTGAAAGGTAGCTTACCTTGACTTAGGATCTCCAGCTCTTGGTCCAGAGCTGCAAGAGAATCCAGGGGAAGTCTTCAGGTTTGGCTCTGAGGGCAGGCTCGGTGGGTTAAGCTCTTCCAGAGCTTCACGAAGGAGAATCAGATTTTCCTGGAAAAACAGAGACAAGATTAGGATCCTGTCAGGATCTCAGAGCAAGCAAAGTTCTCAGAGGTTCAGGGCTTAGGTGCTAACCAACTGGCTCAACACTGCGGCGTTGAGGCAAGGTCTGAAGACAGCTTAAGTAGAGGGTCCTCCTGATGATGGTAACGAGCAGCAGCTGTGCAGAGGGCTCTGCTCAGGAGGATCCACGGCGGACTCTGCTGGAGAAGAGAGGTACTTCTCCAGCTTCCAACAGTACCCCCCCCTCAACGACCGCCCCTTGGCGGTCCGGAGGAAGTAGATGGGCAGGAACGCTCATACTCCTCGATCAGGGAAGGATCGAGGATGTAAGAGCCGGGAACCCACTGACGGTCTTCAGGTCCGTAGCCCTCCCAGTCGACGAGGTACTGCCAGCCGCGACCTCGTCGACGGGAGTCCACGATGCGACGGACGGTAAAAGCCGGGTGGCCATCGACTTCCAGGGCGGGTGCTGGGGAGTCGGATGGCGGGCACAGAGGGCTCGAGACTACGGGCTTGACCTGAGAAACATGAAAGGTGGGGTGGATGCGAAGACTCGGAGGTAACTGGAGACGGACTGCGGAGGGACTGATGACCTGGGAAACCTTAAATGGACCGATGAATCTGGGAGACAGTTTCCGAGACATTCCCTTGAGGGGAATGTCTCGGGTGGACAGCCATACCTCCTGTCCGATGGCGTACTCGGGAGCGGGACGTCTCCTGGAGTCGGCAAAAAGTTTGGTGGTCTCTGATGATTTGTTGAGGGTGGTGATGGTTTCTTTCCAAATCCTTTGACAGCGACGGATGTGTTGGTTGATGGTCTTGACTGCTATCTCCTTTTCATCTGCGGGGAAAAGTGGTGGTTGGTATCCATGACTGACCTGAAATGGTGACTGGCCGGTGGAAGCTGATCTCTGGGAGTTATGGGCGTACTCGATCCAAGGTAGATACTGGCTCCAGTCGGTGGGGTTGTTGGAAGTTAGGCAGCGGAGGGTGGATTCTAGGTGCTGATTCATGCGCTCGGTCTGACCGTTGGATTGTGGATGATAACCTGAAGTCAAGGCAGACTTACAGCCCAGAGCTGAACAGAAGGCTTTCCAAACTTGTGAAACGAATTGAGGACCACGGTCTGATAGGATTTCCTGGGGAATGCCATGTAATCTGAAGACGTGTTTCACGAGAAGCTGAGCAGTCTGGAACGACGAGGGGAGCTTCCTGAGAGGGACTAAATGACAGGACTTGGAAAAACGGTCAACGATGGTGAGTATAGTGGACATACCTCGAGAGATGGGGAGACCAGTGACGAAATCTATGGCAATGTGGGACCATGGACGTGAAGGAATCGGAAGGGGTTGTAACAGACCAGAGGGTGGCTGATGCGAGGCCTTGTTTCTAGCACAAATGGGGCAGGCCAGCACATATTCCTTTACGTCCCTGTGGAGAGTGGGCCACCAGAAGCGTCTGGTGATGAGAGCGATGGTTCTACTGACTCCAGGGTGGGCCGAGAATTTGGCAGTGTGCATCCATTGAATGAGCCTGGACCTGACGGAAGACGGAACATAAGTTCTGTTAGCCGGACCGTTACCTGGGTCGGGTTCCGTGGCCAGGGCGGAGTTAATAAGATCGGAGATCTCCCAGTTCACGACTCCCACAGTACAAGAGGCCGGGAGGACTGGCTCTGGTGTCTCGGGTTGATCGACGGAGTATAGGCGCGAGAGGGAGTCTGGTTTCACATTCTTAGATCCTGGTCTGTAGGAGATAACGAGATTAAATCTGGAGAAGAAAATGGACCACCTGGATTGACGAGGGTTGGCCTGTTTGGCAGACTGGATGCTAGCAAGGTTCTTGTGATCAGTCCAGACTAGAACCGGGTGCTCAGCTCCCTCTAACCAGTGTCTCCACTCCTCCAACGCCAATTTGATGGCTAATAGTTCTCGATCTCCAACGCCGTAGTTCTGTTCTGCTGATGAGAGTCTGCGAGAGAAAAAAGCACATGGATGAATCTTTTGATCTGAGTCGAGTCTCTGGGAAAGGACGGCTCCAACGCCAGAATCCGAAGCATCGACCTCCAGGATGAACTGTTTAGAAGGGTCGGGCTGAATTAACACTGGTGCTCTGGAAAACAAAGATTTCAGTTTGTCAAAAGCAGACTGAGCTTCGGGAGTCCATTGAAAATTCCTCTTAACTGACGTTAAAGAGGTCAGAGGTTGAGCCGTCTGGCTATAATTTCTAATGAAACGACGGTAAAAATTGGCGAACCCCAAAAACCTTTGAAGCTGTTTTCGATCTTCAGGAATCGGCCAGTCCAAAACCGCCTTTATCTTGTCCTCAGCAGGCTTAACCTGCCCGCCCTCGAGCACAAACCCCAAAAAGGTCACTGATGGTTGGTGGAACTCACACTTTTCTGCCTTGACGAATAACTTGTTCTCCAGTAGCCTCTGTAACACCAGGCGGACATGTTTCTTGTGCTCAGTTAAGTTCCGTGAATAAATGAGAATGTCGTCTATATAGACAAAGACAAACACATTTAAAAAGTCTCTGAGAACATCATTCACTAGTGCTTGAAAGCAGGCGGGGGCGTTTGTTAAACCAAAAGGCATTACCAGGTACTCGAACTGACCTAATGGTGTCTTGAAAGCAGTCTTCCATTCATCTCCTTCTCTGATTCTGAGGAGATGATATGCGTTTCTCAGATCCAATTTGGTGAAGACTGTTGCCCCCTGAACAGGTTCAAAAGCAGAGGCTAGGAGAGGCAGAGGGTACTTATTCTTTATGGTGATTTGGTTCAACCCTCTGTAGTCAATGCATGGTCTTAACGAACCATCCTTCTTGCCAACAAAAAAGAAACCAGCACCCAAAGGAGAAGAGGACGGGCGAATAATTCCAGCAGCTAAAGACTCGTTAATATACTTCTCCATTGTCTCTCGTTCTGGCTTGGAGATGTTATATAAACGGCTGCTGGGTAACGGTGCACCAGGTAACAACTCAATAGCACAGTCATATGGTCTATGTGGTGGAAGGGACGTAGCACTGACCTTACTGAAAACCGGGGCCAAGTCATGGTACTCAAAGGGAACTGAAGATAGGTCAGGAGAGTCCATCTCTCCCCCACCCCTAGGAGGCCCCACCACGGGGGCTGCCGACCGAAGACAAGTCTCATGACATGACGTAGACCATGCTTCCACGTGACGTTCAGACCAATTAATGCGTGGGTTGTGTTTCTCCAGCCATTCGAATCCAAGCACCAACGGGGAACATGCGGAGGGAATAACAAAAAATGTGATAGTTTCACGATGGTTACCTGAGAGGAGGAGCTCGAGGGGTTGGGTTTGATGAGTAACTTGGTGGAGATTTTTCCCATCAATGGCAGAGACACGGAGGGGTTGAGAAAGAGGAACAGTTTCAATCATCAATTGTTGAACGAGGTTAGAGTCTATGAGGTTCCGTTCACAGCCTGAGTCAATAAAGGCAGAAAAAGAGAGGTTCTGATTATTACAAAACAAGGTGGCAGGCAGCATCAATCGAGGAGATTTCTTAGAGTTGGTTTGGCCCGCCAGACTCCTCAGATCCTCTGGCGGGCCCTGCCTTTTGATTTTGCCGGGCAGGAAGCAATGAAATGTCCACTTTCACCACAATAGATGCAAAGTCTGCTCAAAAAACGTCTTTGTCTCTCCTCAGGAGTAAGCCGAGTGTGTCCCACCTGCATAGGTTCGACCTCCGTACCACCAGAATATGAAGCCTGAAAAGGCAGAGGGAGGGACTGGGCTTTTGGTCGGTCTGTGGGAGGAGAAGAAACAGTCACAATATTTGATGCAGAAGTAGAGGCGTGAGACCCAGAATTTCTTAACTTAGAGCTGTTTCTGGCTCTAATTCTGTTATCCAATCTAATTGTTAGTTTAATTAGATCCTCAAGGGAGGCTGGTTCGTCGAGAGTTGCCAGTTCGTCTTTAATATTCTCATTTAAGGCCATGAAATAAGCTCCCTTCAGAGCACTTTGATTCCATCCGGAAGCTGCTGCCTTAACCCGGAAGTTGATTGAAAAATCAGCCACAGATGAATCTCCCTGCTTAATACTGAAAAGAGCACGAGAGTCAATTGTTTGATCAGTTTCCTGATTAAAAACCTGGGAGAATTCAGAAATGAAATCAGAGTATCGGCAGTTGAGACTTTCATCTGAGGGAAATCTGGCCTGGGCCCACTCCAAAGCTCTTCCTGTTAGTTGAGAGAGAATAAAGGTTATTTTCTTAAAGTCCGTCGAAAAGCTGTTTGGAGAGTTCTGGAACAATAATCTGCACTGAAATAAAAATCCTCTGCAATCCTTCATATTACCAGAGAATTTTTCAGGAAGGCTTGGGCGGAACTCTGATGACGTCACTGCTGGTGACCTCGGAGGGGGAACTGGACCCGGAAAAGGTTGCGCTGCCGGTGTGGCGTTAGCACTGTTCATGAAATTAGCATAGCTCTGAAGCTTTTGATTGTTAGTTTCCACAAGACAGTATAACTCACGGAGAGTCTGAGCTTGTCCATAAATTTGTGCATCTTGCTCCTCCAATCGACGGCGGATGTGTTCTGCTGGGCCTGGTGTTTGGCCGCAGTGTTCTGTCATGATCGGTACACTAATGTGACCCAATTATGCAGAACACCACGACACAGGAAACAGATGAAAAGTTAACAGAGTTTATTGAAGACAATCCAACGATAGTATGTTCTGGTTATGGTCCTGGGCAAACGGGTTCACCGGAGTCTGTGAGGAAGACAGTTAGTTAGCTGGGCTCTTAGCGGTTTGTCCTTTGATAGTCTCTGGTTTGTACCTTGTGGGTCCTTGAATGGATCTTGGAGAGGAAGGTTGTTGGAACTGGAGAGAGTCTGATTAGCTGAGTCCGTTAGCTGCTTCAGCGTCTTGCTTCTGAAAGGTAGCTGACCTTGACTTAGGATCTCCAGCTCTTGGTCCAGAGCTGCAAGAGAATCCAGGGGAAGTCTTCAGGTTTGGCTCTGAGGGCAGGCTCGGTGGGTTAAGCTCTTCCAGAGCTTCACGAAGGAGAATCAGATTTTCCTGGAAAAACAGAGACAAGATTAGGATCCTGTCAGGATCTCAGAGCAAGCAAAGTTCTCAGAGGTTCAGGGCTTAGGTGCTAACCAACTGGCTCAACACTGCGGCGTTGAGGCAAGGTCTGAAGACAGCTTAAGTAGAGGGTCCTCCTGATGATGGTAACGAGCAGCAGCTGTGCAGAGGGCTCTGCTCAGGAGGATCCACGGCGGACTCTGCTGGAGAAGAGAGGTACTTCTCCAGCTTCCAACATTTTGTCTGTCACAAAATCCTAAATTTATTTTGAAAACCGGAAGAAATCACTGTTCTTGATGATGTGTGTGATTTCACATGCAGAGAAATGGATCTTTAATGGAAAGGTAGGGTAGGATCCATTAAAGGATCCTACCCTATTCTTCCTGCACTTTTGGGTTTTTTCGCAAGCATACAAGAGAACAACAATATTGGATTGTCCGTGTTTACTCCAATAAGCGCTGCACCAGGCGAGTGCTGTCAAAAGCATGAGTACACGGTCAAAATCACTGCTGCTCGGTGATAAATATTTGATGGGAGATTCTGATGCATGAGCGGATTCACCTCACACTGCTATGGAGAGGGGATGTTGAGTGTGCGTGTGGGTCTGTGTGTGTGTGTTTGTATGAGCAAAGAACAAGGGAGAGAAAAACCCAAAGAAACTTGACAATAGCAGCTTCATGCAATTTGACCTAGCCTAGTTTTCCGACTCTTTTAAGGTCCCTTTTTTCTTTTCATAAAAGAAGATTCCGTCTCAGAGGGGTGAAAAAAATAAAGCTATCCCACAGATGTACTAATTTGTTAATATGGGGTTTTTGTTGTGAATAGTAGCATTAAGTGCACTCCTCTATCAATGCATTGTTCCTCAGGATAAGAGCACAAACAGGTCTGGAGTTGTTACTCAAATAAAATAAAAACAGCAGCAGATGCTCTAAAACAACTAAACCGTAGGTCACCACTGTATTATTATGAGGTGTAAACGTGTGTTTGTGTAAAGTCTGCTGCTCGTAAACCCATGAAAGAGGAACCGCAGCTGATAAAATCTTGAATAACCAGTAATTCACATTCAAAGTAAAAATAGATGCTTAATTACAGACCAGGGCTTGTCTTAATTAATCAACTGTGATTGAAAAGTTAATTACAATATGAATTACCTTTCAGAACGAGGACTGCTTAGTAGTCATTTGAAGCGGCCTGCATCAATGTAAATGAGCACGATGCAGGCTCACTGGGTCCTAATGTTGCCGCTAACATACCATTAACCCGTCATGAATTTTAAAGTGCATCTCTCTGCATGGGCTTTCAAATGCCCGCCTCTGATCGCCTCCTCGTGCTTTTAATAAACAATTGACAGAGCTAATAGAGACATGAAAGGGAAAATAGAAAAAGACAAAGAAAGAGGAGTTAGGGGGAGAGGAGGGGCTGAGCCCTCGCTTGCTGTGCTCCTGCCAGGACTTTATCTGGCCGACCTGGACGCCTCATGTTTGCAGGTTTATGTCTATGTAGGTTGCTTTTTTACGCATGCCCTAGTCTTTTCACATGTGAAGTGTCTTTGCTTTTGAATAGGAATGGAGCTAGGAGAGCTTGTTTTTTGTGTGTGTGTGCTTGTGTGTGTGTGTTTACCGTCTACTTCCCTTTGTCTCTCATCATTCATGATACGAGACGCTGTAATGAGTTTGGTGGCCTTGGTTGCACACAAGAGCTCAGATACCATATGAAATGCAAACTCAAGTTGCTGCAGGAACCTTGTGCTACTTGTAAATGTTGTGCAGATTAAGCTTTAATTTGGTCCCTGATAGCAGCAACATCCTAAACTCTTGAGTCCTTTTTATAGACACTGTAATCTACCAAGCTATTAATGTCTATTTATTTACCAGAGATTCAATTGACTTATACTTTATGGTCAGCAGATTTGGGAAATGTCAAAAGAATATCTGTAATAATAAAAATCATTTATATATCTGATGAATTTTAAAGTAAGCTCAAACTTCAGGACTAATTCTTCTATGATTTATCATGAACTTAGAAGGAAACATGGAAAGTTTTGAGACTGCATATTTTTCTACTCATCATTAAAAAATGACGTAATTACTTAAAATATATTGTTAAACCCATTTTTACATCCAGAGAAAAACTGTAGATGCAATGAAAAAGTATTACATTGAACCTTTCCATGTTTTGCTACACTGTAAAATTTGTTTTTAGCTCATTTTGACTTAAAGGAGACATAAAGGGTATTGTGATACTTTTTTTTCAATGATTAATGGTATTCACTAAACCTGCCCCAAATGAGTTATGCTATGCAGGAGGGAAATACAGCATGCACAACTTAAAACATTAACATGTGGGAAATTAAAGAATAAAAATTAAATCACTTTTTAAAGATTGTTTAAAGAAGGTCCAGAAATGACCTCTCTCGATCCCTAAGGGAGCTTTTGAGACCATATTGCTTTAAATAAGCTTCAGGCATTAATATGCTCAGATATGGTTAACTTCTTAGCTTGGTTGCAATAAGTGTTTTTTTTTTTAAAGTAGTTTCTTTTTTATAATCTCAAATCAGTCAGCCTATTATTTTCCACACCACTAGAGCTCACAAGATACTTTCTCCTTTTAAACAATCTTGTAAAAGCTTAACATAGCTGTTTGAAAGTATCTTAGCAGATCTGCACTCCAACAATCAGATAACATTTAAAGAGACCAAAGTCATCTTTCTTCCTTTGTCCTGTGCTTGATTTGAACTTTATCAAATTGTCCTCAACATTGGGATTTGCTGATTCTTTACGCTGGTTCTCCAAACTTTGGCGTTCTTACATACAGCAGACATCTCTTCCTGGAAAAAGCATCCTGAGATAAATTCCTGCAAGTTATATCTTCGCCAGGACATCCTTGTAAAAGAGATTCCAAATCTTAATGGATTTCTTTCCTGGTAAAATGAAGGTTAAATAAAAAATCAAACTTTAAATTACAGTATTGGCTTGAAAAACATCACGCTTTTATCCTTTTTCTTTGTATTGTTTGCTTCATTTCATTTCCTCTGGACCTAACTGTCGGTAGTTTTCCCTTTTTCCTCACATCTCATTACATAACCTGCTTGGCACGTTGCCCCGATCAGTTTCAGGCTGCATAGGAAAATGCTTGATTTTATTTGTTTTATGCAAATAAGTTAAACCAATACCTAAAGCATTCAGTGAAAAAAACATTTTCAGTCACATTCATTTCACTTCCACTCTCTTGCATTCTGCTCACCCCTCCCCTATGAGTTAGTGTGAGTGCTTATAGAGGCTAATTAAACAGTTTGCTCGCTAATAGAATCACATTCGCCACCATCCATAAGTTGAGCCTCGGGAATGTTAAGGATGTCTTCAGAGGGGCGGCTGTAGGTGTTTCGGCTCAAGGCGTTACTGTTCGGGTGGCGATTTATCATGCCAGTGATGTGCCTCCGCCTCCATTTTTTACTGAGATTGACAGTGAGGGCACCGGGAGGCAGGCAGGGATAGGGCTGTAAATTCAACACGCCCAAAGTCAGGCCAACCTTGAAAGGAGGGCACAGTGGTGGGAACGAGCTTTGAAATTTAGAGCAGGAGAACGCAGATCGAGGAGACATGAAAAGGAAAGGAATAGAAAGGTGAAGGGAGGCTTTCTTTAGTAAAACTTAATTTTGTTAAACCCATGAATTGTCTTTTTTTCCCCCTTCATCACATACAGAATGCAGTTTGTCATTGCGGTTTGTTGATCTTGCTGTTTGGAGGCTGGAAAATGGGTCACGGCTCAAGCAGAAATGGCTGATCCTTGCATGTAAATAAATACCAGTCAGGCATCAGATCTGGAGATCGATGTAAAACTGTGTGTGTGCACCATACATATAGGTTTCAGAGTGTGCGTTAGTTTTTTTTTTTTTTGCAGCCTACTCCACCCTTCCTGCAGTGAAACCTTATGAAAACAACACAGCCTATCATTTCACTTCCCTCCGCCATCCCTCCTCCTCCCACACAGATCAGCAGTTAGTGAAATGCTGACCCTTGTCTTTCACTGCACCCCTTTTCACAGTCCAGTCACACACAACTTTGTATTTTTTACACACACATATCTACACTCCCCCTCTAACAATGCTAAAGAGTGTGGGAGGCTCATTCTCAGTGCTTTCTTTCAAAGTCAAAGTTTTTGCATTTATTTTCATCTGTTTTTTATTCCAGTGCTATAAAAGTAGACATTTTTAGGTTTATGGTTGATTCTATCAAAGAAAGGGGAAAAGAATCTACCAAAAAAAGAAGAAAAAAAAATCAATAGTTGTGTACATTAATCACGCTGCTGCCACAGAGAATTATGGAAACGTGAGCTGAATGATGCATTTTGTGCATTTGCAACATAGCAGTGCCATGTGTAGGGGAGTTTGGGGAATTGGAGGACAAGAGAAGACCCTTTTAGCAAGACACAGCGTTAAAATGGAGATAGTACTTTGGTTATGTTTTTTTGGTTTTCTTAGGAGTAGTGACAGTAGACCCTTTCTAATTTCCAAAGCTTACTTCTTGGGCTTATTCTGGCTTATTTCCAAAGGCTTTTGATGTTACAGCTTATTATATGTAGGCTATTATATTTTCCTATAAGCAGCAGTTTCTTGATTATGTGGCTAACCTTTTATTCCTTTAACATTATCTTTCTGTCTCTCATCTTTACTCAGTAATTAGGTTTTCTTTTGTCTGAAAAATAAGTAAATCCCGCTCTCTTGTGACTTTTTCTTTGAGCCGCTGGTGTTTGAAGTCTCCATCTTAGCAGCGCTGAGGGTTTGAGGACGTGATACATATTTGATAAGGATCGATTGCAGGGTTACTGAGACTGAGATGGAGGGAAATCGATCTTGGACTGGGCTTCCCAAAAGCATCTTAAAGCAAAGGTGATCTTTGCAACATCCTTTTGGCTCAGCAGCACAGCCATAGAACTTGTAAATTTAATTGAAATGTAATGCAAATTGCATTTTTTTTATTTCCTTGTATAATAAAGCTCTTTCTAAAGCCACAGATTTTATTTTGTGTTTTATCTAACATTTATCTGTTGTGAGTCATTCACTTACAACCATTATGCACACGAGACAATAAGGCAATCTGTTTAGTGACGGGAGACTGAACAGCACACAACATTCTGGCATGGTGGCTGTGATTCCCAGCTGATACTCCATACGGATAGACAAAATCAACAACTGTTGAGTCGGGCATCCTTCCATCAGTGTTTACTAATAAACAGTGGCAATATGGCAGCCATTAGGTTGTTTAGGCAGGAAATGATTAGGGTGGTGATGGCGGGGCGCAATGGGAGACTGAACATGCTCTCATCTTTAATAGGCAATTTGGCTGTGAGGGATGGCTCTTTGTTTTTGACTTGGACTAAACGCAGCTGAAAAGAGCGCTGGTTTGAAGGAGCTTGCTGCAGTAATCTGGTTTATAGTTCTGTTGTAAATATAGGATGCAGATTTATTGAAATGAGGTGTAGAGTATGATGACTAAATTTAATGGTATCTTATATTACAAATATCTACTAAAAATCTGTGTAATATTACAAGTAAAATATAATATAATTTATGCTTTGGAATAAAAATACAGCTAAGGGTAATTTCTATTGTTTGTTTATAGACAGGTAGAAATACAGATTTATATCCAGGGTAAAGCTCAATTATAGTGAAGCAGAGTTAAAGGGTTGCTGCGAATTGGAACCAGGCCAGAACCACCCTGGCATCAGCTCAGCTCACAGATCAGTAATCTGTATAGTGTGAGGTAATTACACTCAGAAGCTGTAGTATTTGGGTTTTATAAGCTCTCCTGTATGTTGATTTTATTTTGTGGCAGTTGGTGGGGTTTAGGTCCATATGTTCCCGGCTGAATAACTGGGATAAATGAAGACATACTGGTGTGCTTAGTCGCATTCGATAATGCGACGACGTCTGATCCCATCTTAAAAGTGCCTGATTAGAGTAAAAAAGGCACTTAATAACTGAAATCACCCTGCTGACCCTAATAAGGATTTTTCACTCCGTTTTCTTTTCCTTCTCCCTCGTCGTCTATCCAATCAAGGATTAATGCACGCTCTTATCCTGCTCCCAGGGTGGTAAATCTGGAAAAATACAGTAAATCACATTGAGCCTCTTTAAACTTTCACACCGAGCCTCGGAGCCGACGGCCCCATGCTAAGCATGTGTAACACTGATTAGACATGAGCATGGTTTTAGAACACCTGCTGGACACCAATCAGAGGAGGAGATATAATTGGGTGTCTTTACTCCAGAAGAGTCTGCTAGATTGGCTCGAATTACATGTATACTTGAACATCTTATTTGAATGTCTGGTTTTATTTGAGATGAACTTTGTTTTTTTTTTCCGGAAACCACAAATATATCAAGGTGTGTAGATTTAACCATGTTGTCTCAGTGTTTTTTTTAAACAACAAAATAAAAAAAACATATATAAGTGTAAAAAATGTTTGGTAACTACAACAAAATGACCCCTTTATGACCCCTCACACCCCCACCATGGACTCTTCTCCCTGCTGCCCTCTGGGAAGAGGCTTCGCAGCGTTCGACGCAGGTCCAGCAGGTTCCGAAACAGTTTCTTCCCCACCGCCATCTGACAGCTGAACTGTTTAGAAAACTCACACTGATGACACCAAACAAAATTCTGCATATTTGCTCCATACCTGTATGTATTTAATGCTCTGAACTTCCATATCAATGCATTTTTTTGCACCATGTCCCCCCCCCCCCACAAAGTTTACATTTGATCACTGCTGCACTTTAAGAAATGGAAATGTCATGAAAGCCGCACACTGTGTGTAAAGGTCAATGTATCTGTGTATACAAAACCAGACGACTAAATAAAAATTGTCTAAGTCTACAATTCATATTGTAAATAAGTTAGTCATATTGTAAATAAGTTAGTTAATAGTATGTCTTTATTTAGTTTTTCCTCCAGTGACCCCAAACCCCATTAAGAAGATTATCAATGTTTCTCCTTGCTTCATATCTCCTTCCCTGCACTCCATATCTAGAAACCAAAACATTTGTCTATTTTTCTTTGTAAAATCGGTCAACGTTGGATTAGATGGAGAATGTCTTGGAAAATTCATTTTTGGGTCACTGATTTTTTATTTGACTTATTTGCAGACTTTGACTGGACCGCTCTAACACTCTAATAAATACACTTACCAGCTCATGGTATATCTGGCTGTATTTATATAAAGGTTTGGTGCTGAAGTGTTATTTTTTTACTTCAGTCTTTATTCTTCTGTAGCTTCCACCGGTTTGACTTGTTTGTAGCATCTTTCATCTTTCTGCTGCTCGGATCAGCGTCCTTTCGCCTGCTAATAAAAAAACCCATGCAATGGTGCATCTGACCAAAAAAAGCTTAACTATGTTCATTTCTGACGCCAGCAACTTCTTTCATATGCTTTTTTTTCATATTCTTTTCAAACGCTTGATTCTTGCCACTTTTTATAAAGACAAATCTATAAGTTGCTAATCTCTTTAGGTCTTCCAGTGTTATCAGGGCCGTCTTTCTCTACTTAGCACTGTGCTTGTTGGGTCTGTCATATTAAGTTGGACCTCCATGTCTCGGTGAGTGTGCAGTTGTGCCATGCTCTGCCTAATTTAAAAAGAAAAAAAGTGGATTACTGATGTTAAACACAAATGCATGCCACCCTGTTCTGGGTTAAATTAGTAAAATGTTAGAGAAAACTATGGTTCATTTTACTTCATGTTGTTCTGTTACATAAGTTGCAATAAAATACATGAGGATTTGTTGTTGTAAGGTCAAAAACATTTTTTTGGTCTGATTTTCCTTCAGAATGTTGCCAAAATTACAATAACAGAGCCGTTCAATAATTTATATGTTACTTATTGCTGTAAATATATATGTTTGTCATTACTTAGCCTATCTGAACTTTGGTACAGTAGCGTATTTAGAATTTATAATCCTTTTTAATCTTGTTTTGCCTGTTGTGTAGCACTTTGGCTATTATTAGCTTGAAAATAAAGATCAGTAAACATGGTAAAACGACATTAATACCAACTTTCTCTATAATTTAGTTTTTTTTAACAAAAACTTTATCAAATTGAATTGTTCATGATCACCTAACCTCTTTGCAAGGTTACCTTCCATATTGTTTTTGGTGCATGAGGCACAAAGCATCATTATTTTTCTTCAAAGCTCATTTTCTTTCTTGTTGCCTTTTCGCTGGTATACTGTATACTCTGTTGTTAGGAGCCAGTCCCACACACCAAGTGTTTGTGCAGCCTGTCTTTGACCTCACCTTCCCATCACACATCCCTCAACTTAGATCCAAGCACCAGAACTCCCAGCAGACCGCTGCTAAGTGGCTGTGGTAAAATCCACAGAGCTGGGGGGACAATCGGGAGTCTTGTTCGGCCTTATTCTTACTTTAATGTTTAGAGCCGTGGTTCCTCTTTGTAAGTACTGATGCCTATTTGTCTGATATGTTCATGAATAATTGCGTCTTTGTTTTACAACGAATTTACTGTGCTAAGACCTACATCCCTTATTAAACATAAGAGTATTAATGTAAGCAAGGCTGAGATCACAGTATTTGCACTCAGACTGTAGCTAGTTGTTTGCAGCTGTGACGTCATGAAGTGACAGCCATGTGGCCTTTTGACAGACGCAGCCTGCAATCTTCCCATCAGCGTAGGAGTCGAGGTGGCCAATCACAGCCAAGCACCCATCGCTGCACACGCTTATCACCTGCGTGCAGCTGCTGCTGCCCCTCTGAGCGAACGAGTAAGCGAGTGAAGGGAATGGAGGGAAGGAGCAAGGATGAATGCTGCATCCAAGACTGAGGCTGTTGTTGAGCAGGCAAAGCAGCACCTCTATCATTTTCTAAGAGGAAGATTTGATCCCCTTTTCTTTTTACTAAAAAGCATGATCCACAGTTGTAAATTACTGCAAATAAAGTAAGAACAAGTTTTGTTGGTGTTGTACATAGAGCTGCAAAGTCCTGCAATAGCCCGAATGTGATTTAGAGTGGAAGCATGCTTCGTAGCCCTTGTGAAATGAGAAGAGAGCAAGAAAGAGGGAGAGATAAGCTCAATCTGAATTGATTTTTCTGTTACTTTCTGCTGTACTTGAGTTTCCATGGCAACATGGTCAGGTTCCCTCGGCCTCCTAGGGCAAGTGTAATTGTTGTCTATTTCTCCCAGTCAAGCTTCCTTTCGTTTCCTTTCCTTTTAACATTTTTATATTAAGTTGGTTTTTAATTAAAATTATTCAAAAGCTAAAAATGAGTCATTGCTACTATTTTAACAAAGCAAAATCCTAAATCTAAACATACTTGGCTGAATTGGTCAAATTTGGTAGCTAACTTTTGTTTATTTATATTGCTTAAACACAACAGATGTGATCTCAAAGTACTTTATAAGCAGGTCCATTTTGTGTCCTATTATATAGAATCCAATTCAGCTCAGAATGATTGATTGATTGACTTTATTGATCTAACAGTGGAGAAATGTACTCGTTATATCAGCTTAAATAGTCAAAGAAGAACAATGTGCCAAAGGAAGAAAAAGGTGCATGGGATATATACAGTATATACAGTGTGTCCACTTTAAATTGGAATTCCAGTCCAATCATTAAATCACAAGCAGATCCATTATATGTTTAATGCTATTATATCATAGACTACTGATCCTTTAAAGCCAGTTAGTAAAAACACTTCTCAAGAAGCCCAACCAGTTTTATTACTATTTACTTTTAAGCATCAATGTTAATATTTTTTTCTTGTCATAGAATTTACCCTCTTTTGTTAGGAGCTTGGTAAATTCCCACTACTAAATTGGTAAATCCTTATTGGGTTCACAGTTTAACTGTGTTTCCTTTAACCTACACTCAAAAAAAGAATGTATTAGGTGAACACAGAAAAAATATGGAAAGTCTTTCCATAAGACGCTGATTTGGCAAAATATAGTTTTGTTAAGTGAAATTAATGTAAACATGCATAAAAAAAGGAATCACTGTTTTGCTTAATTACAAGAGGTAACTTTAAAAGTAAAGTAACTTTTATGTTAGTTCAAACCATTTACCCATGTGTGATTTAGACACAATTTAATGGGGTTGGTACAAGTATATTTTGAAATGATACAAAACAGATATTTAATTTTGCTGATCAAACATGATTTACTTTACTTTAGTTCAGAGCCCTTTTAGTCATTTGAAAATCTGTAATTTAATAAGTCAATTCTGACATCGCTATTTGTTTAAAACAATTTAAAAATGATAAAATTATTAATGTGTTACCAATAGAAGTGGTATGTATTGATCCCCTACTCTGCTTATGTCACACATATCGCACTATGAGAACACTGAGTGACGAAATCAATTGTTCAAAATCTTAGAGCAGAACTTAAAAAGATATGTGACTTTTCTGTTCATTCAAGTCAATAGATGGTAAATGATCTACCTTACTTCTCCCAATGTGTTTGTTTTCCAGCTTCTTTACCTTCTGCACTTTCTGGGGTTAAACTTTGTGAATGCACTCCTTGCTATTAGTAAACTAGTATTTTTTTGTGTGTGCATGCAATGCATGTAAAGTTGGACTAGTTCTCTCATCTGCTAAATCCTGCATATATTGATCAATAATCATAGTCTGTTTAAAGCTTTCATTTCTTTTATAAAATTTGATTTATTCTGTTCTGCTCTATTTTATTCTATTCTATTCTGTTCTATTCTATTCTAGTTGCTATAATCGTGAAGTGAATACCATGCTGTATTTAAAGTAAACTGCATCTGTGCTAGCTTTGGACCTGCACCAATCTGCTTCATGTTTTCTGGTGCCAGATCAATGCTAATTAATACACATATCCCTGAGGGACAGTGAAGAAGCTACGCTGAGGATCAGACATACCATCAGAGGCAGTAATAAGCCTTGAGCGTATATATAGTAGAAGAAATAATGCAAAATACAACCTTGCAGCTGTTGTTACATATTTCTAATACTAAATTAAATTTGTCATTTATGTAAGTTTCTGAGCAAATATAATTTTTACATTTTATTCAGTGCCCTTTTCTAATCACGATCTTCAATTCCAGGTTAGGCCACAAAATGTTTAACCCATTTCTGTAGAAGCACTCAACACCTGATTCCAGTTGTACCACATTAGTGATTAAAAGGCACTGGCAGTGTCCACGCACTAAAAGGCCTCTTGGTTTGGTACATGCCTTGTTATGTTTCTTTTTCCTCGCTTTCTTCTTCATCTCTCTCTCTCTCTCTCTCTGAATAAAGCACAGTGTTGAAACAAGTAAGAAAAAAATGAAAAAAGGAGGAGACATGTTCCTTTGCATGCCTGGCG
Organism: Cyprinodon tularosa; assembly: GCF_016077235.1. Taxonomy (NCBI): domain Eukaryota; kingdom Metazoa; phylum Chordata; class Actinopteri; order Cyprinodontiformes; family Cyprinodontidae; genus Cyprinodon; species Cyprinodon tularosa. Next base: position 1,074,806 of record NW_024038781.1, read on the forward strand.
GATAGATAGGCGCTGCAAAACTAGCAGTTCTCCTCTGAAGTAAGGAGAAATCTATTTGCTTGTAGAAGCTGCTTGCATAATCCTTTAGTTACACTTGCCAGCTGTGAGCAAAGATACGGCACTGTGGGATTTGGCATGAATATCATTGGGAGGACAAAGAAATGAAACTGATAAGTGTTTGTGTGCTGGGTCTTTTGCATAATCTAGGATAACCCATAATCTGGGTAGTTTAAAATCACGCTGGAGTAGATGTGGTGAGGAAACATTAATGAGAGCATGCTGTTTCAAAACATTCTGTGAAAAAATACAAGCATTTCAGCTAATCGGAGATCAGAGATTAAGCTTAACTTGTTTAGTTCAGATACATTCTGCTGAATTAAATCTTCATGGAGACACTTTTTCTGCCCTAATTGCTCATAAATAAAAGTCTGTACATATTTTATTTAGAATAAAAACCATATGAAAGGGCTATTTTTTTTTTAGCACCTCATCTTTCTATCTGCTTGATATTCTTCTTTCCTGGGTTTCAGCAAAACGTGTACGCAACATTAAGGAGCCTCTACCAAATCACCCGACAGCTTTCAGTACCTCCATACCATCCTCTCCTTTTAGAGGATTTGTTTCCTTAGACCGCTGCCCCAGTACCAGCATTTTACAGCTCTCCAAAATGTTATTGGACTGTAATAGACAGCTGCTGAAAGAAATACTGTCTTCATGTTTAAGTGTGTGGACTCCATGTTTCCTAATGTACAAAGGATGGAGGTTTGCATTAACCAAGCTGGGTCTCCAAAATGATAAGTTTCCCATTTATTGGTGTACTTTTTCTCTTAGTGTTTGACTGAATTTAGATCCACCACATCAGCTTTACATACTTAAAGACCTTAAAATACTTCCCCAAATGTGTGACCCACTTTATTCTAAATCAGTCCTTAATAAGAACGATTTTTACAGTCACATCAAAAACTGACATGTAATCATGGTTCCGGAGGTTTTATCCAATTCTGTTTTATATAAATATATTTTGGCTTTTAAACAAATTATTTAATGGTCATAACTAGAGGACTTGATAAAGGAACTTAAAAATATTCATTCATTAAAACTGCAGGAAGCCATAGAGTAAAAATCATCTTATATTTTTTGCATCCTATTGTTCTGTTGGGTTGTCAGCCATCCAATTCATTACCTGTGTGTAATGGGGGTTGGGTGCTCAATGCAATGTGCTTCTTAGTAGATAAAATACACCTTATAGGGTTAAGGGACTGACATTCCGAATTTCTTCTCCTTATGGTCACATTGGCATCATTGCAAAATCTGCTTGTTACATGAACTGAGATCAGCCATTATCTGGTTTAAATACCAACATTTGATTGTATCATAAAATGATCTAAATTATCTATTTGCCTTTGTATAAAACTGAAAGTGAAGTCATAAATCTTTGTTTTTGAAAAATTAGATGGGAACGTTATCATCGAAGTTTCTTTAAAATTAAGCTGTACATGAGTATTGCTGTGGGTGGGACTGCATTCACAAAGACTCAAAACTGTTCTCACTGATCTTATTCTAGGAAAAAAAAACTAAATTTCTCCAATTCTATGATTTTTCAGTCAGAAAACAGTTCTTCACAATGCACCTTAGGCCTTAAGAGATCTCCCACATTGGAAAAATATTAGCCATAGAGAGGAAGACTTTTAATGAGCCTGAGATCCTCTTAGGCTTAGTTAAAGTCCTACCACCTAAATAGTGGAGTAAATTGGCATTTAAACCTCTTTAACAACCATTAAATTATTAATATGAAGATAAATAAATTTTTATCATCCCTATAGGGGCAGATAAAATAGTCTCAGGTGCTGGACACGTAAAAAGTGAACCTTTTAGTAAAGTAATTGTATGCTGGATGAAAAAGGAATTGAAAAATTATCATTAACCATGGTTAAATAGTGAAACATCGTACAGAAATATTAGAATAATAATTAGTATACACATTAATTTTACTTGGACTCAATAATAAATTGGAAAAATATGCATACAAAAATACACACGTAAGACCCAATAAAATACAATAATATACACTCTACCTAGAAGAACGATGTAAATGAAGTAAAAAATTATTTGCTGTTTTGTAAAAGATGATGCCGGTATCCATAGCCAAAACGTTCATCTAGAAATGTTCTTTTGTGACGCCGTCAGAGGGAACGACACATTGATCTCCTCTGCAACGCCCAACAGCTCTGCCGACAGCAGGCTCTGCTTCCTCTGTCCGGTTCAGTTTTATTAAACTTTTGCCTGTATTTTCTGTTGATCTTTTTTGCCAAATAAAACTGATTTATTCTGGCAGGCATCTTATAAAATACAAGTGAAACCACATTATTATTAAATAGATGAAGTTGAAAAATGCAGAGCATACTGAAGAATAAACTGAAGAATAAACATAACAAAATAATGTAGATAATGTTAATAAGGTACGTTCAAACCCTTTGATGCTGTGGAATAGTGATCGGAATTTAATGGAATCACAAAGCGTTTCTTAATTCTATACATTTTTTCTTTATTGATTGTTCTCTGTATCAACGTATCACAACCTTTTGAAAACAGCATCACACCCTGCAACCAAGTCAACTCCACCTCTTTGTTCGATAACATTTCTGCACCTTCCTTCCTCAGAATTGCTCTTATAGCTACTTTGTTAAATATTCCTTAGCTAAAACTTCTTGCCAGGAAGTTGGTGCTCCCTGAGAATATTGACCTTGGTTTGGGTTGCAATAGATCTACTCCCACTTATAATGATTTTTATTTTTTTTTTTATTTACAAGAGATATATATGGAAAAAGATCAGATATAAGTGGATTTAATCATAGTAGATTTACCTTTAAAAGCTTAGGAAGACAATGCTAAGCTGCTTCTGTCTCCTTGAACCCCAGTCGGCCTCGGCAGATGGCCGTTCACACTGAGCCTGTTTCTGCTGGAGGTTTCTTCCTGTTAAAAGGGAGTTTTTCCTCTCCACTGTCGCTGCAAGCATGGTTAGTGTGAGGGGTTGCATTCTAATCAATGAGTTGATGCAATCAACTGGTTTTCCTTTGATAGAAAACTTAAATCAATTTGACTGTATGATCTGGTGAACTTTAAAGTGCCTTGAGATGACATGTGTTGTAAATTGGCAATATATAAATAAACTGAATTGAAATGGGATATAAATTTTTTTTTTTTATGATTTCAAAAAGTTAAGATAAACCAGTAGTGATCGTATGCAATTCTTTTACAGGTTAAAAACTATAACTTAAGGGTAGAGTGGAGAATGTTCTTTTTTCAAAATAAGTGGTCCTCCTAATTGTCAATCATTCTGGTGATATGTTTATGTAAGGCCATCCTACGTGCTCGCCCCCATTTTCACGGTGGTGAGTTTGACATAGTGGAAAAATTGCAAATCTTCTTTTGGAAAGTAAGCTTGTATGAGGGATGCAAACAGCAACTTTTAAACTGGGTGTGCACGAGGAAAAATGGCCTCCTGCAAGCTCTCATACGCTTTTAATAGGCGTTCCCTCTCAGGAGCAAGTACAGGGTTGTGCATGTGCATTTTCTTTTTTAAAGTGGAGAGGGAGGGTCTCTTCAAAAATTCAACAAAAAAATCCTCAACTATCCTTTTAAAGCTGAAATTTAGTCAAAACCGATGGAGTAGATTTTCACAACTTGTGTGATATTTTTGCATGAAGGAGGGAACTATGGCTACAAAATCACAGTCGTTTTCTTGATTTTTGCCTTCGTCGTCTCACGGTTACAATGTCTCTGATGCCCATGTAACATTACCATTTAACAATCCAGGAGAAACAATAGAAAAATACAAAAAAAGGGAGTCTCCATCAGTTTAAACTTTAATATTTATGAAGGAGCAGCTAAATAACCTGAGTGCGAGGAGGAAAATGGGAGCTTTGATGAGAGTGAGTAAGGCAAAGATGGGAGGACATCCCTTGTAAACCTGGACTCTGAGGGGGCTTGTGCGCATAATCGATGAAGCAAAATGTGTGTTGTATCTGTGGTGTTGAGTCGCCATTCCTATTTTTACAGAGGAGAAAGGTCTGTTGCTATGCTCCCTGAGAAGGACTCCTACAGCTTGAAGGAGACGGAGAACTTCCACTCAGGGTTCATGTCACACCTCTAGGGTGGGCGAAACAAAAAGGGAGCAACCAAAATGAGGCAAACTGCCTCTATAACCCCACACATTCAATTGTTTATTGATGATTCGATCCATTAAACCATTAAAGCAATGTGTTGACACCAGCAGAAATAGACAGAATACCTTTATTTCTTTTTTGACAAAGGTGTGAATGCAGTGAGGCTCAAGCTGTCTGGCAAGAGAAGAGGTGCACATGAAGAGGGAATATAAAGAATGTATTAACCTTTATGAAATTCAAATGTTAAATTAAAACTAAAAAATTTACGCTGCTGTGCAAAAGCTTTTCTATGCAGCTTTCTTTTTTATTTGTATCAAAAGTCGTAGTTTAAAGCAATTTATGCAGAGGTTAAACTGTCTGTGTTCGTCTTACATTTCCTCTAAATGTGATCCGTAAGACTTTTGATGAACTTACCTGTAGACTGACAAGAAAAAAAATAAAACCTTTTGCAGGGTGTACACACCATCCAGTTTGTTACATAAAAAAACAGCATTTTTTTTGCAAAAAATGCAGTATACTGCTGAAACCTGATGGTGCCAATGTGATGGTATGGGTTTGCTCTGTTTTTTCATGATTTCCCATAATTGATGAAATTATTGATTTCTCTCACTAACAGAAAATCTTGAAGTAGTCTAAACAACCATTTGTGCTTAAGCTCTAATTGGGTTTTAGAGCAACATAATAATCTAAAGCCCACTATTTCCCCCAAAACTTTTTTGTCCTGGCCTAATCAAAGTGTAGACGTAAAGGTATATTGGAGGAATTTAGAGAATTTTTGAAAAGACCCCACCCTCTCCACTTAGAAAAAAAGATTGCACATGTGCAACCCTGTACCCGTTCCCGTTCTTACTTTCAAAAAAAAGATTTGCGATTTGTTCCACTATGTCAGCCTGACCAAAGGTAAGTGAAAATGGGGACGAGCATGTAGGACGACCTTACGTAAACATATCACCAGACCACTTATTTTTATAATCCCCCCGGAAAAAGAACATCCTCCACTACTGTATACCTTTAAATAAGAGTGAAATGCAGTTAACTGACCTTAAATAGGCTGTTCTTCTAGAATAAAAACCTTCACTGTAGCTTAAATTAAAACTTTACACCTGAAATGATCATTTTAAAACATATTTACTGTTATATTAATGTTTGAAACCCAATTGTGACTAAAAGAAACATAAAAACAGATCAGTAAGTGGGCCATTTCTTTTTTTAGCCCTATAACCTGCTCAGATAGCCTCTTTCTTCAAATTGGAGCAGAGATCATGCTACAGTGGTTATGGTAAAAAGTTAAAAAATTACATCTTTGCTTTAAGTTTTATTACTTGATATGCCTGTCGGACCTATTTCTTAGTAAAGATGATGATAAACTATTGCATACATGATCTAACACGCACTACAGACATGATGATTGTTCCAAAACAAGTCAAAGATTGTCTACTTTGTGTGTTTTGATGTAATTTTGTCCAGATGTTATCCATTAGACATCAGATTAGGGAGAGGCTGGTGTTGGATTAGCCAATCCAGAGCCAGAATCATTTTAGATTAGATTATAGTATATGGACATCTGGGTCGCTGCAATGGCTCTGCTCAAATGAAATAACATTAAGTCAGTGTTACAGAGGAAGACAGTACACAGACTGTAATCAGCCGCCAAGCAGGAGGATGACAGCATTAAGACATGGACAGATGAGAAATCCTCCGGTTTTACAACTTCCCAATTACAGAGCACAACAAAAGCCCCGCTGCTCTTCATAGCTGTCGCTATGAAGTCAAAATTATAAGGGGAGACAGAAGGTGTTTGTATGTGTGTGTACTGTATGTGTGTGTGAGAGAGAGAGTACAGAAAATCCGAGCCTGTGCAAAGAAGGTGATCAGGGCTTCAGTGCACAGAGGCCTGTCTGCTAATAATTATGGTTATTTTCTCCTCCGGCTGTCTCTTTGCTCAGCATTTGTGTGCAGTGCTCCTGGCAGATAGATGTGCAGAGATTACACCTTCTAATTGGTGCTAGTGGCTGAGGGACGGAGTGGTTCACTGTGGTTTACTGCTGCGTAGACAGGTTCTTTTGCATCGTGGGTTATCAGTAATGACAATAATGGCTTCAGAACAGTGTTTGTTGCGTGGCTGTAAGATAAACTAAAGTATGGAACGATTGCACAGAAAGAGGTTGTTGGAATTTTTATTACCACAAAAAAACAACAACAACAAATTAATCACACCAAATACATGTGATAAATCTGTCATGTAACTCTGAAAACTAATGTAGATCTATAGGTAAAGTCTTATGTTGATACTTGATGTAAGAACCATGCTTGGGCATACCCCCAACCTAAATGTATTTATTTTATATTTTTCTTGAGATTCGGTTAAGTTAATTCCCCTTTCTTATTATTCCCTTAAACTAATTATTACTGTAATATTTCATTAATATTATTGTTAATATTATAATTAAAAAAGATGCTTCCAAGCAAAAGCTCTACTTGTTCAATACTTCTGTACCACTTAAATCAGCCCCCTGCATGCCTTCCATCAAAGAAAAAAAAAAAAGACTATAACACATTGGAAAACTTTATTCCTCTGCATCGATTTTTGCATTTTCTTCCCATGAATTGATGACTCTGGGTGCCTTCCTCCCACAGTCAAAAACATGAAATGTTGATAATTGTCTTTAGGTGTCCACATCTGTATGTCTATGTGCTGCCCTGTGATGTACTAGACCAAGAGGACAGAAAAGCTTTCATAAATAGAAATTATAATATATATATATATATATATATATATATATATATATATATATATATATATATATATATATATATATATATATATATATATATATATATATATATATATATATATATATATATATATATATATACACTATATTGCCAAAAGTATTTGCTCACCCATCCAAATTATTGGAATCAGGTGTTCCAATCACTTCCATGGCCACAGGTGTATAAATTCAAGCACCTAGGCATGCAGACTGTTTTTACAAACATTTGTGAAAGAATGGGTCGCTCTCAGGAGCTCAGTGAATTCCAGCGTGGAACTGTGATAGGATGCCACCTGTGCAACAAATCCAGTCGTGAAATTTCCTCGCTCCTAAATATTCCACAGTCAACTGTCAGCTGTATTATAAGAAAATGGAAGTGTTTGGAAACGACAGCAACTCAGCCACGAAGTGGTAGGCCACGTAAACTGACGGAGCGGGGTCAGCGGATGCTGACGCGCATAGTGCGAAGAGGTCGCCAACTTTCTGCAGAGTCAATCACTACAGACCTCCAAACTTCATGTGGCCTTCAGATTAGCTCAAGAACAGTGCGCAGAGAGCTTCATGGAATGGGTTTCCATGGTCGAGCAGCTGCATCCAAGCCATACATCACCAAGTGCAATGCAAAGCGTCGGATGCGGTGGTGTAAAGCACGCCGCCACTGGACTCTAGAGCAGTGGAGACGCGTTCTCTGGAGTGACGAATCACGCTTCTCCATCTGGCAATCTGATGGACGGGTCTGGGTTTGGCGGTTGCCAGGAGAACGGTACTTGTCTGACTGCATTGTGCCAAGTGTAAAGTTTGGTGGAGGGGGGATTATGGTGTGGGGTTGTTTTTCAGGAGCTGGGCTTGGCCCCTTAGTTCCAGTGAAAGGAACTCTGAATGCTTCAGCATACCAAGACATTTTGGACAATTCCATGCTCCCAACTTTGTGGGAACAGTTTGGAGCTGGCCCCTTCCTCTTCCAACATGACTGTGCACCAGTGCACAAAGCAAGGTCCATAAAGACATGGATGACAGAGTCTGGTGTGGATGAACTTGACTGGCCTGCACAGAGTCCTGACCTCAACCCGATAGAACACCTTTGGGATGAATTAGAGCGGAGACTGAGAGCCAGGCCTTCTCGTCCAACATCAGTGTGCGACCTCACAAATGCGCTTCTGGAAGAATGGTCAAAAATTCCCATAAACACACTCCTAAACCTTGTGGACAGCCTTCCCAGAAGAGTTGAAGCTGTTCTAGCTGCAAAGGGTGGACCGACGTCATATTGAACCCTATGGATTAGGAACGGGATGTCACTTAAGCTCATATGTGAGTCAAGGCAGGTGAGCAAATACTTTTGGCAATATAGTGTATATATATATCCTTAGTGTAGCTTTACATCTATCAGTTCCTCCTCTTTTGAATAAAAAGATAAGTAGAATCAGTGAAGGGGTGATTCACTAACCAGTTGTGAACTTCATAGTTCATGCCGGTTGAACTTGCACTCTTCCTCTAGCAAAACTACCGTAAACAAAATTCTGCTGCATTAAATTCCAAAAAACTTAAACAGTTAAAAAAACAAACCACTGCACGTTTTTTTGCAAGTTTTAAGATATTTGCCTCTCATCCAGGAAAGCATCTTAAGGAGAAAGGACATTTATTTGCGCACCAAAATGTTCACATTTTTGTCTAGGAAGACAGATGGTTTGAAAGAGGCGTGAAGGAAGCCATTTCGGTTAAGAGAGAAAAACCAACCTTAAACAGTGGGGGTGGTCTCAGGTTCCGGCTCTCAAAAACCTACAACGCAGCATTAGAGTTGATTCCTAACTGCTATCATCTCAAGCCTCATCGCCATGCAGGGGACCAAAACATCCTGCCAGAAACCAGACCAACAACGACCCTAACGACTCCCTGTTCGGAGGGATAGGCCAGTATCGGGTATTGCACGTCAACAAAGCCTTCAACGACTCCCCATTACTAAGGGGTGGACCTGTTCTTTCAGTTCAGGTTGCATGTTTTCTAAGCCATAATAAGGCTTTGTTTTACTCTATAAGGCTTGGAACTCAATGCTAATCCAGACATTTTGATTTGAAAAGCTTCCTGGTTTGAAAGCAAAACATCTTCAAACTTGGAAAACGAAGTCCAGTCATTTGTTGTTGTTTTTTTTTTTTTTTTTGGAATGACTATGACCTGGTTGACTGAGAATCTTCACCAGCATGCTACATTCAATTGACACACATTGAAAAAAATTATGCAACTGCTTTTGGCATTTACTTAATCATATTTAGTCACTTTACCACAATTGTTTTATGTCCAACCCTGCTAACATGAAAAAATTGTTGTAAAGTAACTAAATATGATTAAGTAAATGCCCAAAGCGGTTGCTGAATGTAGGTAAATGTATTAATTTTATAATGATAATAATTGAGCTTTATTCATCTCACAAAGGAGACATTTACCTCTGCAGTTAACCCATCCCCTGGGGGAGCAGCGGGCTGTCATTGTGCGGCTCCCGGGGAGCAGTGTTGGGTTAAGGGTCTTTGCTCAGAGACCCAGAGTGGTGTGTCTGTAGGAGAACTCAGAACCTCAGAAATTCAAGCTTTTTGCTTATTGCTTTTTCAGATTTTTTTGTACAGAGTGAGCACAGGAGGTGTATCTCTAAACACAAAATATCTGATGCTCTATGCTGGAGAAAAAATAAAAAATCAACCAGGCTACACAAACATCTGACGCAAAGCATATGATGAATAATAAAGCTGTTAATACATGACAGTCCTGGAGATGACAGCGGGATTTGGAGGATGATATTTATTTTAAGTGAAGCATTTTTCAATATCAAATGTATTGAAGGTTTTTTTGTTTGTTAGATTTCTGCAAATATTGCAAAGCATAACATGATGCACTCCTGCAAGATTATTATGTGCGCATGCACAAACGTGTATGTGCGAACACATTTGTGTGTCCAGAATGTGTGTGACAACCAACCTCTCCTTGTGCAAGAGTATCTATGAAAATCTGAGTTTCTGGTTGCAATTGTTCCTGTTTTTTCCTGGGGTCTGTGTCATGTCTGATTAAAGTTAACCCCTGTGATGCGGCCGGTGCACCCCTCCTCTGTGTCCACCATTCTCTTCTGTTTCTCCTCTTACCCCCACCCTCTGCTCCTGCACCCTTCAATCACTCCATCCCTGTTCTCCTTCCTCCTGGCACTCAGACAGCACAGGAGAATATGCACCCTCAAGGTCCCACCCTCCCCTTCTGGCTCCCGCGGGTGGCGTTTCCTTGGCAACAGTGTCAGAGTTGATTGGGTGGGTGCAGATAGATGGCTGCCCTTTATAGGACTACACCACAGCTCCATCAAATGCAAGCAGAAAGGACCGGCTTTTGCACACACCCCCGTGTGCTCAGTCTGAATGGACCGATCCACCTGACACGCGTGAATATTAGCTCGACCCAGGCTGAGGGTGTGCTTCTCACTGTGTGTGTGTCCTCTTTTTTTCCTCCTGTCTATATTGAATATCTGTGCTGAATGATGCTTCTGTGCTGTGTGTCTGTGGATGAATGTGACTGACTGGCAAAATCTCTCAGTGAAATTGGACATACAAGGAGAGAAGCTGTCTGCAAGTGTCTCCCCTCTTCCCTGTCCTTGGGAAAGAAACAAAATGGAGACGGGTTTTGTTCCTGTTTTCTCTCCCTTTGCTCAAATTGATGTATCAAAGAACCCCACCCCCCCCCCCCCCCCCCCCCCCATCCTAACCCTACAACCAGCTTTGTAGAGTCTCAGAATAGTATTTTGTTTTAAATACCTGCATTAAATCCCCAAACAAATAAGCTGTATGTTGAGATAAACTGGACACTTTCTGGCAACACATCAGCAGTGCAGCACTGATGGTCTTTATCTAAGAAGGGTTGATGCAAACAGCTCAATGTTTAGCTGGAACAGCAAAACTTTATATTTTTCAACATTTTACTGATCTGTTTTAAGCTTTATAGGCCCTTCTTCAGTTTGGATTGAAATTAGAACAATTTAATACTATAAAGCATTTAATGGGGTTGATGGTGGTGGTGGTGGTGGGGGGGTGTTGGTATTTGAATGAAGAAAAAAAAATAATAATAAATAAATAAATACCAGCAGTGTATCCCATCCCATCCCAAACAATAAAAAAAAAAAATACATAAGCTCAGATTTACAAAGCACTGCAACATCAGGTTCCCTATTTCACATAGCCTCTGATCTATGGTTAATGTGATAGTGTTTACGTATGTATTGTCTTTATTTCTACCAATTTTTTCCTACTTTTTCCAATTAAAAAATAATGTTAGACTGATACTATGGGAAGAAAAAAATGGGTGCATATCTAGATCCAGGGACAAACACTACCCAAATACAAATAAAATGTTTTTTATAACTTTGGGAGAAAATGCTGAAAATTGAAAATGCCCATATCTGTCGATCACTACAAGTGTTAACACATTTTTGGCAAAAAAAAAAAAAACAAACCAAAAAATTAATTGGACAGCATACTTTAAGGCCTATAACCACATAATCACATATGCACAGTATTATGTATTTAGTCATTGCCTCCGGTATTATCCGGACTAAGTTTAGTAGCCTGTGATAATCTGTGCAGTTGGCATATGGAAGGAAATAAAAAAAAGTTCAGAAACAAGGATATTAAGAAGCTCCTGTTGTGAAATGAACATCCTGCTTTTTCTGACTTTCTGATGGTGCATTTTGTGTGTCTAAATACATCTGTACATGTGTTTACAAAGGTTAATTTAAACCATGACTTTTTTTCTGCCTGTGCATCCAAGTATTCAGGTAAATAATCTGCAATGAGGATAACAGAGTAGTAGAGTAGGGCGGTGCATCTCTGTTATAAGAGTATTAGGCAGATGGTATAATTAATGACATCACTGAACACAGAGCACATGGCTGCACGCTTCAAAAAGGGTCATCATAATATCATCAGAGGAAATCTCAACCGCTAAAGAAGGAGCTGATTAAAAAAAAATCAGCTCCATATTGTCAAAATCACACACTAATTTGGATAACCTCCCCCACAGAGACTTTGTAAATTGATTGAACTGCCACAGAGCCTGTACTTTCGACAAATTCTCATCCAATTTCACCTTGTGTTTTCTTTGGCACCAGGGTATCTTTTCCTGGTTGATTTGCATCAATATACCTCAGTAAGCAAGGCATTGTAATGCCTAATTGGGCGGTAATGAGCTGTCGCATTATGCAGAGTGCTGAGGTTCAAGCTTATTAGTTGCTTGGTTGCCCATAACATTTTCCCGTCTTCCCTTTAGTGCTACAGTGTTGCGTGATTGTCATTGCAATCTTCCTTTCTGTCTCCCCTCTCCTTCTCTTTCTCGGCTTTATCCTTACACCCCTTACCCACCCCCCAATATCTGCTGGTCTAACAATAGCCTCCTTTTGTCCAAGAGGTCATGTACAGTGAGGCAGCAATCAGCATGGTGGCTATGCACATCAAGATTCACAATAGCTCTCATTTTGCTAATGCTAGCTAATGTAATTCGCTCTGAAATACTCAAAGCCCCAGCAAAGGGAACAAGAGGTTACAAGCCAGGCTAATTAAAGGTCTTATAGGTCTTGTCTCTCAGGAATGATGAAGTACTCAGGAATACCTCACAAATGTTATATTTGTTGTACCTGTCCCCTTTTCTCTATCAGAACTGGCACTTTGGTGCAGTGTGGATTAGTTGATTGTTGAATGTCTTTTTGAAGCCAAGAGCAAGATGAGGAGCATTATGAGAAGGAACGTTCTGCTAGCTGACCTGTTAGTAATACAACAGTTGGGTAGAAATCCGCATTTCCTTCATTGTGCTGTTCATTGTTCATCGTTGTGCTGGTTGTTGGTATGGCTTGGCATTTCTTTCAAGGGTCAAGCGACACAGTATCTAGAACTGAGAACTTAGAAACCTACGGAGCCCCTCTGATGAAATGGTCAAAAAAAATGTTTAATTGTGGCCACGAAGTAGTATTTCGTGCACAGGAAGTAGTATTTCGCGGCCACGCAATAAGTATAACATGTGCACGAAATACTTATTAATAATATCAATAAATCCGCCCCTGTTTTCAGGGTTATGTTAACTGTAATGACTTATCTTGGACAGGCTGCTATGTAAACGGGCCTTTAGTCCTTCGTTTAGCTATGCTGCGGTTGTTTACACTACGCCTTTTCCACCTAAAATAGCGTCTTAGCAACAAATGTCACGTGACTGGCGGAGACCGACTGGGTAAGCAAATCGAGCGCGCCTTAGACCTTAGAGAAGGCGCGCTCGATTTGCTTACCCAGTTGTCCAGGAATGATATTAATATTATTAATAAGTATTTCGTGCACACGTTAAACTTATTGCGTGGCCACGAAATACTACTTTGTGCGCACGAAATACTACTACGTGGCCACAATTAAACATTTTTTTTGACCATGTCATCAGAGGGGCTCCGTAGCAACCACCTTTTTTCATGATTATTTTTGCAGCTTTTCATAAAACAACAGATTCCTCAGCACTTACATTGAAGCCAATACTTTGAAGGGATATCAAAATTGTATGAAAATATTTCTTTCATAAATTTCTAAATTAAAAAATTTACAGTGTCCTATAATTTGTTGATTGTTTCATTGAAATTGGGCCGGTCTAAGGCCTAGGTGAACTAGGAAGAACAGGTAACTGTTTTTTTTTTTTTTGCATGTATAATGAGAACTACATACAAATAGAAAGAAAAAAACACAATTACATGATAGAGTTGTGCATTTTTTTACACTGCTATACTTTTAATCCTGTGAAATTATTACATAAACTATATATATATATATATATATATATATATATATATATATATATATATATATATATATATATATATATATATATATATATATATGCATAGATATATATATCCAATATCTGACACGCTTGTCCCAATTGGGGTCGTGAGGGGTGCTGGTGTCTCCAGCTGTCTACGGGCGAGAGGCGGGGTACACCCTGGACAGGTCGCCAGTCCATCACAGGCATATATATATATATATATATATATATATATATATATATATATATATATATATATATATATATATATATATATAAATATATATATATATATATATATATATATATATATATATATATACATATATATATACATATATATATATATTAGTGTTGCACCGATACCGATACCAGTATCGGACGGGGCCCCGATACTTGCCTAAAATGGTGGTATCGGTATCGGCGAGTACCAACAAATAGGGCACCGATACCATTTTGAGAGCCATAAGTTTATTCAACTATTGTCACCCACTCCTGTTATGCAATAAAAAGTTCTACTGGATTCACTTTGTATTAGATTTTTTCCTGCTTCACAAAGGTAGGCAGCAGCTTGACAAAGCCATGATGGATGTATCGGTATCGGCCGATACTGCACAGCCAGGTATCGGCCGATACCTGGCTATATTGTAGCGATATAACACTAATATATATAACACTAATATATATATATATATATATATATATATATATATATATATATATATATATATATATATATATATATATATATATATATATATATATATACTGCTAAAAAAATAAGGGGAACACATAAACACAATACAATTTCAATCAAATCAAACTTCTGTGAAATCCAACTGTAGACTTAGGAAGCACCACTGATTAGCAATTTATGTCGCATGCAGTTGCACAATTGGGACAGACAACAGGTGGGAATTATTGGCTGTTACCAAGACACACTCAATAAAGGTGTGGTTCTGCAGCTGGGGACAACAGGTCACTTATCAGTACCTATGCTTTTAGGCTGTTGTTTTGGACACTTTTGAATGTTGGTGGTGCTTTCATCCTTTTGGTAGCATGAGACAAACTCTTCAAGCCACACAAGCAGCTCAGGTAGTCCAGCTCCTCCAGGTTCATGCCAGCTGTGTCAAGAAGGTTTGCTGTATCTGTCAACGTAGTGTCTAGAGGCTGGAGGCGGGCCAGGAGAAAGGCCAGTACACCAGGAAATGGGGTGGAAGCTGTAGGAGGGAAACAAACCAGCAGCAGGACGGCTACCTCTGTCTTTGTGCCTGGAGGAACAGGAGGAGCACTGCCAGGGCCCTGCAAAATGACCTCCAGGAGGCCACAAATGTGCTAGCTGTATCATTAAAAATGGCCATTTTGCTTATCAGAATAAAAGAATATACCATCTCTTCATTTATTCATCCGTTTCCTTATTAAAGAAAAAACATCACCTTGGATTTCCCTATTCTTTTTCTTCTTCCTTTTCTTTAATATTGTTTTTTACATTACCACAATAATCTGGAAATCTAGTTGTTCTTTGTTTTACAGTCAGCTTTTATTCCTAAAGAGAAGCTCATATTCAGACACTATTAGTAGTTTTTAAAATAAACGACATTGATATTCACATGCACATTTTATTTTTTTATTATTATCTACAAATATCTTGTATCTTAATTAGATGTTCATATAGCAAGCTGAAATTGTGACCTGGCTGTGTGAAGGGCACAGAGTGTGTTAGTCAGCTTTTCCTTAACCAAAAGAATCTTGCCACAACCCATCCTCTTGCCTTAAAGGCCTCGCAATTAGCGCTGCGAGAAGGAAGGTGTTTGCATGTCAGGGTGATAGTGGTGGGTAGAGAGGGTTGGTGGGACTTTGGGAAATATTTTCATCTTGCAATCTGAACGCATTAAGAAAGAAAAATCTGCCCCTAGGCAACTGTTAACATTGCGTACAGAGCTGCTCTGTGCTCAGCCGGTGCTCAGTATTGTTTTAATGTATTTATATAACGCTGCTAAATGGCAAGACTTGTTCCACATTCATCTACATAAAGCAGCGCTGTATTGCCTAGGGGTGGGAAAAGGCGCACAATCACACGTTCCCGCTTAGGCAAATAGACACACGCAGATGAGATCGTTAAACTCAGCCCTCCCATTGCTACCCCCGACCCAGCAACACGCCGTTCATTCAGTGGCCATCCCCCTGCTTACTTGTCACTCCTGATTGCCAAAAAGCAAGAGCGCCATATGCCATTATTTTTGTAAGTACGACCACCTCCGGTGTCATCTTAAATACACACTCACGCACAGACGCTGACACAGGCACACACCTTCATTCGGGAGAGCTTGCATGCTGACACGCACACACCAGAGACACATTTTTCAGTCATATTCAAAGACAATGACAAACTGCTATTCCCCTCAGCAAACAGAGCTCAGATGATGAAAGTGAGCTTTTTCTTTTTTTTTTTCTCTCTGATTTGTGATGTGCTGTGTGGATGTGATCAGAAAGGCCTCGCCTTGCCTCCCTTCTCTCTCTGTCTCTCTTCCTCAGTATTACGCTGTCTGTCCCGCCTCCCGGTGAAATGGAAGCATTTTCTCACTAGACGAAAAGAAGCAGTTCCCAGCTGGTCGCTAATTCTTGATCTTTCTTTTTTTTAAGTCTGTCTAACAGGTGTTTTCCAGGAAAATACCATCTTTCACCTCCATGTTCCGGCTCAGCATTCTTTTCTTTCCCCACTGTAGGTTTTGTAGGCCTACATCTTTATTTTCAGTTGTCAGTTCAGTTGGTTTGATTCGTTCACAACGTGTCAAACTAGAAAAGAAGATCCAAAGAAACATCTGGCCGTGGCATACCGCTGTCATCCCTCCATGAGCGGCTGGTTCATCATCATGTCGACTGGCTGACTGACAGCACTCACTGATTAACATATTGACTCTAATTAACTGTCTGGCTGGACATCTAAATGACTGACTCAAGCACTGACTTACTGACTGGCTGGCCTGCATAATAACTAACACAGTCACATGCCTGGTTTACTGACTCACTAATTAACTGAGTGACCTACTAAAGTCCTGGCTCTCTCCTGGCTGACTGATTGACCTGCTATATCTGCAGACTGACCAAGCGACTGTCCCTCTGACTCATCTATCACTGGATATGTTTTCATCACTTTTATGAGGGAAGCCTCGCTCCTCGCATCAGCAGGAACGTCAGACTGAAGGGCCCATTTCCATTTTTTTCCATTAAGTCTGATATGGAAAGTGAAGTGAAGAAATGATGAGATATGAAAAGGGCCTGCTGGTGGCAGCTCTGCCTCGTTGTTGGTGTGTGTGTGTTGATTCAAATAGAAAACTCCAAGCCCATAGAGAGTGATGGGTACATTGTGTTATGTTAAGGAAGGAAAATAGCCGTTAAAATATTAGATAATGTTGCTTTTCTGAATCCAGTATGGTCTAACAGTCTCTGTAAATATTACAATGAGCTGTTAGAAAATTAACAAGTGATTTTGCCTTTTTAGGTATTTATTCCTAATTATTATTTGCAAAAAATTGTCGCCACTTGGAAGACATTACAATACAAGAGTTTTAAAGTGAATTTAAATAGAAGCTACTGATGCTATTAGCTGCAAACTGGAATCTATTTTGGACATCCTTTTACTTCTTTTAGATTCAATCCTATTATCCTAATCATCACTTTTCATAATTGAGATGATATAGATGATGTTGGGTGAATTTCAGTGTGTGAATGTGTGTGCATTACTTGTTTCTCTATGCATCTTTAGCTATAATCATACGTTTAGTGACTCATAAAGCACGGCTGTGGAGGCCATCTGTGACAGCTGCTACATAATCAAATTACTACCGCTTCAATTTGGCTTTGTCTGTGCGGTGGGTCTGTCTACGTGGCCACAGTCACTCAGTCCGATCCTGTTTCCTTCTCTGTTCTTAGTAATGACATTGCCAGCACTCGTTGGTGTGTGTTTGTTAGATGTTTGTGGCTGCAGGTCGGTTCACAGGAGGTATCTGAATCAGACCAGCAGAGCTTTAAAGGAAGCGTAGTGTGTCAGTGTGTCAGACAAGCTGTGCTTTTACGTATTCTGCTCCATTTATTGCAGACACGCAGGCCTTCTCATCTTTTCCTTTCATCTTTAATTTTCTACATTCCTCCTCTCGCTCTCCGACTCTTGTAGAATTTCCAAAACCTAATTAATGATGAAAAGGACATTGTTTTTTTTTTTTTTTTAGCAAAGTCCTTGAAATGTGTTTTTTCTTTCTCCTGAGGCCATCTTATCACATCCAGATTCAGATTTAGCTAAAGTTATTTAGATATTTCTAAAGTCACATCCTTTCAGCATTTAGTGCTGCGTTAGTATTTTTTCTTGTCTAGTTAAAATATAGTTTTAATAATACAATTTTAAATTTGCTATTGTAACTTTTAATTTCTTTAATTTAGTGCTCTGGTCATCCTTGTTTTTTAATAATCCATTCAAAAGGGATCCAGTTTCACCTCTTGAAGTAGGTGTGGGCAGTTAGGTTTCTCACAGGATTTCACAAGAAAGTCGGTTATTTCCAAATAAACCTGATAATAAACTCCAAATGTATTTTCTACTGTGAGAATTGGCAAAGCTGTGCTTTTGCACTGTTATTCTGATCATTTTATTTCAGTGATCTATTTTCAGGGAATACGTTAGAAACTTCAAATTGAGGTTGGTGTTAATAGTTTGTAAAAATCTTACCTGCGTGAGATTACTTCCATTTAGTCTCTCATTTAGTATCCAAGTTGATGTTCTGGGAAGTTGATATTCTGGGCACTCTTGTGGAGCTCGTCAAAAATGGGCCAAAATCAAAGCAGACCATCTTTAAACGAACCCATTCTCAAAAATGTTCTAGTGCTGCTATGCTCATGCTATCATGCTATCTCATGACTCATAAGAGTTTTAAGGGTCATGTGTCATGAGCCTTAAAACCATTGCAAGTCTGGATAGAACAGTTGTTTACACATAAGGTGATAATAACAAGGACTGAAGACAAATAAATTTAAGGCTCAGAACAGAAGGACCCTGTTTTCAAGGTTGGGAGACAGTTGGTTTACTAAAGACGGAACTGTAGAGAGCCTTATCAGAGTCTAAGTCAGGAACCTCTGCAGGGGTAGAACACTGGTTAGTGAGCACGACTATCTTGCAGAGGACGATAAAGTACATGTTAGTCGCTTTTCCTGGTCTGGTTAGGCTGCCAACCAGACGCGGCGGGCGCTACCCAGAGAGTCCCAGATGCTGAAATCCCGGAGGCCGGAGAACAGGCAGGAGATCAGAACCAAGCAGATGAATGAATGCAGGATAATTCAGAGAAAGCCAAAGCTGGTGACAGTGGTTTCTACTTTTACTTTTATACTTTAAGTAAATTTACAAGCCTGTACTTTGTTACTTTTACTTGAGTAAAGAAGTTTAATCAGTACTTCCACTTTTACCAGAGTATTTTTTAACACAAGTATCTGTACTTTTACTCAAGTACGGAAAGTGAGTACTTTTGCCATCTCTGACAATAGAAATGAAACTAAAACAAATCTAAATAAATGTATATCAGTAAATTAGGGTATAAATTGGGCATCAAATAAATTGAAGTACTAGATTTAGAATAAATGGTACAAACTAAATCAAGAATACCCCCAAAACGGCTGATGCACTACTTTATAAGACATACATTTATCACAATCTAACAATATATCATGTTAGTGTTTTAAATGGACTTAGTTTTATGCTATAAATATGTTTCTTCATGATCCCCCTGACTATTAGTTTCTGAACGAAACTGATCTAGATTAACTGATAACAGATACTTAAGACGTTTTAGCAGAAAATCACTTAAAAACTTATCTCTAAGCCACCTTTCATAACCTTTTCATGTTTGCAGGACATCATAAAATCTTCTTCTAGCTCAGTCCCTGCCCTTAACACACCCTGCTGTCAGAAACCACACGTGAAACATCAACCTCAGTCAGGCTGTATTTCCAGGCCAGCTGGTTGCCCCTCTGTGTTTACCCCCATCTCAGTCTCCTGTGTGGGTATTGTGTCTCCCACAAGGGCATTTTGTCACCACCCAGCTGGTCTTATCAGAGTCTTGCAGTTATATGGGGCTGCAAAGGTCATCCACACCGTAGGAAGCAGCAGATAGAGACTTGTCACTGTGCCCTATCTGCTCAGCTCCATGCAGACCTCCCCAATCTCTTTTTTTATTGTTTCATTTGTGAAAATAATCAATGGAGGTCACAGGTAGATAGCAAAGTGACATTTCATCTTGTTTACTGCCATCCTTCAGACATAAAACAGGTCAAACAGAATAAGATGGCATAGAACGTCTCAAACTTTGTCATTCTCTTCTTGGCTGCTTAGGCCCTCGTATAGAGCTGATGTACTGTGCTTCATTACTGTAAGGAGACTATCTTAAGAGCGGAATGGCAGGTTTCCAGTTGGCTCTATCAACTTGTCAATCACTGGGGTCTAATCTTAGCTCTGCCCCTCAGTGCTGCCCATCATTTCCTGGCACTGAGCTTCAGTGAACAGATCCAGTGTGCCTAATTCCCCTGAAACAGATAAGGGCTTTAATGGATGGCCTACTCAATTATGCAACTGTGTTTTGTTGTCTTGCGTCCTCCTTGCCGTTGCGATCCACACTCTGCAGCTCTCTTCTGATCCCTTTGTTCTGTTAATTTAGGAGGAATATCAGCAAAATTTAGCACAGAATTGTTGAAGTCTTCCAAGTCTCCGAATGTGAAATCCAAATACGATTTAAAAACCCTTTTTTGTGATCGATCCAACCCATCTGCTCACAAACACACACATTCGCTGCCCTCGCCCATCATTCCCTGCTGTTGTCACAGTAACCATCTCACCTTCCCCTCACAGTCCCGCCATAATGAGACCACTGGAGGACAGAGAGAGAAGCAAGGGGGTGGAAGACTGAAACAGGCACATGGTAAAGCAGAGATATATCACAGGGAAGATAAGCAGCACACAGGCAGAATCACCATCATCTTGTATCTGCTCCTCGCACACCAGCTTCGCTCCCCGTTAAATGGCCAGGATCATTCTGGAAACAACAGTCGTTGTCCTGCCAGCCAACATTTGATGATTACACCGGTCGGCTCCTGGTCTCAGTTTGCTGCCTGGGCATTTCCATATAAATCCAATAACATCGTTAATAGATAATTACTCTACGCTGCATGCTTTGTGACCGCAAACAGAGATTAAAATTCAATTAAAGGTAAAAGTGTGCGGGGGTGCTGCCAGCTCTGCTTTGCTGAGTGGCTCCTATTAAACTCAATGAATCACGTTCAGCAATTATATCTGATGCACGAGCCTGTAATAAGGCCAAGGCCAGAGAGCAACCAATTTACTGCACGGAAGTTCAACACTAGCACACTTCTTTTGTGAGGAGAGGGAAATCAGATGAATTGAAGAAGAGATTAAACTGTTTACATAAGACTTATGCCAACACTATGGTCACAGCACTTTCTGCAGCTCTGATGTTTTCTGCCACATTATCAGGGATTCTGAGGGTTTTCTGTTGAGCACACATTAGCATGAAGGCTTCTAAGTGCTCCTGAGTCAGCAAGCTTTTTAACATGTTCTCTACTAGCTTTGTTAGAGGTGAACCTCTCTCACTGACCACAGGGGAGTTAACAAAATACAGATTAATACTTTGAAATCTTACACCTTTTTTTAAACTATATTAGCACTAAATTGATTCATTAATGCAAAGGCGTAATTAGAGATTATTGGAATAGGGGCACTTCTACTGTCACTTATATTTTCTACAGAAATGTCAAAATGTCTAAATTATATATATAATCCATTGGAAACTATTGCACATGTGTATTTTTAAATAGAATGCTATGGTTTATATATATATTTCAGTTTTCGGTTTGTTTATCTCGTTTTGGTTGTCAGATTCAGCGCCCCTAATTTCAGGCTCATCATCATTCCCAGCAGGGGTTTGGGTTATTTGCAGCTTAAAAGATGCAGGAACAGGAAAGGAATAAATTTAACTACGCAAGAACATTGTGCTGTTAAATTCTTTACATTATACAGACTTTTAATTTTAAGCATGGCCTCTGATTTTTTTAAACAGCTTTAGGGACCAGAATTAAAATATTTTTCTTAAAAACTCATATAATCTCACCTCCAGAAGCCAATAATCTGACACATAAATAGCTGTTAAGCCTTTACATTGAAAAATATACCCAAAGATCTAACTGCACTAACTTCGACATAAGAAACCACATTGCTCACAAACATTACTGATGATTTTCTCTCAAACTATTGCATAATCTCTCATAAGTTCTCATAGAGAAAACAATTAGCTGTATTTCAGGCATGACAGACCGCAAGAGATCCTGCAGATCATGGGATGATCAACCAACATATAGCACAGTCCTTCAACATCTAATCAAACCGAATGGAATAAGTACCTCAAAGAAAAACAAAAAAACAAAAAAACAAGGCAGACAAACAAAAAAAAATAGATAAAATACAGTGTTTGGTGGCCAACAGGCATAAATGATTTTTTCTTTAAGGCACCCATACTGTTTTAATTATTCTCTATGTTTACTTTTTAGCCTTACGGCATTTTAAATGTATATCTAGACAGAAAGATCAACTTTTGCAGATACGCACATTGTGCTGTAAATTAATAACATCTTTTAAAATCTTTCCATTCGGGTGATCTTACAGTCTCGCTGTATAACCATGTTATAGAGAGTTAATATTAATTTAAACTGCTGTAATATTAAAAGATGTTCTTCTATCTTTTCAAATTTTTTTTATACCCAAATTTTTCTCACACACATCACACGTTTTAATGTCCAATTTTCTCATACTGTTCCTATATAAATGGATAATTGTCAAACTAGGTGCAAACTGACTGGTCTTCACTACGTTTTACAGTTTCAAACAGGAAATAGCCTCTATTAGATCTATGTTTTCCTCAAGCTGCTTAGAGCTGCACAGAAGAATAGACTAAAATAACTGACACATGGGGTTTTCTCTATTTGTTTTTAAGAATGGCTCCCATGGAAAGTGTCAAATCACTATTAACAAAAATAAATATTTAATTCAGTACCAGCTATAATAGAACATTTAAAAAAAATCTAATTCTAATATTATCATAACTGTGATCACAGCAACAAAAATTAGATCCACAAGGTATTCAGAGAGCAAGTGCAAGCCAAAGCAGACGAACGGAATTACATTGACATCTGTTCCTTTATGTATATTTTAGGTCTCCAGATGCTACGCTACTATAAAAACCTTAAAAGGAGGTAATGAGTCCTCTGGGTTTGGATCAGAGTGGAAATTATCCTCAGAGCTGACTACCGCATATTGAGAAACTCAACTACCAGATGTTAATTGCTGCCTTTTGGGCGGTTAGTGTAAGCAACAGGTTCAGAGGCTATCTAATAAAGCCTTGTATTGTACTCGGAAAACACTTAAAAGGTGTTTTCACGCAGAACTGGTATCTTCATCTAAAAAAAAAATAAATAAATGTTAGAACTGTAAATATACAGTCATATGTTTATATTACTATTTTTTATGTATTTATCACTGTTTTCAAGGCAGCACTTTAAAAATGTAATTGTTTAGAGCTGTTTTAAATGATTTTTTTTATTTTAGTTTACACCAGTGTATACAAAATGACAAAATAAATCTGTATAAATCAAAAAAACAAAATCTAGATGTATGTATTATGTTTGTTTTTGTCTGTATAAAGCTGAAGATCAAGTTCAGTTAAGGACCATCTCCACTGAGAGGTACTTGCTTGTGTCAGCTACAAATTACTGATTGATAGAAAAAAAATTGTCCTAAAGAAAAATAAAAGAATAATATCAATATTATTACTTTTTAAACAATAAATTTTTCTACAGAAATAAAATTAGATGCAGGAGTCTACAACAAAGGAATTTAGTTAAATACTTTTACAACATTATCTGACCTTAATTGATGATGAAGAAAATTTATGCTGGGCAATAAATGATAACCTATAAAATTTACCAATATTATCCTATAGAGAAATATATATATTTTTGATGTATATGAAAATGTTTTATTTTCCAGTTATTAATCGTTAGTTATACGCTAAGGACCTTTCTTAACTTAAAGAACACAAACTTCTGAGACATAATTATTTCTGAATTACAGGAGATTTAAGGATACTGAGAATGAAACCTTGATTGCAATAAATAAAACTAAAACCCAAATCAATGTTTAAAAAGCAAAAGCAAAAAAATGCTAAAGGCACCTTTAGGATACTGATATGGGGGGGGGGGGGGGGTCTGTAAAAAATCTAGAACATAATTAACAAAAATCACAACTTTGCATTTATAGTATAAAGGCACTCTGGAGAAGAAGAAAAACATTTTTGGGGGGGGAATTTTAAAAGGATTCTTTTTTATTATAAAGAAAGGGAGGGTAAAGAGATCTTAAGGCACTAATCAAACCAGTTGAAAGAATTCAGCATTCTGCCTCCACAAAACTCAGCTCTCAGTAAATTAAGAAATTAAGGAAATACTATCTCTTGCAGCGTTTTAAGTGTGTACCCTGGTTTGCTCTGATAGATGCAGAAAAGTACCCAGAGTGGTTCATTAAATTAAATAAACTACAACATGTTAACTGGGTAGTAAAGTTCTAATCGACAACAAAAGGCTTCAAATGAAAGACTGGTAAATATTAGCCATTATATTGCAGCTGTGTGTGAAACAAGCAATACTTAATGTCCGCTGTAAAATCAGCCCAGTCAGTTTTAAGCAATACATTACACAATATGCCTGGTTGGGTTGATTGGAGGCAAAAAAAAGTAAATAAAACATTCTGTTTGACCAGAGCTAAAGAAATATCCACTCTTAATATTTTATTTGTTCTTCCAGTCTATAAACACACTGTGTTAGAATAACTAACAGATTAATGTTAATTATTGCTAAACTACAGCAATAAAATTAGTGATTTATTGAACCTCAAATATAACACTGAATGCTGCTGCAGTTTATTTTAGACTGGGAGCACAGTAAAAATATTTATGCCCAATTATAACTTTTGAGCCTTTGGGAGGAAAAAAAGAAATAAAACAGATTTGCAGTGATACACATTTATTTGGATGGATGTAATCTGTACAAATACCCCTGTTCATAATCCTGGAGGACTCTACTGTAAGTTGGTAAATTGGAGCTTTACAAAAAAATGTGTATTCTAATTTAGACATTAAAACTGTAACTGGTTATTCTTTTAATAAAGAGCCCAAAATGCTTGTGGTCCTAAAAGATCAGATGCAAGAAAAAAAGAGCAGAGCTCAGGAACTGAAATGACAAAATTTTTGCAGTTTTCAAATTTTAACATACATCAAACGTAGCACTCTACTTGATGCATTAAAAATACATATCCAAGTTTAGATCATTGTCTCCGCACCTCTGCTGTCTTGATTTTGCACGCTGCAGCGCCCTACACCGCTCCTCCTAAACAAAATGTAGACATCAACTTTATCAGTGATGAAAGCTGATTATTCTGACACCACTCCAGCTCTTACAATCCTCACCCTGTCATAGTGTTCGCTCCCAATCAACTTCTCCCGTCAATATTTACTGTCATCTGCCTCAGCTGTTACATCTGCTGTCTTTGCCTCGCTGTCGTGTCTCACCGTCGGCCTAATTAGTCACATCTCGGTTTAATTACATCAAGTAGAAGGAAGTTGCAATCTCAAGTAGATCAAATTAGGCTCTATGCAAATGCTGGAGTGTCTTGTTCCAGGTCTCTGTGGCGACAATGTCTCTATCTTCCTGATTTCTGTTGGGAGGACACACGTGAGTCTTGTCATCATTTGCTAAATGAAATCTTACACTGGAAATCACCCCTATTAGACTGGTTAAGTTGTTGACTGTCTGTTTAAGTTCCTAGGGAGAAGCGACTGATTTCTGCTGCATGTTTGCGAATGTGCGCCCATGTTGGACAGAGACCTGCAATCTAAGGAAAAATCAGCTCTTAGTTTGAGAACAAAAAGGCAAAACTTAACGATGTTTCTGTAGTGCTTTGGAAATTATAGGCAATTTCGTATTTAATGATTTTATTTGTTAAGAAAAATACTTTATTTACATACACTTAAAAGACACGTTTTTCTTTTAAATTAAAACATATCATAAATTCGTATGCTTATGCATATATAGTGGCTTTGCATGAATCTAATCACAATATTTCAGCTGAATGGAGGCAATTAGATATATTAGTTAACCAAAAAGAGAAGGAAACTGTTTTGTTTAGTGTTATTTAGCATCTCTTTTCATACAGTAAATGTTAACATCTTGTGCTGGCCGTGTTTTCAAATATCCAAGTTATGAATAAAAAAAAAAAAAAAAAGTACAACATACAAGATACTAAAATGCAATAAACCTTCTGGGGTGTTTTCATATCTCCATATTCCATCATGACCCATAAAGGTACTCAGATCAACTATCTAATTGAGGTATGGAAAAATATCTGTGCATGCTACAGTATATGAGTTGCGTAAAAGTAAAATTCAGCCCCATATTTAACCTTTTCACATACCTCTGTAGGTAATGTGGGTGTCAGTTAAACTGTTTGGTGAAAACGAGTTCTCATTACTGCCATAATCATTAAAAATAACACGCATCTTGGAAAAAAAAACATTTTTCTGAAGAAAGTTAAAAAAGCCTCTTAGCAATATTTTACAAATCATCAGTTTAAATTGAACAATCTCTTAATGATTATTACCTATTGGTGCATTTTTTTTAAGCTTTAAACATAGGCTGCTCATTCATTCTCTAATGCCACATGCAGAAAAATCGTGGTAGGATTTAAATTTTCTGCTTCATGGAAACTGTTGTGGATTTTATCATAGCTTTTATTTTTAATAAGAAGTGCTGCAGGTATTTTGACATTAACAGAAATCAAAAGTATTTCTTATAACATTAAGAAACACAGTAAATGACGCTTAGTGGAACTGGTAGCAATAAGACGTTTATGTTTAGACATGATTTTAATGAAGCAGTTATTTAGAAAATGCATAGCATTTATAGAAAGCAAAATAATAATGTTTTGTTTAAAGCTTTGAATTTGTAAATTTAAATCACAAAAATGAAAATAAAGATAACTGGAAGACAGCAAATGTTCATTGGAGCAAACTTTATTTTCAAACTCCTAAAAGCAAAAAAAGTCCCTGACCTCTCACCTCACTCTGCAGTTCTGCCTCCACTCGTGTGTTAACCTTGTGTTTACTGGTTGGGGGGAATGTTGCCATTATGGAGGTTGCATGTTGTTGTCTTTGCCTTGTCTGTAAATTAAGACCCTATTTTTAAAATGTCACACATTTTTTTCACTATTTTCTTTAAATCTTGCATCTTAGTAATGTTAGTGTATTTAACTGACATAATACCATAATAAATTAGGATATCTGATAAGTAAAACTAAAATGCTTCTGTTTATAGTATACCGAAATAAAACCAAGTAACTATTAAAAATTAGTATTGCTTAAAAACAAATTTGCTTGATTTCTTCATTAAATAGTATCTTCTTTTACAAATAAAGTTTTAATCCAGGTATTTATAAAAAAAAGAGATATTTTATCTCTGAAACAATTCTGGTAGTTTTTTTTATTTCTTTTGTTTTTTCAGTATTATTTAATGTGGCGCTCTGTAATGGCTTCTCGAAAACAACTCACCATTGTTTGCTTTGTACCCCAGATGATCCCCAACATTGAATAATGCATTATGTGGCCAGCTGCACACAACTCAGCAGGAGGTTAGCCATGCTTTAGAACTCGCATATAGCACCAGAGATGGAGATAAAATGAATATATGTGTGACAACTTATATACAACACATCTAACAGATTTAGCATACCTGCATACTTTTTAACAGAATCTCCTGGTTTTCTGAAAGCTACACCCCAGATATCCAGATTACCACCCATCAGAGACGCACTGGAACCCTCTTTACAAAAATGGTTTACATAACAAACCCTAATGCAAGCAGCTCTATATAGTGTTAAATAAGTCAAGATAAGAAACTAGTTAACATTTACTGTTAGATCTCAATACATCATAATATCATGTTTGTATTATTTTATATGTTAAAACGTTCATTTAAACAACTATTCAAAATATCCCACCCTTATATAATTAACCTATATGAAAATATCACTTTTTGCATTTAATATAATCAAAATTATATTATTTTATATATATATTTTATTAATATATATAAACTCCTTAGATTAACCTAAAAAATCTTCAGAAATAAGCAGTAGTTACTTAGTGGTCAGAGTAGCAAACCACACTGAAATGACTGCAAGTATCAGTAGTTTTTCTTAAAATGTTGATATTATGCATCAACATTTTAAATTTTATAAGAAGGCATGAAGAACAAAGTTGGTTTTAGCTGTATGAGTTGTGCTATGACTTCCTCTCACCAAATCTTTATAAACTAAATAGTGAGTATCTCCAACTGCAGAAGTCCTGAGATCAGCAGTCATATATGTTGATTTTATCCCTAAAGGTAACTTTTTCTTTTAGTTTGGTTTCTTAGAATCAATCATTGAAATGTTACCCTAAATTAACAGCCTCTCTTACGTATGCCATAGTTTCGAACATAAAGTAAATAAGGCAGCCTCTCATAAGGAAACAACTTATTTAAAACTGTATGCTACAGATTGATTCTACGACCAAAAGAACACTTTCTTTCAGTAAGATTCTACAGTAGTTTGTTTTTAAGTAAAACCACTCTCTTCTTGAACAGCAGTCTGACATTAGTCGACGCTAAATAGCTCCCATTACCCATCAAATAGAGGTAATTTGTGCCACAATCTGACATTAGTGACAGGCCACATCAGCCGGTGCCCACTCTTTAAATTTAGATGAGCTTAGAGAAGCAGAGAGACGGAAGACAAAGGGGGAGGAGAGGAGGCAGATGGAAGAAAATGGGGAGATTGTGCAGCTTTTCCAGAAAGATGTTGATGCGGAGCTGTCTGAAAGACTGGATTACTCCCAAGAGTCTGACGCTTCGGAGAAAGGCAAGAGGTAAAAGATAAAGCTCAGGAAAAAAAAATGAAAATGGAGACCAAGACTTAAAAAAGATCTTCACAAATAGAGACTATTAAATGTTAATAAAATGCTTACAAAAAACAAAATACTGGTGGAAGTTACTGAGAGGGAGGGAGAAAAAGTGTGAAATAAAAATGATGCAATTAGCATGATAAATAAAACAGAAAAATGTATTGTAATCTGTGTGTTAACTAAAATAAAAAACAATGCTTAGTATTGCTATATTGTCTTTCTCTTGAAGTTCAATAAAAAGCCGGCAAAGCTAAAATCTTTAAAACTGACAGAATTGACAGAGATTACTTGTTATGCCCTGAAGAAAAATCAACATCAAAAAAATATATAATGTGAGTTTCCTATAAATTGCCTTTTAATAGTTAAAATGATTCTCTTACCATCCTATGATGAATGTAAAATTTTTAAAACAGCCTACCAGTGCAGTCGACTGGTCAGATAACACAGCTAGAATAGTATAAAAAGTAGCATGGGAGCCTCTCCAAGGATTTCAGACTCTGGGATTACTCAATCTTCATCAGTGTAAACAAAGCATCTGCATAACATAGCATTGCAATAGATCAGTAGCATTTTTTAATCGTTTCTGATGATCATTGAAATAATTTCTAAATATCTTTATATTTTTTCAAATAGTATCAAAGAAAAAACAATGCTTTTATCCTGCAGTTTATGTAAATAAATCATTCTATATCCTTACGTACATAGTTCATTTTCCTCTTGAGGGATGTCTTTCAGCTACTTCAAGTCATTCTCTTTTCTTTCAGATGTCCCTTATAATTTGTTTGTATATAATCTCTTTTTGTCTGTTTTACTTATGTGCATTCTGAGTTGAGATTCCTACTATAATTTCAATATGGGTCTGTATAAAGAATGTTGAGAGTCATACTGATGAACCAATTTCTTTTACTTTTAGCAAAATCTGAATTTTTAAAAATGTTAAATCTACTTGGTAACAAGTTTAATACTTGTAACAGGCTGTGGGTCCGAACAGCACAACAAAGACAGAATATTTTGGGTTTGTCCTTTCTTGATTATGCTTACAGTATAACGAAAAAAAAAAAAAATCCTCTCAACATGGTCAGAGATGAGAATTGGAATAAAGTATAGATAGTTATTCTATTATTCTGCCACCTGTATGGTTTCCTTGCCTTTAGTGCCAGTTGAAGAGATTTCGTTGCTGATTCAAGTGTGCATTTTACCGTGTCTGCCTCAGAAGATAAAAGAAGTAAAAAATAGTGGCTAAAGATCTGATGCAGATGTTGATAAAGAGCAGAAACAGCCGCAGTCTGGTATAATAATCCGACTTCTGCCCTTGTGTTCCCCTCAGACTGAACTAATATAGTTTTTGCTGGGTAATGATACAGAGACGCAAGCTCACATTCCCCCGTAATTGATCCTGCCGGCTGCCTCACACTAACGAGCTAAACGAGGAGGAAAACCCTCCCAGCAACTGGAGGCTAAGAGAAGTACAGACACACAGAGGGAGAAGAAGAGAGGAGAGGGATGGTTTAGACAAGCAAATAAACGTGTACCAGTCAAACTAAAAGAGGGAGAAAAGCTTCTGATACAAATGCGCTGAGATTTTGATCCGTTACTATGACGGCAGCATGGTGTAAAGAGATCAAAGCAGGTAGAGTAAAATGGTCGAAGAGTGCAGGAGC
This sequence comes from Cyprinodon tularosa, assembly GCF_016077235.1. Taxonomy (NCBI): domain Eukaryota; kingdom Metazoa; phylum Chordata; class Actinopteri; order Cyprinodontiformes; family Cyprinodontidae; genus Cyprinodon; species Cyprinodon tularosa. The sequence goes on from NW_024038781.1 coordinate 1,105,312, forward strand.
TACTTGAGTATTCACTTTCTTTCTTTTTTCTCTGTGTTCCAGAGAGAATGAGCAAAGAGAAAGAGTGAGCGGTGCGGACAGAGCGCCAGTGCTTGCTACCTCTTTCATCTCTGACAACATCCATGGGGAGATTGGGCTATTGTGTGTTTGGAGTGAAATATTTCAAAGGGGTGCTGGCGCAGAGCTCTGGGTTGAACCGTTGTTGTTGTTTCTCCTACAATGGCACAGGGACTGACTGATTAATCTGCTCCAAATTAAACTTCAGATTGATCTGGCAAAGCTTAGAAAGCAAACCATGTGTTAGTTGATCTTGCCAAAGAATGAATGCAGGTTATTTGGTAAGCAACAGTTTTGATTATTTTCTTTAATAAAACCCAATGCAGTCAGTGGGTAAGAAGGCAGAAACATTTTGCAGACTGCTAAGTTGCATGGAAAGGTTTAAAGATCTGTTGAGGTAAACAAATAGTCTCCCAAAATGTCAAACATTACTGTAGTGTGCAACATTCGGTTTTACAAGCTATAACAATTAACAAGTGAATATAAATGTTTGTCACAATGATATTTACTATTACTTTATTTCCCACTGGTCACAAAAAGAGATGCTGCAAGAACCCTCAAACATTTCATTAAACACACTTTATATTCTTTACATTAGCTACTAACAGATGTTAGGATTCTTCTAGTTGGTCCCTGGAACCAGATTTAAAGGTAAAATGTAGTTAAATAAAAAAAATGATATAGCAGGAATATTATTTAGTAAAAGATTCTCGCAAAACATCTAGGGATCCATTTTAAGGACCTAAAGCTTAACTATGTTTAAGTATTTGCCCAAAGTGAGTCATTTTTTGGGGGGTTGGTGGAAGAGCATTGCTTCCACTAACTTATTAGTTGTAATTGTAGAAAAGCACTTCTGGGACAGGATGAAATACTGGAAGACTGAATGTACTACTAAAGCAGTGTAAACATGAACCAACAGGTGGATTTTCAAGCTCAAGAGAGATCTCAGATTCAAAGTCCAAATATGAGGGCCGACAGGAAACCTATGAAAAAATATTTTCTGTTGGCGTATTTTTAATATTGACTCAAAATGTTAAGGTGACAAGCTAAAGGAATTTTGGAACATCCAATTTTTTTTGGAGCATGTAATGGTCACCTAAATAATACGTTTAGAGATATGCCCACATTGAGGAGCAGCTTTCTTCTAATGATATCAGAGCTTCACATGTTCACACACAATAATTTTAATGCTATGAATCAATGTAGACCTGTTGTCATCAGTATCCAGTATTTTTTTCTCAATTCCTCAGGTGTCCTCGTCCTCTTTATTTGCCTTTCTGTTATAAATAACAGTCGGGACAGCTCTTAGCTGAAGCTCCTACCTGTTTACCATGCAGCTAAGGCTACATTCACACTGCAGCCTGATGTGACCCAAATCCGATTATTTTTGTCCATATGCGACCTGTATGATCTGACATTCTGAACAACACAGTCTGGTTTTTTCCAATGGGACCCAGGACACTCGGCTATGTGTTCCTGAATCTGATACGTATCTGATCCTTTCAAATGCGACCTCGGTCTGAACGGCCAAATCGCATTGATCCAACCTGTATGCCATTAATACCCGACAAAGGTCAGCAAGAAAAACAACAACCATGGTGGACGATAATAGGGAGAGCAGTCTTTTTTTTAACCATGTTGAAAAAAATGACTTTTTAAGGTTGGGAAAGATCGCTAGATGCGCTCCAGCAGCACCATCTATGTTTACTTCTATAAACACAGAACATGCTTGCTTGTGACGTCATTGTGTCCTCAACTGCACATGCGGGACACTTACGTTGTATGAATGGAGTTCACACAGTAGATCACATAAAAGTTGCAAACATTTGGAAATGTGAATGGCAATGCAAAAAAAAAATCAAATTTCACAATAAATTAATCGGAATTTAACATTAAGAGCTGCAGTATGAACGTAGCCTAATTGACCACACAATACCAGAGGCTTTTATTTGAACACACACTCTTTAAAATGAGCTCGGAACCCAAACTGTCACCCAAATATGGATGGTAATTTCTTCTTCATAGCCTATTTATCCAGGACCTGTTGAAGTGTATAGTATAATACAGGAAGGAATCAGGAAGTGGAAGAATAAAATCCACATCGTTTTTTTCTGGCGAGTTTAAACACGCTGAACGTTGTACCTGAACTCATCCTCTCATTTGCTGAGTTCGAATTCAGGGGCAATGTCCTCAAAAGACCAGATTTGTCGGCTCATTACATCATAGTGCGGCACTCAGGCCTGTTCAGATCGGAAGACTCCTCGTTATGCGCTGGCAATTGCAGCTTTCTTTTTGACCAGTTTGAAGGATAGGTCCGGTCTATCTTTGCGTATCCCCGTGATTCATTGCGCGTCCGGCTGCTCAAAGAATAAGATAAATGGCATCAAACAGTGGTAAATGTTGTAAGTACAGTTTATTAGAATACAAGTGTGAATATTTCCATTTGAAATAATTTAAAATAGTTTTTTAATGGTTATTGAGTAGCATATGTGGCAGGTAATGTTTGGTTTATTAAAACGTTTTATCTGTCCCTGTGTAAATGGGTTTGACTGACATTTAAGCACTGATTCCAATATATCTGCAGTGCTGGGACTATAAATCTGATATTCGTGAAAATGGTACTGCTGCTGAAACTCCTTGAAAATGTAATTGGCATATAGAACAATTGTGAGAAGTTTGATATTTATTCTTTATCTACTTTGGGTGTCAACTGTCATGGTTGCTAGGGGACAGAGCATACTGGCGGTGAATGCCGGAGAAGGCTCTTACAGCCTCCTTATTTACACAGATCTTCGAGGATCCCGTCCAGGTAGACCAGGTCCTTGGAGGATGCAGCCTCTGAAATCGAACAAACCTACTGCTTCTTGTTCTTCTTATGTTTTATGATGGTTTGCAAGCAACATTTGGTGCATTAGCTCTGCCAGCTAAAATGTCCACTACTGTAGCTGTTGAATCCCTCAATGCTTGATATTTTAGCAACGGCAACAGAATACATCAGGGTTTTGAGTCATTGAAAATGTTGAAAATAATAGGAGTGAGTTTTAAAATGTTTAATCATGATTATTATTGTTGTTTTACCCAGTTTCAGAGCAAGTACAAAATGTGGTTTGTTTTCAATTTAAGCTGTCTTAAAAACAATTCTCATTTGACCTTTAAATCAAAAGGAAACTAAGTCGTCCATTGCACCAAGGCCATTTTCATTTACAGCTGCATTTAATCTACTCTTTGAACTAAAAAAGAATTCAAAATATTTCTCCTTGAACTCCAGTTTTTAATAAATTTTTTTACTTTTCTATTTATTCATTTTTAACTAGTGCTTGATTTTAATAGATATTGTTTTTCTGTACAGGATTACATGCTGGTTGTTTTTTTGTGAATGGCACTTCACAAATAATAGTAATTTATTACTATTGGCATAAATAAAAAATAAAGTTCTATGCTGTTCGTTCCACTTCAAAATATTTGTCACTTTCTGTTGATCCATCATATGTAATCTCAATAAGGCATGTTGCCTTCACCTGAAAAGAAATTTAAAATGTTCAAAGAGCATTTATTGAGGGATGATCAATTAAGTTGTTGATTGCATTATTTGATCATGTTGTGCTCTTTAAATCCTAATCCTTCTCTCTTTTTCTCTCTCTTGCTTTTCCATGCTTCCCTCTGACCTATGCAGGTAAGACACATTCTGAAATGAGAATAAACCACTCCTAACTCACAGAACACGCTCAATATCTACACATAGTGCAAAATCTATGTGTTTCACCACAGATTTTAAAATTAATAATCCCCAGAAACACAATGTTCACAGTGGAGTCAATGAGGGTAAAGAGACAAACGAGCAAAACTCAGCAAGCCATAAACAAAGCAGTTAAAAGCAGAGGGTGCAGGAGAAAGGCCCTGTGTGTGTAGATGCATGTGTATATTTATGTATTTTTGTGCCTTTACCCACATGTGTTGATGTGTGTTCATGTGTGTGCTGGCAGTTGTGTGCATGCGCCTACTGTTGTCTGCTGAAACGGAGATGGGAGCTGCTGAATATTCATGGTGTCTGTGTTTGGTTAGGGCTAGGAGATAAGACGTTTATGTACTGGCAGCCAAGGAGGGAAGGTGTGTGTGTGTGTGTGTGTGTGTGTGTGGGTGTGAATTGGGCTATGGAGATGGGGGGGGAGCAATGGGTGCGGCCAAGATCTGTCGACATCAGTGGTTTAATGGTTTGAATCTAACTTAGGCAAATTAAAAGGCATGCTGCGTGCACTGGGGTGCACTCCCATTCATTTCGGGGGAAATTGAGGTTGAAATGAGCCATTGTCAGGCCACGTGGCCACCGCGCATACTGAGTGGCAGGCCTGCAGTGGTTTTCCAACACAGCGCATAGAGGACAGAGGAGAGTCTGTGACTGTAGACAAGGAGAGGCAGTGTTTGCTTTGAAAAAGGGAGGAAGGCGAGAGGAAGGGATGCCCGCTGAGGGGAGCGTGAGGGATGGAGACAGATGAGGAGAGACAGAGCAAAAGAGGAAGACATAGTAGGAGAATGACAAGAGGTAAAAGAAGAAAGCACAGAGAGAGTATATTCTATAAGAGAAGAGGACATTAATGGAGAAAAATGTGGAAGATAAAAGTATTGCGGAGGCAGAGATATTGTAGGAATAAAGCAGAGGAACATAACAACTGGTATCAGAGAAATGAGTCAAAAACAGAAGGATATGACCATATGGGCGCATACACACAGAGCATGGGGCTGCAGATGGAGGTTGCCTAGCTGTTTGGTACAGTAGCTCTTGCCCTCCTGACGTCAGCTGGACAGCAAACTGTGGAAGTGCTGACTGAGCCCCAGACACACACACACACACAAGGAGAAAATGCCTGCCAAGAATATTGCCTGAATATTGTACATCCCAGCATATCAAGGAAATGTGTGTGTATCTGTCTCAGGCTCCAAAATAACAGATGCCCTGGCTGATAGCATCCAATGAGAGCCCAGTCCGTATCTGTGCCGTCGCTCCCTATCTTCTGCAGACCACAGCATCTTTGCCTTGTCACATTCCCAGATGAACATGGCTTTCCAACTGCTAACAAGCGCCCTGTCAAATAAAGCAACCTTACATTTTTCATCATCGTGAGAGCTCCACGTCCAAATCCAGATTTGAGTTGCCAGAGGCGATTATGTCACAACAGCGCCCGGCGGAGAAACTGAGCCACATGGTTTGCTTCCTGTTTGGCTTCTAAGCTGCTTTACGATTGGAGGATAGAGCATATCGATGTGAGGTTCAAAGCCACGCCCACTGTGGCAGTAGTCTTCATGAGACCTTTTGTTAATGTCACATGTAACAGACTTTTATCACAGCCCCCATGACAAATCGACATGGCAGAAATCTTTGATGAGTGTGACTCCTTCACAGAGATGATGCTTTAATGTAGCTGTTGGCAAAAATACTTTACATTTGAGCCTTTTTTCTACCAGTAAAGGAGGGAAGTCCAGCATACAGCATGAGGCAGAAGTAATCTGAAGTTTTTATTTGCTCATCGTTTTAACTTGACATAATATTTAGGCTTATTGGAGTCATGTTTGTTTATGTGTTGACCTGAATTAATGTTTTTCTTTAAATTGAGACGTATTCCCTTTAAGCAGCATAGAGGAAGAATGAAGAAAGGCCTAATAACTGTATTAAAATAGTTCAAATATTGCATCCAAAGCTAAAATAAATAAACCCAGGAGGAGTTGAATGTATATGAGAATGGATGATATTAATCATAGTTCTTACTTCATAGACTGATGAACTTTTTTATTTTCTTTGTAATTCAAATTCTATAAATATCAGCAAACAAAAAATATAGATTTTGGCTCAAAAGAAGTATCATTGTGGTTAGTATTAACACAAAACAATAATCCAGAAGAACATAAGATAAATACATTTTTTGTCATTATATTGCATGTAGCTAAACTAAGATGTGGTTCAGTTGTTTGTCAGAATCGCTGCAGCCCTCAGACAATAAGCAATCTATTCATGAAGACACCTCCATGGGCAGACAAAAGACATGCAGGACTTTTAATTTTCAGGACCTGATTAGTTTCTACACTCTGGCTCTTTTTTTCCTCATCATTATGCTTTATAAGCAGGACTTTTGCACCTTATTGTTATTATTAGATCAGTGTGAGACCTTTCCATTGAACACCATGAGCAATATTGTGTTTACAGTAAACTGGATTTCTTTTTATGCTCATTATTTTGCACAGAGAATATATTCTGATGATATTTTGTGAGGCATTTTTTATGCACGAAAATATGCCTCAAGCTACAGCTTTTGTTTCTGATTGCATCTTGTGTGGGTAGCTATGATAGTTCTGCCCTCTCTTTTTATGCTAATTCTGTACTTCTCACTTATTGTCTGGGATTGTCCATCCCTTTGCATAAGGATTTTAGCATTGCATACCACTAATCTGCTCTACAAGGTAAAATTTGTCCGTCAATATTTATCAGTTGTGGTACACTTTCAAGAACTTTACATACTCCATCATTTTGAATAAAGATAGATAACTTCATTTTGATAACGATGCAGTTGTTATATCTGTTTCTGAATACTGTACATAAGCATTGGGTTTATTGTTGGATGCCAAACCAGGAGTCAGCCAAAGTCTGCTTAGGATGCAGCATTATGATAAATGTCTTTGCACACATTAGTAATACCCAGCAGCACCTATACAAGAGAATAAAAAGAAACCAAAACACGCCAAATGAAGTTTACACGTAAAAAACATAATTTAATATCACGTGAATTTTGTCTAAAGAAAATATGTGTCATGTTACGGTTGTTCATTTCCAGAGGAGGCTGCATACAGTTTCTACTAATAAATGCAAAACCTCCTTAAGTTATATAATACAAAAAAATATTTTAAATCTTAAGGAAAGAGACTTATTTGTGGGGGTTACTAATAAGTTATGTTTCATTGTTTGGTATCACAGCTGGGAGTCTCTGAAGATTGCAGTTATGTCATTGCTTTAAAAGGTTTGCCACATCTGTCATATATTTTTCAATTTCGGTTTATATTATGAACAAATGTAGCCAATATACTGTATTTATCAGTGTTCCATTTCACATGACCGCAGTGATTAAATAGATTACAGGAGATGCAGGTGAATCTCAAAGTGTATCCAGTAATTAAAGGTATAGTGAATTATTTTTTTAAAAGACCTGCCCTCTCCACTTAAAAAAAAAAATGCTCATGCACAACCATGTACCTGCTCCCGAGAGGAAAAACCTGTTAAATGCATGCAAGAGCATTCACAAGCCCACTTCTCGTGAATGCTCAGTTTAAAAGTTGCTGTTTGCATCGATAATACAAATTTACTTTCCAAAAGAAGATTTAGAATTTTTCCACTATGTCAAACCTGCCACCGGCAAGGGAAAATGGGGACAAGCACGAACGATGGCTTTGGTTAAATATATCACCAGAATGACTGACAATTAGGAAGACCACTTAATTTGATGATTCATTCGGAAAAAGAACATCCTCCTCTATACCTTTAAGTTTCAAGTAAAAAATTATTTTAATAGTTTTTTTAAGCAGATCTCAAATTATTGACCCATAATGCTGCTAAGATTAGATGCTAAAGGCATTTTAAAACATCATAGAAGATAGATAAACATGCAAAGATGGAATTGCTTGCCCCCCTCTGCAATGAGAAAGGCCTAAACTTTTTTCTTTAAGATATTACAATTACAATTTTTGTTTTACCCCATCTACTCTGCATCCTTCCAGATTTGATGTAATCATTCTCAGTGGTTCTTCAGAGAAAACAAATTTATAAGTGTAGATTCACAGTTGTTAGATTAATTAGCTGGATCTGTTGGGCAGAACGTGTCTTTCTCTGTGCTTTGTTGTATTTTTTGTGTGCACACGTGTGTGTAGGTGGATGAGCCTTGAATGTTCTTTAGTGTGGGCTCACATGTCATTGTGCAACGCTGGATCACTTCCAGGTGCAGTCTGTCTCTATTATATTCTTGTATTTCAGTTTGTCCCAGAATGTGTGCATTTTCCTGTGCAAGGCAACCGAAAGAATCGATTAGTGAGGGGGGGCTGACAGCTCTGCCCGCCGGATGCAGCAGAATGCATACTGTAGCAGGGGAGCACCATCAGTTGCCCTGACAACACCAGTGCCTGTCAACACCTCCGTCTTAATAGTGACAAATTGTCCTTATTACATCAGCATTAATTCCCCCCGATCTCCCTCAGATGAAGATACTTAGCCCCGCACTGATCAAATTGTGTCAGCATAATTACTGGGAACAGAACCCTATTAAAAACCAGGGCTTCAGACCCACTGTCCAGACTCATCCGTAGGCCTATCACTCAACATGTATCTCTGCGTAAGAAGTAAGGGATGCAGTGTGACGGGGCAGAGAGGGAGGCAGGGAGAGGAGGAAATGAGGGGGATGAAAAATACCCGGGGATATTTTTCTGATTCATTTGTGTGCACAAATATTGCTACAATTTCCCCCTTAAATTGCTGTCACATTGTTCCCTATGTGACTATCTGGGGCTGAACATTCATTGCTCTTAACAGGACCTCTGAGTGTCCCCAAGTGGTCAAATAATCATCACTTGAATATTTCAGAAAACAGGACAAACCCCCCTGCTGTCTCAGCAGCTTTAAAGTTGCAGCATACTGAGGTGAGTAGATCACCATCTTTCCAAAGGGTGTCGATGGTGCAGAAAACGATTAAATGTTAATATTAGGTCATTGCTGCTACACATGCGCATACAGGACTTACACTCACCCATACATTTGTAAGGCTTCCATTAATTTCTATGGCCTAACCCTGAACCTAAAATCCACCTAAAGACAATTAGCACTTTATCCCTAAACCAAGAAAAGCACTTTCCTAACCTAGATCGGGAATTTGTCCAAACAAGGAGCAAATTGGGAAGTATATTTTACGAAAACAGTAATTTTACTGTGTGTACAAGTTAACAATTACTTGTACACATAAACAAGTACAATTCAATTCAATTCAGTTTATTTATATAGCGCCAAATTCACAACACATGTCATCTCAAGGCACTTTACAGTTCAACCAGATCATACAGTCAAATTGATACAAAATTTTCTATCTAAGGAAAACCAGTTGATTGCATTGACTCATTGACAATCCCTCACACTAAGCACAGGAAATATATACATATATCTAAGTACACTTAGATATATGTATATATTTCTTATCTTATGTTTAGTACAACTCGAAGGAAGGAAGGAAGGAAGGAAGGAAGGAAGGAAGGAAGGAAGGAAGGAAGGAAGGAAGGAAGGAAGGAAGGAAGGAAGGAAGGAAGGAAGGAAGGAAACTGTACATGCTTGGCTTGTGTTTTCAGTACATGAACATGAAACGATCCTTGTAGATATTCTAATGCTCATACAATGTGTCATGTGACCACATTCATGATTCAAGATCATTAGAAAATTTTGTTTGTTTTTTTTTACCAATACTTATCTGCGTTAAGAATATAGCTCATACAACAATAACTTAAGGTGTTTTATAAATTAGCTTAATCAGTCCCACAGAGGGGAAACTTTTGTTAGAACAATTTAATTTGTCTTTGAAAGATGTTTGGAGAGGCATCATGCAGGGCTGTAGAAACACTGGTTGCCTAAGGGAACAAACTATGTGGACTATACAGAAAACAAATGATTAAAATTTGAAATTTCATTAAAGCGTCAGGCTAGTTTTACAATAACTGGAATTACCATAAGCAATTTTCACAGCTCTATAGATATGGATTTAGCTTTGCCTTTAGCTCAGCAGTGAATTAAGTCTCTGCCTCTCGCACTGCACTTGTCCTGAATGGCGCTGGAATGGAATTCACAAATTAGTGTCGTCTGATGGAAATGTGCTAATTGCTGTTGTTAAGCCGCTACAATAATTAGGTTATGATGGCAGACTGCTACACATGTTGCCCGTGCACGCACACGCACATGCAACTACACATATAACACATGCCTTATTGCGTGAATGTGCATCCGATCAGCCCGGAGCCAACAGTCCCTCTGCAGAATAGTGGAAAGAAGAGGCAAGATTTAATTAATCATTTTATTATCCATCTGTGAGTATAATAAATCTCCAGACATAAAGTCAACACAGAGTGCAGCAACTTCTCTCTGGTAGCTTAGGGAGATTTTTATTCTTTTACTATATATTGTCATCAAGTAAGACTTGGCAAATTATTAGATTAGTCATCTGACCATTTGGCTGTGAAATATCTTTTCTTAATAAGATAAAAAAGACAAAGCTGTCATGATCTGGCCTGTTTGCTCTCCCTTAATTAGTAATTCCTTTCACCTGCCCTCTTCCCTCCCTGCCTCATTATAATTAATTCCTCTCACCTGTTTCCTCTGGTTTATATTCAGTTCAGCCTGAGCATTCAGTGCCAGATCATTGCTTGTCTTTCTGTCAGTCTTTCTGTTCAGTTTTTATTTGGTTCATGTCCTGGATCCTGGCAGCCAGTGGAAAGAGGGTTTTAGTGTTTGTCTCGTCTCCTGATCGTCCACTGTTCCTCCCCTGCGGAGTCCTCTGGGTTTTTGGCTCATTATGGGGGGGGGTTCAGTTTTTATCTAAGTAAGCCTGGCTCCTGGGTGGAGACCAGTTTAAAGTCTGCTTCAAGTTCCGGTTCCACGTCCTGTCTCGGCTACCCTCTTCCACTGAGCCTGCCTGTCTGCACCTGATCCTGTCTGCTCCTGTGCGTGACCACCTGGTCATGCTTCTGGTCCCAGTAAGACTCTGAACCCTCCTGGAAGCCTGTGGTTGCATGGAAGTCTGGATCCTGCCACCTCTGTCTGTTCCTGTCTGTTCTGGATCCCTGACCAGGATCAGCTTCCACCATCACCTCTGGGACTGCAGCACTGGGACACTTGTGGTCTGGACTGTTAAACCAGGTAAGTGACCAACACAGTTAATCTTCTATTGGTTGATCGTGGTCACTTACCTGTGTTTCCTCCCTAGAGTGTCTGAGATTGGGCGGTGCCCCGCCCCCCCTGCCTGCAGTGTCCTCAAGCCACAGCTCCGCTTTTGTTTTGTTTTTATTTTAATAAACCTTTTGAACTTTCCTACTGACTGTCTCTCCTGAATACTGGGTCCATCTGTCCTCGGTTCATGACAAAAGCACTGATGCAAGGGATAAAGGTTGGTGTAATAAGTGCTTTGGTAATCCCTACTTCTTGAGGTTTATAAGTACAAAGACCGGGTGGTAGAAGTGGATCTGCTTTAGTTCCTCCAATTAGTAAGCTTACTTTATTAATGAAACTCCAACAGTTGACGTGGAGTAGACGTTTTGTTTCAGCTTCTGAATGATTACACTGATCCTCAGCAATTTATTTTAATGAACTATGTTTAGTTAAACAGATTTGCAATTGTTTTTGAAAGCACCTTACAAGACAAATATATTCAGTTGTTTTACAGAGTGACATTTCAGTTTCATGCTAGCTATACTGTTAAATCAATCAAGTTGAGTTTATGATTACAATTAAAATCATTTCCATTAAGGGAAACCTTGCAGATTGCACAGAGTCACCAACTTTGCATTAACTAACATGTGGAAAAGTTTGCACACATGCTGTAACATGTCTTTGCTTTGTGAGAGCATCTTCTGTCCCGATAAAAAACTAAACTTGTGCTGTTATCCTGATGCACTTGTCCTGATGTTCTTTAATGTGCCAACCTGCTCATCAACATGCTGTTTAATAGCTCTGGGCTTCAGCAGAGATTACTGGATTGCTCACCTCATCAAAGACATCAGCACCCCCCAGTCTCCTTCACCTCGGAGGCCTTACTGGTTTTTTCAGCAGTTCTTGCACCTTATGTGGGTGCAGGTGAACGCTTACAGCCTTCCTTTATTCTTTCCTCTCGCCATGTGGTCCTACACAAAAGATTCACACCAATTCTGAACAGCCTCATTTGCTTTGTTGTTCGTTCTTTGGCTTCCTAATTGTAGCATAATTGGGCTTTTTTCTTTAATCTGCTTTTTAATAAACTGTTATGTTTATGACTTGAATAACATATATCTGGTTATTATTTAATAAATATTTTCTTTGGTTTAGCTGTTCTGCTCCTGCATTTGGATTTTATAGCATTCATAACAGAGAGTCAATTTTTACCTGAATGTATTAAAGTGCTAGTCCATATTATCACTACAATAGTATATTTATTAAGCATTATAAAAGTGACTTTATTCAAGATATATTTTTTTATTATGAAATATATTGCACCAGGAATTAGCATTTGTAAAGCATCCATTATGCTCCTGAAAACAGTTTTTTTTTAAGTAGGGTTCCGTGGGGTACTTATGAGTAATCAACATTTAACATGCGCTTAATAGCCATCTAAGTGATCTTTGTTAAATGAGCACAAACTCTTACATTTCTTAGCAGTAACATCAAGCTTTGCTCACCTTTCTAAGATATATCAGAGCTATATCATATTGTTCATCTAGTCTTCTATTAGTATTACCTTTTATAGTAATGTATTTGATATTTGATTAATATTTGTTTGGAGAATTGAATTGGGATACCAGCTCTACAGATGTTTTTACTACATATGTGGAAGGAAGAAACATTTAAATTTATGAAACAACTCATTAGGGAGTTAAATAAAATAGCTTAAGTTTGTCATGTTTTAGAAAGTGACACTTATTGTTATTGGAGTAGTTTCTTATAGCTCTTCTGGATTCTCCAAAGATTGCTTAATTTTCTATCTACTGCAGGTAGAATAATAATTACTCATAACCTACCTGTATAGTCCCGGTTAAAAAGAAAATAGAGTATTTTAATTTGTTCAGTAAACCTGAAGCAAACTTGATTTACTGTATGACTTAGGCTTTAGACTTAGACAGATTTATTTCTCATTTTTATAAGTTTTGTTTGGAACAGCTCTCTGGACTATTTTAATCTTATCTTATAGACGGACGTATTTATATAATTATTCTACATACAATCATAAGCAATCAAATAGCATTGAAGTATTTATTTAACTTCCATATTTTTCCGCAGTAATCGTTAATATCCAGATTTCTCATCCCTTTGTTTTCATTAAACAGGCCCCAGTTGTTCTTAAGCTCAGTTGTATAAACCCTAAATGAGGGAGTGGAAGACATTATTTATTAAAATGACATCTTTTACTTGTCTTTGTTCTTTATTAAAAATGAATTGTTCATCTCATGACAGTTGGATACTTCTACATGATTTATAAACCACATATTATACATAGAAAAATAAATGAATAAATTCTGAGAAATGTGGTCTGGAAATACAATCAGTGCCTTTCACTCTGTCATGCTTTGGTCATCTTTTTAGGAAATGGTTTCTTAAAAATCAGTGTGAAATGCTAGCAGTCCAGCTAGGTTTAATACATAACTGGATGGTAATCTAACTTCTATCCAACTCAAAAATACATTTTTATAGCATATGTTTATACTGAATATTTATTTTAAATTGAGAACATTATGTTGATTATGCTGTGAAACAGAGTCCATGTTCTTTGGGTTTCAGTTTGGGTTCAAATATTTTGAAAGCACTTGCACATCATTTAATCATTGCTAACATAAATTCACAATTAAAGACTCACATACTTGTTTTTATTTTTCATAAGCCTATATTTAGAACTTAGACAACCCCATATCATGCATTATAGGCAGACGGATACTCCAGGACATAACAATGATAATATTGGTATTATTTCAGATAAAACAATGTGATTTTTTTCCACACAGGACTTTCTGAGACTGCAGGTTTTCAATGCAGTGTTCTTATACAGCCAACCACTGTTTTAGCATTCAGCACACAGAGAGAGGGGAGGGGGAGAAAGAGAGAGAGAAGTGGAGCACAGGAGAAGGAAGTAAAATGAGCCAAACAGGAACACAGAGTTGTTTTGAGGATGACAGAGAGTCTCTTTGCATTCTAGCTCCGATGCCAAAACTTTCACCGAATCAAGGATGCCTTTTTTATTCAGGCTTCAATGGCAGCTCTGTCATTTACTTGTATTTTGAGCATCTATTCAAAGAGCAGGTGCATTGATAAAAAGTCATTTTTAGATTACTTTTACAGGTGCTGAAGATTTTCGCGCACTAATTTAAATTTTAAATAACTTATTTGTCGTTTGTTCAAAGTATCAATCATGCTTGTTTAAGTTTTTTGTCGACACTTATGAAAAGCAATACTTGGCATCCATTTTGAGAAGGATTAGTTTCTCCTGGCGTCTACGGATGGCAGTGTTCAAAATCACCAAAAGCCTCTCTTTGATGTCTTATCACAATAAACAGAGCCTTGGTTGCACAAAAACATGTAATAGACAAAAAGTGCTGGTTTAATTGGTTGCTTTATATTTCCCTTAGGAAAGAGGGGGTGAGTATGTCCATTTGATGGACTGATGACCTGTTCAAGAAGCAGTCTGTCTCTAGTGCTTCATCACTGCAAAAATGTTCTGAAAATGAGCAAAACTGTCTTAAAATAAGTTTATTTACCTTTAAGTTGCAAAATAAGATGATCTGCCAACGGAACAAGCATTTTTACCCTTAAAATAAGATAATTAGATATGCACTTGAAATAAGAGACTGCAGTTTTTATGTAATTATTCCATTAGCAAAGCAAAGAAAAAATGCATTTATTTTAGGGAAAACCGGACATCTTTGCAGTGATTGCTCATGCACACTTAACCTTGAAGGGTCACTACGGAGGAGGTGCAATGCCTAACTCCAGAGGTAATTTTGTGGAAGCAGAGTAAACCCTGCAAAAGTTGGCCAGCCTTTAGGAAAAACCAAGTCATAAAAAAGAACTGTATGACAATATACAGCAAGTGAGGAGGTGTTGTTGCAAAAGAAAAAAAAAACTTTGAAAACCTTTGAGAAGATGTGAGGAGCAGCTGATTGATTCAAATATAACTTAACTTTAGTAATACAATAGTTACATATTGTATTGCCAGATAAAAAAAAAGCACATAAAAAAACACCTGAGAGGGGAAAATGCAATGCTGGTCACTATGGCCAGATTTTAAGAGACTCTGGACATCTGGAGTGTTCGCATACAGCAAGTATGGCAAATTGTTATTATTTTTTGTTTGTTTTTGTGAGTTTTAACGGCATTTGTGGCTTGCTTTTATGGACAGTAGGCTGACAGGAAAGGGGGTATGAGAGAGGGCGACAGACATGCAGGAAAAGACCACAGGTCAGATTCGAACTCAGGTTGCCCGCATCGAGGACTAAGGCCTTCATACATGGGTTGTGTGCACTAACCACTCACGACCAAAGAACACCCTTGCAAATTTGTTGTATGAATGGAACCCACAATAGAACAGCTAGGTACACATTTATTCTTTATACGTATTAACATAGAGTATTTCTAAATCAACTTTTGTACTTGACCGTTTAAAACCATTACTATTTAATGACATGCTTTTTTCTCTACCCCAACTTACCAAAATGCTGTGGCATATGTTACCTGGTCTGTAGGAGGAAATATAATCCAGTCACTGAAATAAAGCATTTCAAAAAGGAAGCAATAATCTGAAGCTTACGGTTAACATACTCTACATGCAGCGTTCGATCAAAGATGGGGCTTCAATATCATTATTTCCATATAGATAGGTAATCCACACAAACAAAATATAATGTCTTCAAACTTTTTTTAGTTATTTTTTATTATTAAGCATCTTTTTTTGACCAGATTGTATTGCATCAGGTGGCTTAGTTTTGCCAAACTTACTCGGCCTGGGTGCTAAAACGTCTGTGAAAGAAAAGCATGCATTAAAAGAAGTTTTTTTTACACTAAATGTGCTGCTTTATATATATATATATATATATATATATATATATATATATATATATATATATATATATATATATATATTTATATATATATCATTTAGACGTGGAAGGGCAGACTCATTAGTTCAATACATTACTATTGAGTCAATTTTGTCTTTTTATTAGATTCAAGACAAAAAGGTATTTGAAAGTGGATAATAATAATTTTGAAAGTAAAATATTTTCCTTGATGCTCTTGACACGCATCTGACCTTAGTGCGGACAGGCATCAAAATTGTTGCTGCCCAAAGCGCGTCTGGTGTGAGCTAAGCATAAGGGGGAGAGTTTAGTTCAAGGGTCTAAACTCAATCAGTGCAGATTGAAGCTGTGGTATGAATTGCCCCCCCAAGTGTTTCCCAATGCAGCCCACAGCAGGCAGAAGTTAAAGAACTGTTCCCTTAGAAGCAATGTATCCCCCTATGCTGTATTTGATAGGGATGAGGAACATCAGAGACTGAAAAAAGGTGGATGCATTCACCATATTCAATGCTTTATAAGAGCCACTGACAGATATTTGTTAATAATTGTTTTGTCCAAAGGCATACTGAAAAGTTGAAGTGGGCCAAAGCAGGAGCTGCACAGACCTAGTACACTCATGAGCCCATTCATCATCTCTGTAGCTTTGCTGACCCGACTAGAGCCGGGGCCCTCCTCACCGTGTCGTATACACAGTGTACGGAGAAACTGCCTCTCTCTTTAAACAACAGCAATAACTCACCAAGTCAACCTTTACGGTGATGAAAACCTGAATAGCTCTTCTTAAACCTTTTAGACCAGTAAGACAAAGCAAACCTATAGTCTTGTTTTTATAATTTTAATAATCATATTTGTATTTATGTAAAAATCCTTTGAAAGATGTCACATTATAACTTAAGATCCCACTGTCTTTAACATAGATTTTTTTTGTAAATAACAAGACAAAGTTTGAATAATGCACATTTTTTTCCTTTTTTTATGAAATAAAAATCTATAAACTGTCCCCGTAAACTCCCCTTTAAGATAATAACAGATGAAATACAGTGTAATCAACTTCAAATGGAACTTCATGAATAAATTATATACCCCTTTATTAAATCTCAATTAAGGTATGTCTGTATATACATTAAGTTACAGAGTTTAAACACAGTTTAGTTATAATACCTACCAGTACATGGTCATCTAGTTTAACCAACAAACAGGCAAAAAAAGCATTATCCAGGCCCATAGTAACTCTGGAGGAGTTGCAGGGGTCCGCAGCTCAGTTATTGAAGGATAAATAGTCAACTGTTGTTCCTGCAATCAAAGGAATTCCAGTTTAAAGTCTGCCACAAGCTAGATAAAAGCAAAATCAAGCTTTTTGTTTTTATATCTAAAATACCAAAGGTGGCAAAATTTAACACTGTATATCAGGTTGAACAAAATCTCATTGGTGAAGCATGTTGGCGTCAACATCATGGTAGCGGGACAGAACAGGAAAGCTGGTCAGAATATGGAAAGATGGCTGGACCTAAACGACATTAAAAGCTGTAAAACTGCTGCTGAGATTAATTTTTCAGTGAGAAAAAGACCCTAAACACACACCTAGAGCCACTGACTGCTTTACATCTACCCATAAGGTGCTAATACAGGACCCAAGTCCAGACTTAAAGGTATTGTGGAGGATTTTTTATAAGACCCGCCCTCTCCACTTAAAAAAAAAAGGGCGTTCAAGAGCATGCACGAGCCCATTTCTCCTCGTGCACGTCCTGTTTAAAATGTGCTTTCTTATATATAGCTCATATAAGCTTACAAAGTCCACATACAGTGGGAACTATGTTATGGACTTCATAGCAAACTCAGTTAACTTACCGTTTGGACACATGATCACTGCTTTTTGCTCAGTTGGTCATGTAACTCCTCCTCCACTGTGAGGGGCCTGCGCCATCTTTTTTTATTAGTCGCCACTCTCGGGTAGGGACAGCCTATGGTGACAGCAGGCTTCTGTGACAGCAAATCCCATAGTGCTTTGCGAGGAGAGCTCTCCTTGCAAAGCATTCTGGGATATATCTGCCCCTTCTGAGGCCTTTCTTTTCCCTGATAAACTTTGTAGACACCTTTTCACTAATTTTGTATCGAATGTGACAAAATTTATACTATTTTGCAAAATTGCTTTGTAAAAGTTTAGCTTACAGTGATCCACTGGAACTAGAAAGATGCTGATAAATATTGCAGCTCTAATTTCTGTAGGCCGGGATTATACAAATAATATTTATGGAGTTGAATATAAATGTACGACATGCTCTTTTTACTTTAAAACATAAAACACAATTTTATAAGTATAAAATACTTTGATAGCCTATCACATGTATCTGTAATATATTAAGCTGAAGCCTGTGGCTGAAATGTGACAAAATGTGAAATATTGAAGGTGGTGGAATGGTTTTGCTGCGTAGCATAAAAAGATTTGATCACTTATATATTTATTTAAGTAAATAAATATTTTTGTATATATATATATTTTTAACATCCCAACACACTGTTCTTTTAAAGCCAGGATAAACAAACAAAAAAAAAAAATCAGAGCGTTTTGGCAAGTTTGATTGAATCATCTCCGGTCATGCAGGGTGACAGATGCAAGCAGCATAGCCAATTAGGGAATAAATCTTGGTAGTTTGTCTAATTTAGTCCTAAAATTGTCAGCTGAGATCAAACCAGCTTGACATTCATTTGAATCACAGAGACCTCAGAGCGCACGTTGGCAGTGTGACATCAGTTCATCTGTATGTCCAGGCTTATTTAGCCTGCTGAGAAGAAGAGCCTGCTGTTTGTATTAGATCCTGTGTTTGGCAAAGTATAGATGATTAGATAAAGTGTGTCTGGCGGAGTGGAGCACTTTTTCACTTTGCAGCGGCACGGCTGTGAATGAAAAGAGTGAGGGACTCCACTGTCTGACAATAGCATAGAAAAATCTTACAGTATAAGAGGATTTTTAATGCATCTGGGAACTTAGACTTCTATTAGCTTCTTAGTTAATCCAAAGAAGTCGATTCACCACACTGCACTACAGTCCATCTTAAAATTCTTACATTCAAGTGTTTAATATGATTTTGTTTCCCCAATCCTACTCCTATACGCACACAAAAAAAATCCTCCTAAAAGACGATGCTATAAGCAGGTGAAAGAACAAAGAAAAATTAAGGAAAAATACAATAGCTCACATTTTGAATCTCTTCCCTGCTGTACTGTCCCTTCTGCTTTCACTTTATTTTGTCATAACACAATAGCTGAACCCTGATGTCTTAAAAGGTAATGCAGGAGCATAGGGGTGCTTGAGGAGAAAATTGCTGCAGCTCACAGCGGCTGGAGTGAAATACCATTTTGTCTCGCTCAAGATGGATTCCACGGTGAGATTTCAGAGGGCCAGTACTGAATCAAAATGGAGAAGCCAGAAGGGAGAAATAGAAGAAAGGCATGGATGGGGATAGATTTTGGTTTTGCTTCTCCGTCATGACAAATATTTTCAGGGCTTTCAGCCTTTTTAGATGTGAAGTTATTTATTGTTGGGTTAAGTTACTATCCTCTCCTTTTGGAACCCTTAACAAAGATTTACAATCATAACGACTCCTTTCAGAACGGACATGAAGGAAGAGGTGAAAATATAAAAAATGGGAATAAAGATAGAAGACAGGCCTTCCTGAGCAGTGAAAACAACTCTTGCTTTCTGCTATGCATACATGGCTGCTGGGCACACGGATACACACACGCCGTCACACCCTCCCTTCCTCTCTTCATAGATTCCGCTCGCTGGTTGCCCGTCTAACAGCCCTGTATGTAAAACCCGTGAAACCCCTTTAGGACATCATATCCCTGGAATCCTTTGTCGGTTCTATCTAGGTCAGTGCTTACAATAGCTGAGCAGTTTTGGTTTCGCTTCCCTCTCCTCTGTGCACCCCCCCCCCAATCCACCCACCCAAACCCCAGTTTGTTGAGCCCCACAAGGTTGATTTTATTTTGCCTGTATAAATATCAAATAATGCACATAAAATCCAAGCATATTAAGCATGTTTTGTTTCTTTTATACATCGTGGTCTTCAGCTAAATATCAAAACTGCACTGTTTGATGTAAATTTAAGACATAAATCTAGAAACGTCTAGAAAAGATTTCCTATCTGGAGCAATTATTTTCCCAATTCATTTTGAACAGTTTGGTCAGGACTGTGTCATATTTTAATGTTTTAATGCAGTTGAGTACATTGGCCTCTCATTGAAGCGTGAAACATCAAGAAAAATCATAATTATAGCCTGACATATGGTTGTTTTGTCTGATCTATAGGGGATGATGTTACAAGGCCTAAATGAGGCCGTATGCAATCTGGTCACCCACACAGAGACAAGATTACCATCCACTTGCTTCTCGTCTCTTTGAAAAATACACTTTGCTTTACTCTACGTTCTTAAAAAGATTGGAAAAATAAATGTTAATTTTTAATTTTTAGGGGGGTTTCTTGTTTTAAAATTTAATTGATTTTGATTCACATGATTTCATACTGTCTAACTTTTAATTTTCTTGTTATTTAACCGAGGTGCACTCAGTATAAATAAAACAGACCACTCACTGTTATATTTGTTAACATTATCTGAAGATCCATAGTGATAACAAATGAGATTTATGAAGAACTACGAGATGCATGTTTAGTTTTATAAAAAAAAAAAAAATCCACAGGCATGGATCTACAGTATACTTCCCTTCTTTCCAATCTAAACAAACCCTTCAGCAGTCAGAGTAAACTTTACCAGTACGTGATAATAATATTAATCTGTTGTTCAATTTTTTAAAAAGATATTTCTTTAAAAGATTTTATCAATGCACAATTTTATTATGTTACAATTAGAGGTTAAACTTTTTTTTTTTCTTTTTACCTAATAATGTTCATACATTAAATATGACGTTGTTATAAAACCTACTCAGATTCATCTTTTAATGAATGCCTTAATGTTAGAATAGAGTAGAATAGAATAGAATAGAGAATCCCTTTATTGTCCCACAATGGGGAAATTGTGACGTTACAGCAGCAAAAAGATTATAGCAAGAGTAGTCACACAAATGTGGACCTTAAGAAGTGTATAAAAATATCAGAATAAGTGGCAAAGTTAAGAAAATTAAAAATAATATACTGTTTTTATAATATAAATACTGTGCATCTGGAGAATAAATAATCAATATACAGCTGTGGACATTTTTACAGTATTGGAAATGTGGAAAAAAATTGCAGCAACCCCAGAGATGTGCAAAAATAACAGCAGCATGTTATTTAACTTACCAAGACAGAAACTGTGCAGTATTTCTGTTTTTTAAATCAGCCTTTATAAACAGCTCAGGGATAATTTGTCCCCACCACCTACTGTATTTGTAACATTATTTAAAACCTACCTTTATTTTTACTTTTAAACATTTAAAACATTTAAAACCATTTATTCGTATAAAAGGGCTGATGTCTTGGTTAACACTTTTTCAAAATGTCTGGATGAGAGTAAACTGTCATGAAAATGCTCCTAAATCAACATAATTCCTTTTAATTGCATATAACTGGCTGAAGACTTCCTATTGAACCACTTTATTAGTAATAATAACACATTTTATTCAAAATCCCCTTTTAGGACACTTGAGGATGCAATACGGTTTAAAGCAAGGGCTGCTCAGTGGAGCAGTGGGTAGCACTGCTGCCTTGCAGAAAGATGGTTATGGGTTTGATTCCCTGCTTCTTTCGGCATGGAGTTTGCATGTTCTCCCTGAGCATGCATGGGTTCTCTCCGGGTACTCCGGCTTCCTCCCACAGTCCAAAAGCATGATTGTTAGGTTAATTGGCTTCTCTAAATTCTGAATGGTTGTTTGTCTCTGTGTTGCCCTGCGATGGACTGGAGACCTGTCCAGATGGTTTACCCTGCCTCCTGCCTGTAGACAGCTGGAGATAGGCACCTGCACCCCTCACGACCCCAGCCGGAATAAAGCATGTCCAAAAAAAATGGATGGCAATGTTCAATAATATCAAACATTCCAGAAAGTACCAAAATAATTCAAATAAGTGAAAAGTATACAGGCTAAGAGAGATGCGGTAATCTAAAGACATGTTTTCTTAATGGTTTTGACGGTGAGAGAAAAGTGACGTTATGTAGGTCAGATGGTAGATGCAGGGCCCTGTACTCCAGGGTGGTAAGATGAGCAGATGGAGGGGAGAGGAGTGAGGAGGGTGATCTACTGTAAAGGAGGTGCTGGGGATGGAGAACTGTAAAAGGTCAGATAAATACACAGGAGCAGGAATTTTAAAGATGACATGTGATTGTAAAAAGGAGTTTGCTTGATGACAGGAGCGGCCGGGCTTTGGAATCTCTGAAGCTTGAGAAGGGATATACTGGGGAGACCAATAGGAGGGAAAATGCAGTAGTCAATCCAGATGTCATTAGACTGTGCACAAGAATAGCAGCGGAGGGGGACAGTTAATAATGCAAAGGTAAGAAATAGGCAGATGAGGTTTATAATTATTTATACCTTTGATCCAAGTAGATTTTCCTTAAGTATGACAGATTGTGTGAGTTTATCAAGCCTTAATAAATTTGAATAACTTCCTGTCGGTGAATGTTTAATGTTTACTGGGAACACATAAGCACTGTGACTTACAGTAGGCTTTGGTTGGATCATAGAAAATGAATTTAATGACTTTAAACTATTCGGTGACAAATTTAAAGGATTAAAAAAGTTGCAAAGTTTAGAGTTTGGCTTAAATTTCAGTGACTGTGTTTTAGAAAAACAGCTGTGAGAACATTAGAAAACAAGGTGCCTCGCACTAATTTGTACCTTGCTACTTAAATCATCAAAGTTTCTTAAACAGGTCGTCCTCTGGCCTAGAAGGTCTTCTTCGCAGTCTCCGTCTTAGAATACCATCCTTCTCACAGTCTGAAAGTCTCCTTTAAATTGCTTCTTCAATCAGGTCTGACATCAGTCTGCTCCCATGGGCACGTGAGGATCCATTTGATGCTGCAGAAGAAGGTTTATTACCCAATGGATGTTGACAACCCCACTCAGCCTCGTTTGATCTGTTGAATTAACATAATGTCACTGCACTTAAGGAACAGGCAACGACAGCGAAAGAAGAATTGGCTTTTTATATCAAACAGTGACACCGGTGAGGTTACAGTGCAAGCAGGAACACAAAGACAACGGAAGCAGTTAAAGATCAGAGATGTGTGAGATATGCTGATCTGAATTCATTACTCTGACTCTGCTGTTTGGCTATGAAGCAAGATTGAATTTTATATTTTGGCACAGCTAACATTACTGGTACAAATATGCAGCTAACAAGCACCGTTTGTCATCAGAGAAGCCCCCCTAAATGTCTTGTTTTCTCCAAGATTTATTCTTAACTGTTATCCCATGGAGAAAGTAATCTGTGTGACAGTCCTCCATCTGGTGCCCTTCATCTCTCTCCCCTTGTTCTTCTGTCTGCTCCAGGACAAAGATATCTCATCACATCTACGGGAGCCTTGTACATTGTGGACGTCCTGCCTGAGGATGGCCTAAATAACTACCGCTGCACAACACGCCATCGCTACACGGGTGAGACCCGCCAGAGTAACAGCGCGCGTCTCATTGTGTCAGGTCAGTATGCTGGTTTTACATTGGAATCAGATTAAAAATGATTTTATCACAGACATAATATGCCTTACAAAAGTCTTCACACCACTTCAACTCTTCATTTATTCACATCACATTTGGGTGTTTTATATTTAGAAGTGTCAAGTACTTAAGTACAGTACTACTTCTGACTTCTACTCATTACATTTTCACACAAGTATCTGTGCTTTCTATTCCTTACATTTTTAAAACAAACGTTACTCGTCAGTCTTGGCTTTGGTTTTATGTTTATAAATATTTATTTCAGTCATGTGTGCCATCCAATGCAGATAATTGGCGCCATCCACATCTAGTGAAACCTAGTGTAATTGGATGAGTCATATAACGCAAACACTCATTGGTTAGCTATTCGTCAAATTTTTGCAGACGCCAAAGTAAATCATCAGAAGCAAGCAGGTGTTCTTCAAGCTGCAAACCTGAATTGTCTATGCCATGCTACAATGTCGGATTCAAAAAAAGATGTTGAAATGTCTGAAAGCTGGGACACAGGCGAGAGCGTATCGGGATGGAGACGGAGACCAGCAAGACCTCCCTCATCCTTGGCCCTATCTCAATGAATTTTTCAAAATAGTCGAAAAATTGAGCTTTCAATTCATATACCGTAGTTGCATCTGGTTGTTATCTTTTAAAGGTTACTTTATACTTTTGTACTTTAAGTAGTTTTTGAAGCACACACTTTTTCACTTTTACTTGAGTAAAGAGGTCAAGTTGACACTTCAACTTTTACCAGTGTTTTTAAACTGCAGTATCTATACTTCTACTTAAGTAACAAATGTGTGTAATTTTGACACCACTGTTTATATTAAATAGACCATCAGAAAAAATAGATTATGTATTTTTCATGAAATTCTAAAATGTGTGATATGTTCACCCCTTTTAGTTAAAAACTGATTAAACCAACTGTTTTGCATCAAGAAACTGATAGGTTTTAGCCCACTTGACATAATAAATCATGTACGTTTTGAGAGAAAAAAATAATCTGTGAACACTAATCTTAAAGTTTGACAATGTTCACTTTTTGGATAGACCTTCTTTGGCCCTCCTTTGTGTTAACTGCTCTTTATTCTGCTTTTTGTTTGCTAATATTTGCTGACTAGCCTCTGTGGCCTTTACAGAACGACTTCATTTATGCTAAGGATAAATTATATCTAGTTGGATAGAGTTATAGATGAAGCTACCCTGGTCAGCCCGACTGATCCGACATATAAACGGCAGATCAGTCTGGTACAGAGCTGAACAAAAGGCGGGACTAAAAAAGGAAAAGAAAATTTTAAAAAATTAGAAAACTACTGATGTGACGCAAAAACTGAAAGCGACGCACTCTGTTTTTTTTATTTTGTTATCAATGAAAGATGAAGAAACTCTCTAGTGAACAGTTTCTGTAGATTTTGCCTAAAAAGAATATAAGATGTGCTCTTCCTTACATTCTTAGTTTTTCTCGCGTTCTTGCTCTGTTGCGGTCTCCAGCTTGTTGTTATGCTAGCAGAAAAACTGCTGCATTATGGGTAATTCTGCCGCTGAGAGTCTCACATCGTAGAGTCCCGCCTCCTGCGCTATGATTGGTCCTGCCAGATCTGGCCAGAATAACGCTCTGTGTAATTCAATCTGGGTGGCCAGGCTGTAATGAAGCAACTTCTGGTGAAAATCAGTTTGAAATTATATCTTGGTATCAGAGTGACGTTAACTAAATACATCTGTCTGTGATACACTGTTCAGAGTGATACTTAAAAATAGTCAAAAGGTGTAGCATCTCCCTTCCACTTCACAAATATTTTAACAAATATTTTCCTATCAAACTATAAGTGATTCTTATAAAGGAGATTTAAAAAAATGTGAATGCTTTTGCTAGACACCAAAGATGATGTTGACTTTTTCAAATGAAATACTTGGTTTGCAGAACTAAATACTTACTCCAACTATTAGAAATATATCCTAATATCCGGCCTTACTATAGATGTTCAGCACCAATTAAACCCAAATTCTCTGTACTTTTCAGACCCCACCAATGCTGAGCCAGCCATTTTGGATGGCTTTGACCACAGAGAGGTAAAGATTAATCATCGAGTGGAGCTCCCCTGTAAAGCCTCAGGCTTCCCTACACCCAAATACCGCTGGCTGAAGGACAACAGCCCTCTGGAGCCAGACAGTCGCTTTCGCCAGACCATCTCAGGGTTGCTCATAGAGAATGCACAGCCTAGTGACTCTGGGACGTATGTATGTGAAGTATGGAACAGTTATGGCAACGCAGAGGTCATGGGACGCCTGTATGTTAAACGTAAGTAATTTCCTTAATGCTCCCCCCTAACACTATCTATAACTTCTCTAAGTCACAAATCCTGTTTCTGTGCCTTCAGAGCCTTTGAAAGCAATGGTCAGCCCTCGAAAGGTGAAAGGCAGTGTGGGTAGCAAGGTGTCTCTCTCTTGTAGCGTGAGTGGTTCCGACGAATATGAGCTGTCATGGTATCGCAACGGAGAGATCATCTACCCTGGAAACAATGTTCGCTTCACAGGGCTTAACCGGGAGAACCTAATCATTGAGGGAATGACAAAAAGTGATGGCGGAGCTTATCAGTGCTTTGCCAGGAAGGGCAAGATGTCTGCACAAGACTTTGTGCAGGTTATCCTCGAAGGTAAAATACCTCTGTAATATATATATATATAAGTAATAAAATGTGTGAAGCTGTGTTAGCAGCAGCTCTATGCATTATCAGTGTTGGATATTAACATGGAGTTTATGCAATAGTGACTCTAAACCAAGCAAGACTTCATACAGACGAGCACACAAAAGCACATTAACGCGCTCCCTTATGTCCAACCTTGGCAGTGTTGCTTAGGCAACTGTCTTCTGTGGTCGGGGAGGCGTAGGAAGAAGATATTGATAATCTATAATCACGTGGAACAAGCCTAGATTATCAGAGAGAAACTGCAGGCAGGCAGAGATATTTCAAAAGCCAACCACACTGCATGTCTGAGAGGAAAGCTTCTGGAACAGTACCCACGATAGAAAAAAGAACCGGGGAGTTTTAATTCAACAAAAGTTGTGCTTTTTTTTGTTCACTGAGGTGTTCAGACAGTGAGGAAGAGACAGTGTGTGCACTGACTACTAATCTTACAGTTAGAGCCACACTTATAAGATGTTTTAGGCCTTCTGACAGAGATATGCTCAAAGCTCCACATATACTCACTGTATGCTTCACATTAAAATCATATTAGTTTGGCAATTTAAATGATTCATTTCAGATGTTTTCTTCTATTTGAAATAAAATGATTATTTTAAAACTATATAAAAACTTTTTTTTTTTATCTTAATCCGATAACATTTCTTAGATGAGCTGAAAAAATAGACTTTGAATAGCAAAAACGCAAAGGTGCTCATACTTTTTAGTGGACTATACGTTCTCCTCCAGTCATAATTAGTAAATATTCTTCATATAAGATAAACTCCATGCTTTTTGTATCCATCGCTAAGCTGTTCCTTCTATGGATTTCGTTTAAAAATGTAGTGAATAGATTTGAGATAGGGTCTGTTCAGTGCACCACACTATAAAAAGAGATACCTTCTTATTTATGAGCTAAAAACATTTTTGTGTTGTCTAAACCTGAAAAACTAAGTATTAAATATATGGACAATGATTTAAGTTCATAAAACCAAAGTAGTTGAAATATATAACTTTATCAAGTGAGTTTCCAGTAATTGTACCTTTAAATTGTTGATTATATCAAAAGGTGAAAATTGAACCACTTCTATGCTTTTGTTGTGAAATGTGGAAAAAGTTGGAATTTGTAGCTTTTCAGTTAGATACTTGATGTTATTTAAATGTTTTATTTTAACAATATAAATTGATGCAAAATAGTATCTGCCAATCAAAATAACATGTTCTGTACAATGACAATAAAGCCTTACTCTTATCTGGGTTTAAGGTTGGCCTAAGGTTAAATTACCTGTAGTAAGGAGTGCCGGAGCATTTGCTTATTAGAGCGACTGTAAGGGTTGGAGGTTCAAACTCAGACTGTTTCCTGTCTCTAAATCAGAAACGGGTTCGATAAAAAATGAAAATGACAAATTTCCCTAAAAAGTTGCAATTAGCTCTAAATGAAATATGTGATTTTTTAGTACGAACTTTAAGACTTGTATTTTAATCATTATTTTTTATAAATCACTGCTACTTTCACATACGCTGGAAAAAAACTGCATTTCCACTTACAGTAACATCGATTTCAAAATTTGGTAAACTGATCAAGTTAAAGTCCTAAAACTTAAGAAAAAGCTGCCTACTCACATATTTCCCTTATTGTGGATAATATTTATCATGTTTAAATACGAAATTTTTTCTTTTACAAAGAAGACTTGGTCTTTTCCATGACAGCTGCAACTCCCCGTCCAATGTAAGAGTTTTGATTTTATAGCTGGAAATTCTTTTTTAAAAGGCAGCTTCTCAGTCCATGTTGATTTGGAGCACTTCTCTGGAAAGTGGCTCTGATGTTCCAGCAGGTTTCCGTTTTTAATGGCTTCAGGCTTGGTATGGACAGCGCTTAACGATCCAATCCTTTGCTAGGAAACAGACCAGTTAGAATAAGCTCTGCCAAGAAGAGTTATCAAATATCTAGCTGGAATTAAGCCAGGATCTCGAAAAGGGCTAACTTTTTTAGACAGAATTTGATGTTTAGCCAAATAATCACCGGGTTCAATAAACCCAAAACCTTTTTAAATATCTGTTTTTAAATCGAACGCACAATTCCAGTTTTTAGAGTTTATTGATGTCAGTCCTTCCTAAAGAAAATATAATAGTTTTAAGAGTCTATCCTTTTCTGAAAGAAAAAAATATTTAAATAAACTCTCGTGACTTAGCCTATTATAAACCTATTAATCATTTTAATTCACAAGAAAACATTTCATACCAATAGATGAGATTTTATTTTACATTTCCAAATTTTCTTTCATTTTCAAAAAAAATAAAAATAAAAGTAGTGATAGTTAGTAGTGATATTAAGTAAATTCATCTCTTTTTTTCAAAACGGAATTTGCTAAAAAAAATTATTTTTTAAAGTTCTTTTAAATAACTACCTTAAAACGAACTAAAGTTCAAAAGATTGGGTATTTTTTGTCTTTTTATTTTGTTAAAAAATCAAGAAATGTCTACATTTTACAAGCATTTTTGCATGCAGCTAACCGTTCTATAGCTACATGGTTGAAAAGTAAAGTAGGATTAAGATACAGTTCAACAACATCACAATCTTGTACCATCTGAGGTTAGGTTAAAAGAGATACCAAACAAACTGCTCTGACTGACTGATCTTGTGCTTCATTCCCCACTCTGCTCTGCCTCATCCCCCAACACAGACGGGACCCCAAAAATCTTGTCCTCTTTCAGTGAGAAGGTGGTGAACCCCAACGAGCCCCTGTTCCTGGTCTGCAACGTGAAGGGAACGCCGCCTCCCAGGTGCAGCTGGTCGCTGGACGACGACCCCGTCATCAAAGATGGCCACCACAACCTGGGCCATTATGAGACCCATGAAGGCCACGTAATCAGCCAGCTCAACGTGACCCACACCCAGGTGCAGGACGGCGGGTTGTATCGGTGCACGTGCAGCAACTCGGCCGGGGTCGTGTACCACCAGGCTCGAATAAACGTAAGAGGTGCTTGTCAAATCAGCTCCTCCAAGAACAACAATACACAAACTGTGCGTCTCGTTGTGTGTGCCTGCTGCGAAGTAATGAATGCTGTAGTTTGGGACTGAAATATGAGCTCCAGCTCATTGCTTTTAAGATTTTAATGTTATATTATTTCTACTGTGCATCTCTGAAGGTTTGTTTACATCTACATTTTACCCAGTCCTTTTATTCACTTTAGTAAATCTTATCATGTGGATATTTTCTTTAAGGCTACTCTTAATTGGCTGAGTTTGCCTCATTCTGTTTCTTTCAGCCTTGAATAATGTATAATATTATAGTCTATTTGAATCATCATACAGCAGCTGTATTCATAAGTTAAGGTAATCATCTGGAGTTTTTGCTCATAAAATCTATCTGAATGTGGGTTGTAAACAGCCAGAAGAGAAATATATTTCCTCTGTCTGAATACATTAATCCACAGTGGGGTTGTGAGTGCGACTGACTATTCATGTGTGTCTGCGTCTGCATGTATTTACTCAAGCAGCCAGCCCAGCTTTTCGCTAACAGATGTTAAAGAGATTACTCTGTTTACATTTTAATAGATACAGGATGAGACTCTGAATGCATCACATTTTATTAGAAGCCGGGCGTATTACAGTGGCGTTATTTAAATGTTACATTTCCTGCAGATAGTTAGCGCACTTTAATCTGCTTGTCATTTCACCTCCTTACACTTAGCTGCAATTAGAGCTTGTGTAACAGGAGTTACACAAGTAGTTAGTTTAACTGAAGCACTAAACAACATTTTAGTGACATAAAAACAGATTTTCCTGCCTACAGGTGAATTTATTTTATTTATTTGAATGTTTCTGATCATCAAACTAATATTAATATATTATCAACCTAATAAACCGTTTAGATATGTGTTTTAGTTCGGTCAGGATGGAGAGTTTTCTTCCATGAGAGCCAAAGTAAGACCATACCGGGTTTATTATGTTGTACGGTATGGGATTAGATAGAATTCCTGCTCCATAAATTACTGTAAGTCGTTCAGGTCATGATCCAGCTAATTAACCACAGACAGTATGTTGGACTGTTTTATTTTCTTAAATGCTGTGTTAGTTTTACACCAAATGTAACAGGATGCACATCCTTCAATATTTTTCACTTTTATCTCATCAGTCTGAAGAAGATTTCCCAAAAGTCTTGTGTGCTCTTTGGTTTGCTGTGGGCTTGGAGCTCTTCTGTGGGCTTGGAGCTCTTCTGTGGATGCCGTTTTCTTTCCAGTCTCTTTCTGTTAGTGAGACCTCCTGTGATTTAGATTTTATCGGTGACCTTGTGGAAGACCTCCGTCTTGGACTCAATTATGTAGTCTATCCACTCCTGGAAGGTTTAACATTGAACCATATTTTATCCGTTTAAGGAAAACTGCTCTCACCGTGATTCATGGGAGTCCCAGAGTTTTAGAAAGGTCTTTTGAACACATTCAAGACTGATATCAGTGATTTTTTAAATAATCTGAACTTGATTTTTTTTTAGTTACAGTCTTATTATCAACAAGTCTACCTGATATTTTCATCCAGGTTTCAGTTAATATTTTTTTTTTTCCATAGATTTTGAATAATACGAATCGCCAGAAATTGCTAATTTTTTTTAGATTCATTTGATTTCTTGGAATTTTGCTATTTCTCTGGCCCAATTTGTGGCACTGTAAGATTAAGTTATGGCATAGATGAAAGGGATAAAGATAAATCAGGAGATTCAGCTCGATCTGCTCCAATGTTGTCAAGAATTCAGTTCAACTTACAGGAATCTATTGAAATACTGCTTGACCATTAAGGATCAGTTAGGGACATGCTGAAAGCATCGGAAAGTCAGATACAGTTACATTGTAATGTACCTTCCATCAAGCTATAAAGACGTATTCACCCCTTGTTAGTAGCCATTCAAAATTTCCCCACTTCCCTTGATGGGCCCATGTCCTTGGCTAGTCCCCTACAAATTCTTTTTAAACATCTTAAACATTTTTCTGTCATGATTTGTGGACATTAAAATCTAAAGAGAAGCATCATCTCCTGGTCAGACCCTGTAATTCAGTGAAAGGGTGGAGTCAGAGTAAAAAACTGCACGCCCATGAGAAGGCCAGTGGCTGGAAGTTGGAGGGGATTTTTTTGCAATTCAGCTGGGAAGGGCCATTTTTAATAGCTGCTACTGTATTAGTTCAAAAAAGGATGTTCAGGATGTTAGTGCTGCTGTATTACTGGTTCTGGGCCTGGAGTATCAACACCATCAGTAGCTTGAAGACGTCTGTTTTTAAAAGAAGAAAAACGAGAGCAAGAAGCCACACCAGCAAGAAGCCTAAAAACTGTCACCACAACAGACTGATGCAGGAGCTGAGGTTGGAGGAGAAAAAAATGAACGATCTATGTGAAAATACCAACCCATATGTTTGTTTCAAATCCTCAGTTAAGATATGAAAAAAAGGAGGAATACCTCCAAAGCAGTTAAGATTCTGTTACATTAAACATGAATTTATAATTTGTTAACAAAAACTACAAAATGATGGTTTCAGGAGTTGAGGACAAAAATTTTAAACAGCTCCAAATTTTTTCACAAATTCCCAGTGAGACAATTCAAATCAAATTAATTTCCATCCTGTATATTTATTCAGCACCAATTCACAGCACATGCATCTGAAGGCACAATTCAATCAGATTATGCAGTTAGATTAGTTCTAATAATTACAAGAGTCAACTAAGAATAAAATAATTCTTCAAAAACATATTATCTTTTAAACTATTAATCCAAACATGCAGCAGTTTGTGGTGATTTGTATTATTCTTGGTCTGTGTTAATTACAAATATATAGGAGTACATAAAAGTTCTCAGAGTAATCAGGTTACGGTGTGGGTAGTGAATTAGAACCACAAAAATATGGATAATCAAGGTTAATTCATAAGCGTAACATTTATCATTAGAGGCCGGTGAACACTGATAATAAATTCAATTCTATAATAAAAAACAGAATTTTGTATTTTACTTGGATTATTTTTGTCTGATATTAGACTTTTTATGATTTGAGTAATATAGGAGTTACAAAAATATAAGTAGGGGAAATATGTTTCACAGCGTATTTATTTTATTAACTAAAATGAGAAAGAAGAGGCATCTGTTTAGCTAGTTAAATGTGATAATAATACTTGTTAAGGGTTTTTGAACCGAGAACCAATTCTCCATCTTTTCCCATTTGTAGGCCGTGCCACCATCCGCCCTATGAAAAACATCACAGCCATTGTAGGGCGGGATGCCTTTGTTCACTGCCGCGTGATTGGCTATCCTTACTACTCCATAAAGTGGTACAAAAACTCAGCCCTGCTCCCATTTAACCACCGACAACGAGCTTTTGAGAATAATGGTACTTTGAAGCTGAGCAACGTGCAGCAGTCAGATGCAGGAGAGTACAACTGCAAGGTGATGGTGCAGCCCAACAAGATGGAATCCCAGAGTGTCCACGTCCGGGTGAGAGGTGAGTGCATTGTACCGCAGGAGAAAATAATTATCAGTTATAAACTATACCTAAACTTTAGATATTTTTTTTTCTGTAAGGAGGACCAGTGCAATTTCCCTCATAAAATTCTTTAATCTACATTTTTTAATGCAGCTGCCATGTCTTAAATCGCCAGCCTGACCTTAAAAGCAAACCATCTATCCAAAGGCACATCAAATCTTATCATTCAAATAAATTTAACAAGTCATAAGTACATTTTAACCTGCATAGATTTATTTGTGCATGTCTTACAGGAGAATTTAGAGGTCTAATGCAATATTTTGGTAATGTTGCCAACAAGCTGAATATATCTTCCTTTTAACCACAGGGAAAGCATAACAAACCTTTTTTCAGCAAGCAGAACAGTGATGTCCAGCAACGACTGTAAAAGGGTATTCCTCTCCACCATTAAAGGCTCCATACAGCCAGTGAGAATGCTATTAATTACAACACTTTCTCTGACAGCTCGTCAAAAAAGACTTTAAACTGTAGAAGCACTGAACTTATATTAATTCCTCTTTGTGCATAAATCACTGCTGAACTTTGGAAGTTATTTGCTTTCGATCATAATAAAGTTAATTGAATATGAAAGAAAAAAAAAATCCTTTTCCAGTATCCTCTCCTGCATGGCTTCTTTTTTTTGTCCTAAAACAAGGAACCTGTAACGCCTACAACATCTAGCCGGTCCACTCAACCGAAGAGATAGCTAACCCCTTTTGCCTTTCCTACAACTTGAATATCCTGGTAAAGTAGGCGTGTTTCCGTTAAACTCACAAACCTTATAAAACAAAGATTTATGATGAGAATGTGTTATTTCTCGTTAGCCGTTTCTACTCTTAACGACAGCTTGATGTAAACAAATAGGATCAGTTTTGTAAATTGAAATCTATGGGAAAGATTCCCAGTGGAGGAAGTTCACTTCATTAGACGAGTCACCGTATCAATGCATAAAAAGTTGTATGATTCATTCATGATATTACCGGGCTGAGTGACTGATCTCCTCTGAGATCTTACAACTGAAATAGGTGATACTAAAATGGCTTCCCCATTATGCCTTCATTAAGGTGCCTTGTTGTCACTGTAAAACGCTTTCCCATGGAGCAATGAAAGCCGGGGCAAAAAGAGACTGATAGCATAGGCTGGAGCGATGATATAAAGCAAGCCCTCCCAGCGGTGCTGTAGCAAGCGAGTGCATTTGTTAATTTACTCCGCTCATGCTTAAAATGCGGAAGTGTTTTGGGGAATCCCTAGAGTCCATTATCTCCACTTTGTTTTGAATTAAATAAGCTGCTGGAGTGCTGCGTATTTCACTGCTGTTTGAACTCGCTTGGACACACTAGCTGATGACTTGTGTGATGGCTGGAGATTTCCCTGAGAATACAGAATAAGCTATTTGAATACATTATTATGATATAACTGGGATTCTGCAGCCAGACTCATTTTTCTGACCCACTCAGCAGTGGAGTCATTTTAGAAATCTCTCTGTACTTTGAAGCTCTTTTCTTTGCACTGGGATGTTTTACAGTTATATTAAACTTACTTTATTATAAAGGAAATAAAAAGAATATAGTCTATATTTAATCATTCTTTACATATTTCAAGGTCAGTGGAAGGCCATGCTCTTTGTGAAATTTAACTAAAGTTAACGCAGTTCCAGGTTTCTTAATAAAAAGACCGTGATGAAGCTGATTTCAGACAATCTGCTTTATTGTTGTTGAATTTTTTTGTCCAGGCTTGAAGCATTTACTTGTAAATAAAAAAACAAAACAAACATTTTTAATTCTGATATTACTATTATTATCCAAATTACGCAGACATGTTTTGCTCTCCAGAGAATTCTAATTGATAAAGTCCTATCTGATTAGATCATATAATCTACAGAATCTCACAAAGGAGAAGAGTATTTTAAATCACAGACTCTCCAGAGCTTGAAGGGGGGTGGGAAAATTGTTTAGGCGTTTTGACATTAAGATGGAGGATTTTGTTTTTGCGTAAAATTTATCTCCGACCCGAAAAAGTTGACATCCTTGTTTTTGCAGCCTGCATTCTCCAGAACTTTCTTCTCACACCATGTGACAATCAGACAGTACCTGATGAACAAGCAAGAGCAATGAGGGGTTTAAGGAATGTTGCAGGAAACTTGGCTTCTGGAGACCTTGCAACTGAGGGATGTGTTTTTTGCTTACTTTAACCCTTTAAAGCCAAGTGTATCATATTTGATACATGAGTTTTTGAGACTTCTGCATCAACAGTGTGATGTTTTTGTTGTTGAAGCACTGACTTAAATATTCAGACACGTGTAATGCACAGAAAATAAAAAACAGATTATAACGCAATTGTGTAATGTATCACATTTGATGAAAAAAAATTCTAATTTAACTAATAAATTTTGCAGAAAGTTCCATGACATTTTAATTTTGAGACAATTGAATGTTCTGTCACTTTTTTCTTGGTTCAGACTTTAAAGGGTTTAATGACCCCAATGTGATGCTCTGTGCACCTATTTAATGACCTGACAGTTTTTTGTTTGGACTTGTTAAATATTACTGTTCACATTTCATGTTTTTTATAATGACTTCAATCTTAAAGTAATCCTGTGTTTCTGGACTCTCACTATGAATAAAGCTTATTGTGTTGATCACCAATTAAACTTCAATGCTTCTATTTTTTAGTGATACATTACATTGGTGCATTTCTTTAAGCTATTGGTGAACAAATAGATTATTACATCTCATCCAAAGAGAATTTATGTAGGTTGACAAAGCAAATTAATGCTTTGTCGAGATTATTTTGGAAAACTTCCAGTAGGGAACTGGAAAACCGGATGTTGTGTTACTGTCCTGTTTCTTCCTAGCCCAAACTGAAGTGGATACCCTTCTGAAATTAGAAGCTCATCCTAAATTAGGAATAGCATTGCGTAACTATGCGCTTTTACGTGTCTGATGTAAATCATTTTACTGTTTAAAACGGAAAGCTGTGACACGCATGTTGTGTCCGTTGTCTTTACAGTGCCAAAATGACCTGATCTCTAATGGCCAAAATATTAAAGACCTGTGCTTTAAAATCTGTGAACACCTAAAAATGTAATTTGGTGTTTTTTATTCTCCTCTTGTCTGCAGTCCCTCCGTACATCCAGCCCTTTGAGTTTCAGCGTTTCACTATCGGTCAGCGTGTGTTCATACCTTGCGTGGTCATGTCGGGCGACCGGCCTTTGGACATCACCTGGCAGAAGGATGGACGGCCTATTCCCATCAGCTTGGGCGTGACAGTCGACAATATCGACTTTACCAGCTCGCTGCGGATAAACAACCTGACACCTGACCACAACGGCAACTACACCTGCATCGCCCGCAACGAGGCCGCTGTTGTGGAGCACCAGAGTCAGCTCATTGTTCGAGGTCTGGTGGCAAACTAACTTTAAACTCACTGCAGGCTTTTAATAGAGATTCATCTAAGTTTTATAGCTCATTTATGATATACAATGTTTCTCAAGATTTAAAATGCTATTTTAAGTTGTAAACAATTGAAAACAAAATGTTATTTGCATAAAACATTTGGTATTGCAGGCCAATAACGACCTCAGCAACTCCCCATTACTAAGGGGTGGATCAGTTTTTTCAGTTAAATTTGCATATTTTCTAAGCCATAACAAGGCTTTGTTTGGGCTACTCTATAAAGCTTAGAACTCAACGCTAATCCGGATATTTTTAATTGAAACAGCTTCCTGGATGGGAAGTGAAGATCTTCACACTTGGAAAACAAATTCCAGTGGTTTGTTTTTTAAATTTTTTAAACTCTTTTGGAACGACTATGATCTGGATGACTGAGAATCTTCACCAGCATTTTGCATAAAAATTATGATTAATATTTCACAGATCCGTCTTTAGCTTTTAATTTTAGTTATTAGAATGGGTTATCAACCAGTTATTAAAAAACAGACTGTTTGATTACAGATAACTTAGATTCCAAGAAGCTGTAAACATTTTTAAATCCAGCAGTATTCCTAAAAAAGGGACGACTCCTCTAAAACAGCAAAATATTGGAATTCTATCAGATCTATGCAAGAAAAAATAACATTCAACAGCTTATATCTCTGTGCATTCCTTTGTTTTTATTGATAATAGGGGTGAAACAATGAATCGGAATAATGCAGATGAATCGATTATTGAAATAATTGTCAATTAATTCAGTAATCAGTTAATCATTAACCAGAGTGTAGATACTCTAAAACATGCCTTTAGCTGACAGAACAACCCACTTAGAGCAATAATTTTACCAAACTTGTAAAAAAATAAAATAAAATATATATGTATATGTATATATATATATATATATATATATATATATATATATATATATATATATATATATATATATATATATACACTATATTGCCAAAAGTATTTGCTCACCCATCCAAATTATTGGAATCAGGTGTTCCAATCACTTCCATGGCCACAGGTGTATAAATTCAAGCACCTAGGCATGCAGACTGTTTTTACAAACATTTGTGAAAGAATGGGTCGCTCTCAGGAGCTCAGTGAATTCCAGCGTGGAACTGTGATAGGATGCCACCTGTGCAACAAATCCAGTCGTGAAATTTCCTCGCTCCTAAATATTCCACAGTCAACTGTCAGCTGTATTATAAGAAAATGGAAGTGTTTGGGAACGACAGCAACTCAGCCACGAAGTGGTAGGCCACGTAAACTGACGGAGCGGGGTCAGCGGATGCTGACGCGCATAGTGCGAAGAGGTCGCCAACTTTCTGCAGAGTCAATCACTACAGACCTCCAAACTTCATGTGGCCTTCAGATTAGCTCAAGAACAGTGCGCAGAGAGCTTCATGGAATGGGTTTCCATGGTCGAGCAGCTGCATCCAAGCCATACATCACCAAGTGCAATG
Source organism: Cyprinodon tularosa (assembly GCF_016077235.1). NCBI lineage: Eukaryota > Metazoa > Chordata > Actinopteri > Cyprinodontiformes > Cyprinodontidae > Cyprinodon > Cyprinodon tularosa. The sequence goes on from NW_024038781.1 coordinate 1,142,921, forward strand.
CAAAGCGTCGGATGCGGTGGTGTAAAGCACGCCGCCACTGGACTCTAGAGCAGTGGAGACGCGTTCTCTGGAGTGACGAATCGCGCTTCTCCATCTGGCAATCTGATGGACGGGTCTGGGTTTGGCGGTTGCCAGGAGAACGGTACTTGTCTGACTGCATTGTGCCAAGTGTAAAGTTTGGTGGAGGGGGGATTATGGTGTGGGGTTGTTTTTCAGGAGCTGGGCTTGGCCCCTTAGTTCCAGTGAAAGGAACTCTGAATGCTTCAGCATACCAAGACATTTTGGACAATTCCATGCTCCCAACTTTGTGGGAACAGTTTGGAGCTGGCCCCTTCCTCTTCCAACATGACTGTGCACCAGTGCACAAAGCAAGGTCCATAAAGACATGGATGACAGAGTCTGGTGTGGATGAACTTGACTGGCCTGCACAGAGTCCTGACCTCAACCCGATAGAACACCTTTGGGATGAATTAGAGCGGAGACTGAGAGCCAGGCCTTCTCGTCCAACATCAGTGTGCAACCTCACAAATGCGCTTCTGGAAGAATGGTCAAAAATTCCCATAAACACACTCCTAAACCTTGTGGACAGCCTTCCCAGAAGAGTTGAAGCTGTTCTAGCTGCAAAGGGTGGACCGATGTCATATTGAACCCTATGGATTAGGAACGGGATGTCACTTAAGCTCATATGTGAGTCAAGGCAGGTGAGCAAATACTTTTGGCAATATAGTGTGTATATATATATATATATATATATATTGCCTTTGAGATAAAAAAAAAAACTTTTAATCTGTCAATATGTTTCATCCAAAACTCTTCAAGTGGAAAAGATTTTGTTTGACCTGGTTTAATGAAAAAAAGGAACCTTTTGCTTTCTGATTTGTAATCGATGCATCATAAAAATAATCAACAGACAGCAAAATAACCATTTGTTTCAGCCCTAACTGATAATAATCCCAACTAAACGTCACTTTAAAAAAAAAAATCCTGAAAAAAACTATTGCATTATTCAAAGTCATCAAATGCATTCTGCATAACAATAAACTTGTTATTCTTTTGTCTTTGTGTCTGGGCATAGTTCCTCCTCAGTTTGTGGTTCAGCCTGAGGATCAAGATGGGATCTATGGGAAAACTGTGACCCTTAACTGCTCCGCTGAAGGCTATCCACCACCCACTATTGTTTGGGAGCACTCCAAAGGTACATTAAGCACAGATGATTTGAGGGTTTGCAGAGTCTCCACCTTAATCATTAGAAAATTAAGGTGAGGCACTGGCTGACTGAAGTAGATGAATTAGGGAACAGCAGGGCAGCAGGTGTATTCAGCCACTTGGGCAGTGCAGATGAAGAGAGGGCCCAGATGCTTGCTTCATCATCCATAAAACCTGGATGAAAGAGAGGAGTGTGTTTATATAAGTGTGTGTGCATGCCAGCAACCCTCAATGGTCAAAGAAATAAAAGACTCAGTTGTGTTTTTCTGTCTTTGATGGACTCTGTGGATCAGTGGATGTATGAGAGACAGGCTTCAGGCCTGATTAACTCTGGATCTGATCACTCTGGATAACGCTAAATAGACATTCATTTGTGGCATTTAAATAAGCTTCACAGATCAGCAAGGAAAAAATTGTAAACCACTGTGCAGGTTTCACTTTGTGCTATAAGTTTTTTTCTTTTTTATCAAAAATAATCTAGATCTATGTGCATGTATATCGTTACCTTAGAATAGATGGGAAATCTCTTTATTGTCCCACAATGGGGAAATTGTGATTAGATCATAATTGCTTATTATTAGAATTGGTCATTATAATTCTTTGTAAACATTATTTTCATCACAAACACTCCCAATTACTGCCTGAGGGGTAGCATCAAGAAATAACTTTATTGAATTTGTTAGATACAAATTATGTTAATCGTTCTAAACATTGATAAAATCATCTCCCGTTTGAAAAAACAAAAACAAAACGATAAGAGAAATAAATTCATTGGCATCTATCAATGTAGAAATGTTTAAAAAGTAATCTATACTGACTTTGGGATTTCAAGAAACCACAAGAGAGTTATATGAATAAAGATGGTTCATTCCTAGTACTTCCTTTCAAGGATCATCCATAAGAAAAAATATATTTTAAGACATTTTGTGTCCCATTTCATCTGGTTTAAAACTAAGACAGCATTTCAGAAGATAGAACATCCCTTTGATTGCCAAACTGGGTGGCAATGTTCCTGTACGGGTTTGCATTTTTTAAAAGTCTGATAGTGTCACTTATGACGCAATTAATTCTGGTTTTTACAAGAAAATTATGCTACACTTCATTCGGGTTAAGACAGAGATCCAGAGAAAACCAGAAATGTCCCCTATTACAAGCTGATGTTAAACCAATGTCTAGGATTGATCTAGTCAACAGCTGGTATTAAATCCAACCTAAAAATGCAACCTTAAACAAAATGTCTGTGCACAAAAACACACTGGGAAATGAGAAAAAACGTCTACAACCATTAAAGAGGAAGAACAGAAGTCTGGTTGTAGAGTTAGTTGTTTTTTGTGATAGGTGGGTGTGTTAGTGTAGGAGGTATTTTTTTATTGCAAACCGCTAAAAAAGGATAAAAAAGCCTCAATCTAGGCACATGACATTAGGTCTTGGATAGATGGACTGTGAGTATAGGCCATAATTGAACAAACTACTTACAGTATATACCGTAGTAAGTAGGTAAGTAAGTAAGTAAACTTTATTTGTATAGCACTTTTCACAGACAAAGTCACAAAGTGATTCACATGATAACATATAAACAACACAAATAGAATAGAATAGAATAGAATACAATACAATACAATACAATATATTGCATTGTAATATAATATAAAAAAAATGCTGTTTAATGTTAAAAGTTGCTTGTTTTTACTCATTCTGTGCTGCTGCACAATAGGATTCATTTCAGAGGGGTAAATTAACCCATTCATGTTCAGTTTTTAATAAATTTAACAAAATCTACATCTATTTTAAATTATTCGAAAATCATAGATGTAAAATATGTAATCAGAGAATAACAGAGTAAAGATACAGAGAAAAAAGCATTGTTCTGATTTAAAGGGAATATACAGTTAGAATTTCACTGACTAGACTCAAGGCTGTCTAACCTACTCTGTGATCTCGTTCAGGATGTTTTCAGCCTGTACCAATCATGTTTAACATGAGCATTATGTCTATGCTGATTGCATCACTCCAGCAGCTCAGACCTTGGTTTGTGTCTGCTCAGCAGCTGGTGATTTAAGGATTTAGGCCTTCTGTTAAGAAACATGTTTACAGTCCTCTTTAAATCTGACGGACTTTGTTATCAAATCCGTTAAAGCAGCGGCACGGTCACACACATAAGCACACACAGATGTGTTTCGAGTCCTGTATGAAATACACAAATCTGTTTTTTCCCAGACACATGTTTTTCTGCCTAATCTTCTTGCATCAGGTGCCGGAGTCCCCCAGTTTCAGCCCATCCTGCTGAACAGCGGCTCTCGAATCCAGCTGCTGAGCAACGGTTCGCTGCTTATCAAACACGTGCTGGAGGATGACAGCGGCTTCTACCTGTGTAAGGTCAGCAACGACGTTGGAGCTGATGTCAGCAAGTCCATGTACCTCACTGTCAAAAGTAAGAACTGGTCTTTATCAGTGATCTGTTGCTCCATAAGGCAAATAATCACTTTGCATTTCAAAGTCTGGCTTTTTCTCTTTGTTTGTGTTTGCATGAAACCTGCTACAAGCATCTAACTTCAGGTTGCAAAATTAGATCAATGAATGATGTAGTGTTACTACTGTACATCATGTTACCTTTTTATTGTCATATACTTTCAAAAATGATCCCAAAGGCATCTTATGTTCTTAACGGCACCTCAACCTTTATTACAGATAGAATATGTATGTTCTTTAAGATTAGGGTTGATCCAAGATCAGTACTTAAATAAGCACTTGAACAGATGTTAAGATAAACTAGTAATATATGAATGCATAAATAATCACTAACAGTAAAATCTGCTTACCAATGATTTAAATAAACAAGTAAAAACACAAGAGAGCAGTTTTATTGACAAAGAACAACGATAATCAATCCACTTTCTAAAAGTGGTTAGGTGATAATGAGAAATCGTTCAAAGTGGGGCAGAGAAGCAGGACAAAATCTTGAAGTAGATGTTAACAACAATAGAGAAACTATAATCCATCTTAATCTGACATCACGGCCAGGCTCTGACATGGTATTATTGGGGGGGGGGGGGGGGGCTTTCTCTGGTTCTGTACTACTGTAACCCCTCTCCCCAGTTGTGGGAGAGTGGTTGTCATGAGGGGGTAATCAACCAACGATTGGTGGATTTAGAACGACGTCAAGCATTCAACATAAAATCACATTTATCAGATTATTCTAAATGCAACAACTATTTCATGTCTGGGGATGTTTTCACTTTCAAGGTTTCAACATTTAAAAAGTCGATTGGATAAAAGCCAGACTCACATTTCAGGTGTTAGCACAGGGATTAACATTTAGCAGCTAATCATTGACTAAGTCAAAGACTGCCTGATTCCTAATCTTCCTAATAGAATCATTTATTTAGGAGGAACTTGAACAAATGTTGACAGACATTGATGATTTTTGTTTTTCTCGTTTTTAGAAAAACAACTACCAAAATCATTTCACTAAAAATGTTTTTTGTTTAATTTTGTAAGCTTGTTGACATTTTAAAGGGATTTAAAAAGTAAGAAATTTGATTTAAGTCAAACACAAAGCACTAACAGGGTTGTGATAACATATAGGGATTTCAAACAACCTTTTTATGGTCATCACTTTTAAACATATTCATTGAAAAAAAATTTTGACTGAAGTACTTTACAGCAAAAGCAGCACTAGTTCCTGTACACTGCAAAAATGCCATTCTACATAAGAATTGAGGAGGTAAGAGAGACACTGCCAATGGAACAAGAAAATTTACATTTAAAATAAGAAAAAAATCAATTGCATTGTCTAATTTCAAGTGCATATTATCTAATAATCTTATTTTGAGAGTAAAAATACTAACTCCATTGGTCAGTTATCTTGTTTATCCACTCAAATAAAGGGTAAATACACTGAATTTTAGATTTTTTTTACTTATTTCTAGATCGTTCTTTTGCAGTGTAGTAGAGTTCCAGACTTTACTGAGTATCGGCATGTGCCCCCCAGGGCCCCCCTGCAGTGCTAGAAGTGGCTCCTCATTTTCATGGTGCTTAGATGTGAGTGGAGCTTATTTTCACTTTGCTACAGTCATCAAACTGGAGTAGGAGCCTCCCTGCTGATGGGCAGCCCTGTCTCTGTTTCATCCTGCTCTCTGTCTCCTTCTCCTCTCACCCCTCTGATATATGGAAACGTGTACGTTTTACAAATCAGCACCACAATAGAAGAGATTTTATCTATTTAAAAAAAAAAACAGTCTGACCCTGATGCGCAGCCAGTCTGAGTGAAAATATGTGGGGATTGTTCCTCCTGGGTTTTAATATCAGTAATATCTGTTGACATGTCGTAGATGCCTATGTGTCACTGTGATTAGGTCTTCCAGTGTTCAAAGCTTGGAAGCTGTCAGCACTGCAGTAGCCGGCACAGAGACAAACATACTGTGTTTTTATAGGTCAGTTTTCTGACTGTGGCATCCAGTTGCTATGCAGAAAGCTGACCTATGGCTGGACTGTAACCGTATTTATCTAGTTTCATTCAAAGTGAGGGAAAACATTTTGCTTGAAGCTACTGTAGGCTTCATCATAAGAATCTGCAGCTAAAAATTCAGAGTTTTATCCAGAATACTATCCTGCATTTGACACTGTAAAAGCATCTGTAATGGTCACATTACTCATCATATCCGCACACACTTTGTTTTAATGATCTGTGGAGGATGATTGTAGTAGAAAAGCACATAGTTTTTTTAGAGGCTGGTATCATTTGCCTCCTGCTGGTGGACGCACATGCAGTTTACACACATGTGGTGAGGAGCGATGTGAGTCACGTGACGGTATATTTCTCTCACTCTGCTCCATTGCTTAGAGACAGAATCTCTCCTAAAAAAAATACATTTTTTTCTCTGCATTTATGCATTTATTGATTCCGAGGATCTAAACAGCAAGAACAGGGCTATACGTTTTTTTTAAAACTTTTGTTTATATTACTGTAAAACGCTCTGTCAATGTTTAAGCAGATATCTAAATTTAAATGTCTTACATTATATATACATATAAATTTTATATATATATATATATATATATATATATATAAATTATTATAATTTTTTTCTCCAGGTTTTTATAGTCATTACACCGTCACAGGTACGGAGCAACGAAATTAACTCTCTGCATTTAACCCATCACCTTGGGGAGCCGTGGGCTCCCCAAGGGTTCTGATTAAATGAGCTAATAATCATTTAAGGATTTGGCAGCAACAGAAACTGTCCATAAAAGAATAGGCTTCCATCCCTAGATGGCTATAGGAAAAGCCTTAACAAAAAAGAAGACCGTGATATCTTTTCAAAAGTAACTTTTATTGTCTGAATGCAGTATTTAATGTAGCTGTACTATAAACATCACTCATCTTTGTGATGAAAATTGGTGATTAATAACATTTAGCTTATTCTTAAGCTAAAATTCTTTGGTCCTATTGTAACTTATGCTAAAGAGCAACAAAACCTTTAAATGTACATTTATTATAGCTCCTGCCTCATCTTCTATATTGTTTTTGGCTTTATCTAGTGGATATAGACAGCTTTATGGCTTTTCTATAGTAACATTAAACTTGAGAATGTTTGTTTAGAATGTTTATGGTTCCTTCTAAAGGAGATTAAAAGGAATGTGGATATCCATTAACTGTTATTACATGGATTCATAAATTTAATCAAATTCAACATATTGCCCTTACTCAGTGGTTAAGTATGGACATAATGCTGCCCCAATCATAAATTCCAGATAAGGTTTACTACTAATTTTTCTTTTAACAATTGTTGTGTTTCACAGATGCAAAGCCAAAGCTGCCCCATAATCAAACATGTCATCAAGTTTCATCAACTGTTTGCAATGTTTCAAATTACATTCATTGTATTTAAACCTGAATAATATTTTTCTTGCAACATTAAAATGTATTTTATGATTTAGTCAGGCTTGGGTGCATCCCTGTTTTCTTGTTGGCATGGCATAAAAACTATATGTGCTATTCCAAACCCTGCCGCCATTGGCTGCTGTAGTCATTACATGCTGGCTCAGCCACACTCTTTTCACTCATCAGCAGATCACATTTCACATTTCAATTCCCAAAATGTACTTATGTATTCAAGATGCTTTCAATAAAAGAGTACTTACTCGCATGAGTGGTTTGAAAAGTGGAGACCATTACTGTATTCCTGTTCACCAACACTATTATATCTGCAGCTCAGTGTTTGTCTATTTGCATGTTTAACTAAATATTACTTGTCATTTGTAAGCATGCATACTAAGGGTATATTTTATTACGCTGGTGTTGGTGTATCCATGCGTGCTGGAATCCTTACATTGTGCCAGCATGCAGCGTGTGCAGTTGTGAATGCCTGCGTGAGACGATTGAACTCTTGAGTGCATTTCTGCCTCATTTAAATCAGTCAATACCTCAATTAGAAGCTGCCATGAGGCTCAAGGGAGGAACGGGCTGCATGTTTCTCTGCTTTATTTGCACTCTCAGTCTTTCTCTGTTTATAAATGAACAGCTGGTAGAGAAAGACGCACAGGTGAAAAATAAAACCATATTTGCTTTATCTGAAATAAAAAAAGAACATTTAGAGTTGTGTTTGATTGTGAGGTTGATATCCATAAATTTTTTTTACATTGGTTCACCTAGCTGGCAATATTTTAAATTTTGATGTGCTTCAAAGTATTTTAACATTAGTTTGCTTATAGTTCTATTTGTATGTAATATGTATGTGGCATTTGTTTAGGAGATTAATAAGATTTTTTCAGTCACTGACAACAATCTAAATCCTCAAAATATGTTTGGCTAATATTGAGCCGAAATCTGCTTAAGATTAATTAAATTGATATAAAATAAAAAACAACTCATAGCTTTATTTCTTTTCTGAAGAGGACCTAAAGGTTAATCAATTACAATCTTTCCTCTGCTGCCAATGTTTTTTAAGTGGGAGAAATTACCTGTAGTGCTAGGCTAATGCTAACAAATTCATGCACAAATTTTCCATGACCCTGAGCGCGTTCAATTTATATTTTGACTAATGTAATTTAGAGGTGCTCTAGTTAACCATGATCAAAAAGTTCTTCAGCTTCATTAAATGTTTTGAAAGTCACAGAATTTACTGCCCAGTGCTTAACTCTTTTTAGGGTACTCAGTGACATACTTTAAAATCAAAATTTCAAGACAAGTGGGTTATTAGAGGACAGGACAAGACTATTACTTTTGTAAGATTCAATAAATATGTATATTTTGATGGCAGAAAGTACATTCAATGCAATTACAAGAAATGGCCACTTGCCCTGATATATTAAGAAAAATAACAAAAGTGCTTCTGAGAGAAATTCATGAAAAACACTCACTTTTTTGTTACAGAATAACATTTGAGCATTAATGCTGATACAGGCACTTACATTTTGTACTTTTTTGACTTAGCTTATCCAGCGTACGGAGGCCTTAGGCCTGGACGAGGACGACCCGGGTTCAAATCCGACCTGTGGTCCTTTGCCGTTTGTCTCTCCCCCTCTCTCATCCCCCCTTTCCTCTCAGCTAACTGTACAAAAAACGAGCCCCTAGTGCCATAAAAAACTCAAAAACAAACAAAAAACTTTTCAATTAGCTTTGTTTTTCTGAACTTGTTTAGTTTTTTTTTCTTTGCTTAAAGGTATTGTGGAGGATTTCCTAAATTTTTTTAAAAGACCCGCCCTGTCCACTTAAAAAATATTGCACATGCACAACCCTATACCCATTCCCGAGAGGAAACGCTTATTAAATGTGTGCGAGAGCATGCACAATCAAATTTCTCTTTGTGCATGCTCTGTTTAAAAGTTGCCTTCACATAGCTCATACAAGCTTACTGTGTCCGAATGTCCTCCCTAACTGTGACAGCATTCCGAGATACAGTATATCTGCCTCTTCTGAGGCCTTTATTTTCTTCTCATACACTTCATAGACACTTTTTCCTTCGCAACCCTGGACAGAAAAAGATTGCTAACCGGATAGCACGGCCTCACGTAAACATATCACCAGAATGATTGACCACTTATTTAGATGATGCAAATAAAAGATTGTCCTTCGTACCTTTAATTTACAGTAGATAATATATCACTGAAGGGCTCATTTAGTTGCTCAAATGCTAAAATAGCATGTACAGCCATGTAGCAGTATCTTTGCTAAATGGCTGGATATACACCTTGAGCTAATAGACTGTATTTGTTAGAAGTATGCAAGTGATCAAAAACGGTAATGTGTCCTTAAGCTGTTTTCCGTGCACATAAGGCCAATATAATAGCAGGACAGAGAAAGAGCTGCAGCAGCCAAAACAGCGTCTCTTTCATTGCAAACCCCACCTTAAAGGGTAGAAACATTTACATTATATATAAAAGTTTGAGCAACAAAACAATGTAAAGGATCCAGCATATACTTTTTAAGCCATAAACATCAAAAATAACCCACCCCCCATCTCTGATCCCTCCATACCTCTCTGCACTATGCTCTCGTTCTCTTTACTTTCCTTATTTTTAGCCCCTCAGCTTTCGCTCTCTCCCTCGTCTTCCCTCTCACACTTCTTCCTTTTCCCATTCGTTTTTTATTACCTGACCTCTGTAATATTGCTGCATATTAAAAAGTATACATCAACGGAGCAATTGCAGGCTATCAAAAATAATATGTTTAGCCTGGGGCAAAGCGAGTGCTGCCTGGTAGATGCAGGGATATTAGATGAGAGATGAGAAAGCCTCACCTTAACGTGAGGCACTGAAAAACAACCAAGATCAGTAAAGATCAGAGAACGTTATATATGTTTTATTCACCCATGCAAAAACACTCACAGACAAGGTCACAGAGAGACTGAAATGTATTTTAGTGCACAGTTAGATTAATGTACTCACTTTGTACACATGTAGGCATTTAACCAATTCATTTTTTTTTTTCTGGAGGTTCTTTTTAAAGTTAAATAAACAAACATGATCCTCGCTGATGTTAACTTAATCTGCCACGGTCTGATATCTGGATGGGGAAATAAGTTCCCATTAAGGAGCAATAACATTTAGAGAAGGGGCAGAGGAAACTACAGTTATAGGACTCACTTAAAATTCATAGTTGCTATGCAAAATAAATCAGCAGCTTCTTTGGCGGGGGCAGTGAGTAAGGCAATGATGGTGTGGGGATCGAGGGAGAGGGCGGGGCTGGATATGAATAAGAAATGAGGTTTAAACATAGGCACTCTCAAGCCTGGCACACACAAAACCAAGTTGACATGCTAGAACCTCATATACACATATAAACACATGAAAGGGTCACAACTCTTTGATTTTATTTTCTGCTTTTCCAGCATGGAAAGGTACCGTGTGAATACAAAGACAAACATGTTCGGCAGATCTTTGTGGTTGTTTGTGTGGGTGGTTATTGTGCGTAGGACGTGTGCTAGTTTGTTTACAGAATGTGCTTTCCAAACTCTTGATCCTAGTTTAGCTTACAAAGAACAGACCAACTGTCACATTTCACTTATATTGATAACTTTTCTATGTGAATCCATCCATCCATCCATCCATCCATTCATTCATTCATCCATCCATCCATCCATCCATCCATTCACCATCCATCCAATCATCCATCCAATCATCCATCCATCCATCCATCTATCCATTCACCATCCATCCAATCATCCATCCATCCATCCATCCATCCATCCATTCCCCATCCATCCAATCATCCATCCATCCATCCATCCATCCATCCATTCCCCATCCATCCAATCATCCATCCATCCATCCATCCATCCATCCATCCATCCATCCATCCATCCATCCATCCATCCATCCATCCATCCATCCATCCATCCATCCATCATCCACTCTGAAAAAGTACCAATAATCAAATATTGTATCCAGATACAATATAAATTTGAAGGCTGCCAAAAAGAGAATGCCCATTAATCTATATCGCTAAAAAAGCTGTGACCAAGAAGTAATAATTTATGTTTTTAGCTAAATTTGAAAAAAAAAAAACACTGTAGATATAGTTATAATAACCACAAGATGTCTAATGTGTTTTATTAGAACTACCAAACCTCAGGCCAACATTATACAATTTTGGTCAGAAAAAATAACCAGACAGCCCCTTTATGTAACCACGGACTAAAATGACAAACCTTAGAAAATGTGTTTAAAATCTTTTTTAAATAAGTTTACTTTACCATCAATTAAATATTACAAAAGATTAATATGTCTTAAAACGGGCTGCTAATATATCCCACAAGGAAATTTTAACATTTGTATAACTATATGACTCTACTGACACTTCACTACAGTTGGTGAGGTCAAAATAAATCTGATCCATGACATCCCCATACAGCACTTTGTCTCCATCTGTGTATGCATGACTGAACTGCTTTTTTGATGTTTTTTTATTACTTGCATATATCCTTTTTTACTACTGCATACAGATGCACAGCAGACCTTTGTTTGTCATTGTGCATTCCTGAATGAGAGTGTATCTGTGTTTCTCCATGTGTGCATGTCTTTGTTTGGGCTGGTTAGAGACAATAGCACGGCCAGCGGACTAGTCTGCTGTTTACGAATAATCAAAGTGGTTTCTCTCATCATTAAATCATGGCTGTCCTGGTGGGAGCCTAAGGAGGGAGATAGAGGGAGTGAGTGAGGGATCATAGTTAACGCTGCAGGGGTACATGCTCTCTCCCTCTCCTCCATCGTGTACTGAGGGTGAGATGTGTCATGAGCACAAGTCTTTTCTGCTCTCTTTGCTCGCCCACTTAGCTCCCCCAGACATAGCCGCTCTCACGCACACACTTCCTTGTGTATATGCACACACAGTGAAACACTCCTGCTCACTGATATGTTATTCAGGATTGTACAGACATTCGCTCACTGACTCAGACACACAAACTGCATCTTTTCTAGGAAGCAAAGGCCTCTAACCAGTGCTGCACAAGGATCTGCCACATGTAGCTGCCATTACCGTTCTGTTAAAACAAACGTTGTTTTCTACAGCATCCTAACTCAACAGCTATACCACAAACACAAACATCATAAACATGATTGCATTATATAAATATAATCAGGCAATCATTGAAAGAACACATCAAGGTAAAGGGGGATCCTTGCTGCATTTTTGTTCCTTATGTTAAACGAGAAACTGAGACAACCTGCAACTTTACATACATTTATGCTCTACAATCTATAAACTTATTACACTTAAAGTTATTGTGGAAGACAAAGACACTTTGCAAAGACACTTTAAAAAAAATGCACATGCACAACCCTGTACCAGCTCCCGAGAGGGAACGTCTATTAAACATATGAAAGAGCATGCACAAGCCCATTTCTCCTTGTGCAACTCTGTTTAAAAGTTTATGTTTGCATTGCTCTTACAAGCTTACTTTCTAAAAGAAGATTTGCAATTTTTTCACTATGTCAGGCTCACCACCGGTAAGTGAAAATTGGAACGAGCCCTTAGAATGGCCTTAAAAAAAACATATCACCAGATGGATTGACAATAAGGAGGACCACTTATTTTGATCACAGTAGATGGAACCAGTAGTTGTGTCACAACAACCAAGGTAGTTTCTAATAACCTGACATAGAGATCAACATTTTTACTCACAAACACAAATGAGAAATCCATAAGCATGATGGATACTCATCATGGCTGGTGGATATTCAGATGAATTGAAAATACATGATTTCATTGAGATCCACCTGTTTTGCAAATGCATCAGATGTTTGTTATGAAACATTAACAACCAAGGACATTATGTAGACAAAGGGAAACATCAGGCAGGTCAAGGATACAGTTGTGGGGAAGTTTTAAGCACGGTTCTAGCTTTAATGACTGATCAGAGAGATCACTGAAATGGAGCTCAGCCACAAAGACTGTCGAAAACTTTGGAGGAACTTCAGAGATCTGGAACTCAGGTTGTAAAACCTGTTGATTGGAGATCTATGTATTAAAGTGTAGGTTGAGGTCCCATATGGTTATTATGGTCATTCTGTCCTCAAAGCCAAGAGGCACAGCATTTGTGGGAAGAAAGATTCCGGTCGCCTGAAAACACAATCAGAGATGAGAGCTTTCAGAGAAACGACATTTATCATAGATAAGTCAGAATAATCATAGATCACTTCTCACAACCAAACTTTTGGGACAATTATGCAGCTTTGTGGGGCTATATGAACTGGAGACTGCAAACCACGCAGAATAGAACTATTTTTGAGTACACTTGTAAAGTTGTAATTATTTTCTCTTCTTCACATATTACACAATCTTGCACTTAAATACTGTGTGGATTCTGATTAAGCATACATTAAACCTTCTCTCAGAGCTGAACTTAGACCTTCTGATTACAGCTCTATTTTGTATATTTCTTATCTGCAATTACCTATATATGCTACAATAACCCTGAAAATGCTATTGAAAACGTAAAACATGATGTTGGCAGCAACATGCTCTGGGGATAATTTCTTTCAGCAGCGACAAGCTGATTGCGTGAGCTGGTTTAGTAAAGTGAAACTCTGGAAGAAAACCTGCTGAAGACTACAAGAGACTGGGGCAGAGGTTCATTTTCTATCAGCAAAACCACCTGAAATATACAGTAAGCTGGAAAGATGTAGATCAAAACATCCTTTAAGTCCAGATTTCAATTAAAACATTTTGAATTCTTATTAAAAAATACTTTTCATGTTACTTTGAGCTTCTTGGCAAAAAAATTACCATAAATATAGAAAAATGTATTATACTATTAAATAATATTAAACTTTTGCTTTTCTAATTTCATTCATGGGTGATTCTAAAGAGTACTTATAAAGAGGAAGAGAGAATTACGGCTGAAACAATTAATTAGAATAATCGTGATTAATCTACTATTGAAATAATCGTGGACTAATTTAGCGATAGAGGAATCGTTCTGGAGAATAGAGACCATAAAATATGCCTTTAGCTGACAGAGCAACGTACTTAGAGCAGTAATTATATCGAAATTAAAGAAAATATATAAACATTTTGCATTTAAGATATAAAAAACAGTATTGTCAGTCAATATGCTCTATCCAGATCACCTCAAATGGAAAAGTTTTAGTTTCAACAGATAAAAAAAAAAAATTCTTCTTTAAAGAACTTTTTACTATCTGATTATTAATCGAAAAATTAATCAACAGATTAATCTATTTGCAAAATAATTCTTAGTTGTAGCCCTAGAGAGAAAGCCACTATTTCGGTATTTTTGTTGTTAAAAAAAAAAAAAAAGTTAAACTGTGCATCTTTTTTTTGTTTCCACTTCTCTTTTAGGCACTTTAAGAAACTATATCTAAAAATGTTATGAAAAAAATATAAAGTGGCTTTAAAACTAGACACAGGACTGCTGATGTCTGTGTTCCTCAACGGTCAAATGTATTATGCAAAAAAAATGCAGAATTTAATGCAACAAATGTGCTGTAAGCTATGTAATAATTTCTATACTCCTAACATTTAAAATCTGAGTCTGAGGATCCGAGGATAGAATTTAACAAGACGAGACTAGATGAAGCAAATATATCTTCTATATTCATCAATCTCTAAAAGTTAATGTGACATAAATCTATCTCGGTATGTTGAGTATGTTGTGTTATGATCACAAAACAGCTTCAAGTAAAAAAAAAGATGAAATAAAAGTTGGTAAACATGTGCATCTGTGTTTAGCGATTTTAAATTGAAGGTGAGATGTTCACAGCATATATTCATACCACCGATCAACACACACACACAGATACACACACTGGCTGGATGTGCTGCTAATGAGCTCAGTGTGTGGTTACAGCATAGAGCCAGACTGGCTCCACTCTCAGACTGATGGGAGTTCACACAGGAGTCAAAGCTTTTTTTTCTGCAACCCTCTGCCTCATCTTCAGAAAAGCAGCATGTTACCGTTTGCTGTCGTTATCAAAGCAGGCGCAGGTTCACCTTTAGGGCTCCTTTCCAATCTCTAAGTTGATGTGGAGAAAGGCAAATTCAAACATGACTTTATGATGGTCCCTGGAGTATTTTAATGTTTGTCACAGCTGTCTTAGAAAATGTAAAACAGCGTTTTTTTTCTGCACAAAGAAAGATAGGCATTAAACTCAATATGAATTTTATTTAAATGAAATGAATTATGGAATATAATGAATATTAATCAACTGATTCCTTTTTTTTCACATTACTTTCCACTCCCAAGTACCAGCCATGATCACCTCCTACCCAAACACCACTCTGGCCACGCAAGGTGAGGAGAAGAGGATGAGCTGCATTGCTCACGGGGAGAAACCCATCATGGTTCGCTGGGAGAAAGAGGAGCGCATCATCAACCCTGAAACCAGCCGATACGTGGTTACTTACAAGGAAGTGGCTGACGAAGTCGTCTCAACACTAGTGGTGAGCAATCAGTGTGACTCTAAATCTAACCCAATGTGAGGGGGAAGTGAGGTCCATCTGAGGCAAAAAAAAAAAAAAAGAGTAGGAGAAACTGGTGGAGCTGGAAAAAAATGTGTTAAGGTTGAAGAACTGTACTGTGAAAACAAAGTGTACCCTCCCAAATATTTTTTTTTTTATTTGCCTTATTTCCCACTAATAATGTTCCAGATCCTCAAACACCTTCAGTGTAAGCAGGTAATAATTACAAATAACTGCTTTAAAACTAGGATTTTCATCACTACAAGGACAATCAAAGATCTCCAATTCAGTTGGTCACAATGTGACCAAATGTATCATCCCCTAAACCTAAAAACTGTATATTCTGCTACTTTTGGCAGCACTTACCGTCCAGCATAATCCACAGTCCTTATTTTGATTTCTTTGCAGAACTTTGTTGTCAATGCCATATCAGTCTTTTTTGGGTGTGAACAGGCTGTCACATGATGCCATGTCATAATTTTCTCTCTTGTTTAACCCAGTCAAGGCAGGCTTAATCATTGTTCTGCATAGCTGAAATCAGCCTAAGCATAAAGTCACAATCTTATACCCTGACTCGATGCAAAGTTATCTAGTAGAGAACAGAATTAAGGTTTTAAAGCAGCTAAGAAGGACCGGAACATGTTTCCCTGTCACTTTGATATTCTTGCTCTGAAAATGTATTAGTTTTACAATATAAAGTTAACTTTATATTAGTCTCTATTTCATGTGTTTCATCTAGGGAAAATAACATCATTCAGCAAATAGATTGAACCAGATTTATATTTAAAGTTTGTTATTCAAATGCGTCATTTTGAAAACCCAATTAAGTACGTTTGTCCTTAGATCATGCCAACTGTTCGCGAGGACTCAGGGTTCTTCTCCTGTCATGCCATCAACTCCTTTGGTGAGGACAGAGGCATCATACAGCTGACTGTGCAAGGTAAGATTTCCTCTCCTTTAAACTCAGGAAGGTTATCTGTGGAAGAAAACCTTGTTTTAGAGTTGTAAATATTATGTTTTGCCCGGTATTTATTAAAGTTATACCATAAGACCTTGCATTTATAGGATCACACCCCTAATATGTTATAAAATAAACTATGTAGGTCCATCAAAAAGCTTTCTTCTCTCTCTAAATGTATTACTCTGCTGAAATTTCCTCAGAACCACCAGATCCTCCAGAGGTGGAGATCCGGGAGGTCAAGGACAGAACTATAGCTCTCCGCTGGACTATGGGGTTTGACGGCAACAGTCCTATCACAGGATACGATATTGAGTGCAAGAACAAAACAGGTACTAACAGATGAAGTTGACTAAAGAATAAAACAAAACTTAATTGTGTTTTTCTAAATATTCTATTTGTTTTCTTCCAGCTTCATGGTTGTCTGCGCAGGTAACCAAAGATGTGTCACCGCAGCTTAACCAAGCCACTATTATTGACCTCCATCCTTCTTCAACGTATAACATCCGTATGGTTGCCAAGAACATTATTGGAAACAGCAACCCCAGCAATGAGCTCACCATCACTACTGATGAAGCAGGTTAGTTAGCTTCATTTGAGGAATCATTCGACTCCCTTTGACTGTATAAAGGGCTGGTTATACTCCCCGCAGCAGTGTGTCGCAGTGAGCTTGTCGCAGATATTTTTGATTTATGCCCAATATTGAAGCGTGGTCTGCGCAAGAGAGTCAACGCAATAGGGACAATCATGAACTAGCTGTGGGTCTTTTCTAGCTGGTCCATCTTCACAAATCGTTTTCCTTAATGGTGGTCATACAAACAAAATACGGTAAGCCGTAAGGTACCAAACAGGAAATACGCATAGTGTAGAGCGGATGTAGAATTGACCAATCAGAGGCCTCCTGTCTGTGGCACTGTCTGCTGTCACCTACAATTTTGGAGAAGTGCAACAGAGGTGCACATTTGCATTGACTGCGACACACACGCAGATTACCTGGTTTCTGAGTAGAAAACCAGTGAAAAGGAATTTTAAAAGAAAACAGAATTAGATAATCAAGAATATGACTTTGTTCGCTTTAAAAAAAGCATGTTATAGTGTAATCTGAACATTAAAAATAAAGATGAAGTAAAAACCTTGCCAAAAGTGTTAATGCAGAAAAGCGACTGTATTATTTTGACTTAATCATTTCAATAAATATTAAAAGAAGAGCTCAGTTTAAGAGTTTCTCGGTTTCTCTCTAATTGGACGTTAGGTTTTGGACTCTATTCAGATGGATATTTGGCAAGAAATTTGTCCAAAGAATTATGATCATTCTAAGAACCCATAATTGTATAGATGTTGAGTCTATAATATCAAATAAATTAGAAATAAATCTGTTCACCACTGCTTTTAGCTGGTCCTCTTAGTTCTAGCCTATTTTCTATTGCTTTTAATGATCCCTCCTGGGCCTTAAAGCATGCTGAATGGCACATTTGATTAAATTAATAACTAAACTCAAGTTATAAATTGTATTATCATTCTTTTTGTCTCGATTTTTAAGTGGTTTGTTGAAGATGTTCGACTTTTTTTAATTAATATTGATCTTAGGGAATAGCTCTAATGTGCATGGCTCAGTGGGAACCTGAAAAGCAGATTTTTAGTTCAACAGCACCACCTAGTGAATATTTTATGTTTTTGTTTTGAGTTGTGGAAATGGTAAATGATATGCTTCCTTCACAGCTCCTGATGGCCCTCCACAAGATGTCACTCTTGAGCCAACTTCCCCACAGAGCATCAAAGTTTCCTGGAAGGTAGGCTCATAAATAAATGTCTCACATCATCAGCAGGACCTTGGGTTGTAATTGCACTTCCTTCATTTGAAGAAATAAAAAAAAACTAGAAATGACAAATAATAAAAAAAAAATCATCATAAAGTTCAGTATCTTAACAATATAATCCACTATTTTGCTGAACACAGTGGAGATAAAAGATACGTTCTGATGTGTTTGTTTCTTAATCTCGTCTCATCTCATATTCTCCACAGCCCCCCCATAAGCATTTGCAAAACGGTGTGATCCGCGGCTACCAGGTGGGCTACAGGGAGTACAGTCCTGGAGGGAGTCACCAGTTTACTATTATCAGTGTGGATTCAACAGGAGACACCACCGAGAGCATCATGCTGGACAATCTGAAGAAGTTCACTCAGTACAGCGTGGTTGTTCAGGCTGCAAACAGAGCTGGAACAGGACCTTCTTCACAGCAGGTGGTCACCAAGACCCTGGAGGATGGTGAGCTGGAGATCTGGGGCTCATAAAATGTGGGGAATATACTGTATGTATTGCTCCTCAAAAATGTATCTAGTATTTTGTCACCCTCTTTTTGCATATTATCCAAAAGATTAATTCTTTAGAATCTGAACTGATTTACTAACAGAAAGTTGTCAATTATTGTAAAAAAGACAGAAAAGAAGAAATGGTTATTTAAATATACAGAGAAGCCAATCACCTTCTCAAATTAGTAAATCCGTTTTCTAAATTGTCATTGAAGGCCTTAAGAGAGGTTTCTTAATAATCACGGAACAAAGAGCATCATCGAGACACAGTACACAGTATCGAGACAAAGCAGCACAGTCGACAGATTAAACTAGGAGCGCTGTTTAATCCAAGATTACGGCCGGTTCTAGACAGGGGCCAGTACCCCTGTAGAATTGGTCCTTGCCCTGTACTGAAGGCATAATACTAAGAAAAAATTCTATTTATAATATGCGTTGGAACTGATTGCTACTTTGGACCAATTTTTCTTTAGTCCTCCTGATATTTTTAAAAAATGAAGGTGATAGCTTCAGTTATATTGTGTTAGAGTCAAAGTTTTCATCTGCTTAATGTTATTTTGAACCAAACTAAAAAATACTCTAATTTGTTACAGCTGAATATATCCGTTTCAAAAAAGTTCTCGATCAGAACTGATCATTTTAATTTAAAATAAGTTAAAAATAATCCTAATATGAATGTGCTGTGCATTGAACTAATATTCTAAAATATTGCTTTATTTTATCTTTTAGTAAATATGTACTTATCAATTATTTATTTCAGCTGTTTTTTTGTTTTTGTTTTTACATGGTGAAGGATTTATTTCTTTATTTTAGGTAAATAAAAGTAAAATTTTCAAACTAAAAGTATACATTTTTAATTCTAGCAAAGTAAAATTTAAATAAACTAAATGATGAGGAAATGGCATTTCAGTGCAGATCTCCAAGTGCTGTAGCTCTTTGGTTCTGCAGCTTTTTGATTGTATTCTAAATCATAAACTATTGCCCTGTTTTTGGTGTTATGCTTTTCTGTGCTTTATGCTTTCCCCACCCTGGGCCATCTACTAAATGTGGTCTAGAACCACCAATGTCCAAGATAACTAAGACATATTTATCTACAGTGCCTAACCTGGCAAAAGCACAGCACTAATATTCATTAGAAATGCAGCCAGGAGGTCTGTGGTAGCTTTGTAGGGGTATCAGAGATCCCCGACACAAGTGCGATCCCTTTTTAGATTTCTAAACTCGATTGAGTTACTAGATCAGAGGACTTCAACAGGGGGTCCGTGACCCCTAGGGGGTCCACAGAGGTACTGCATGGGGGTCACCAAAGTTTTGGTTGATTAGACTTTTTTTTTATATTCCCCCAGCATTTTTTCCACTAATTTAAATGTTTTTAAATACACAGTAACATAAATTCTACACACTGTAGTAAACAGAAGATGTCTTTTAGTCATCAATGCACACATTCAGAGACACACAGGAGCTCTTTCAAGCTGGGCACCGTTTCCTTCAGAACACCTGTCCCATCAACCAGGAATCAGAAATAGTTTAATAATCCCAGGACGGAATTACTTTTGTTACATGGCGCCATCTGTAATAGAGTGACTATAGAACCAGTCTGATATAAACCAATTTCATACAATATATATAATTAGGGGGCCCCCGCTCCACCTCGCCATCAGTTTGGGGGTCCTTGGCCTGTAAAACATTGAAGACCCCTGCACTATATTAAAAATTGTACCCTTTTTCATTTACATTAATGTCACTTTGTGTTGATATTTCACATAAAATCCTAATAGAATACACTTAATGCAATGTTTTTAGATTAACAAGTGTTACGAGACACTTTAAATTATTAGTTACAGCTAATGCAGTTTGTCTTATATCTTCTCATCTCATTAGCTATTACCTGCTGTGACAAGAGATGCAAGACAGCACCTTGTAGAAGATCTCCACCTGCTGGACATAATTTGAAATGAAATAGTTCTCTGAAATGTAATTCTCTGTACTCATTCCTCTGCTTACATTTCAAAACATTTCTGGTTATTTTCCTTTTTTGTACTGCACTGAACACAACCTGAGAGACTCATCTGAATGACACTTCAGATATATAGAAACTATCAGAGAATACACTGAGGGCAACAAAACAGGATAGATTCAAAACAGATTTAAGCCGATTTGCAAATAAATTATTTTAAAAAAACTTGCAATTTACCAATAACAGTGGAATTATTTTGAAGTTTTTTTTAGGAATTCTCAGAAAGGTGCAAATACTGAGTTTCAATTATAGAGTTCTGTGCAGAGAGTAAATGGCTCATCCAGTAAATATAAAGACAACAACTTGTTAAAGAGAGAGTAGTTGGCTTTTAGGAATATCATAATATTATTTTACAGATGTATGTATGTAAGCCAATAAATATATCTAAACAATTATTTTGTTTTAATTTAAATTAATTTAATTATTAGATAAATGGATCAAATGCAATCATACAGAAAAGGATTTTCTCAGACCAAAGATGAGTGAATATATAAATTTGTTGACACCAACAAAAGTAAAATGTTAGCTTCCCAACAGCTAAGTGTTCTCTCTTGACTCATTTGTTGTGAATTTCTCCTTATCATTAAGGTTTATCTTATTTTCACTTCTTCACTTAGACTACTGTTTTAAAAATATGCTCACTTTAAAAACAGCAGCTCCTCAGTCTCTATTTATCAATAACTAAAATGCACGCTGGAGCAATTCATAGCACGGTTGGTTGCCTTACAGCAAGAAGCTCCTAGGTTGATTCCCAGCCCAGGGTCCTCTTGCATGCATTTGCATGTTCTCCCAGTGCCGGCATGAGTACTCTCCAGGTACTCCAGCTTCCTCCCACAGTCCCAAAATATGACTCTTAGGTTAAATGGCTTCTCTATATTGTCCTTGGGTGCAGGAGATAGGCAGCGGCCCCACTGCGACCCTGACAAAATAAGCAAGAGAAGATGGGTGGAGGATGGACAACTAAACGGTCCCTCAAGAAATTAACATTCAGCCTAAAACCTCAGTCTTTCATTTTTTTTCTCTCCTTGACAGTGCCCTCCCGACCTCCTGAAAATGTGCTGGCTGTAGCCAAATCTCCAGAGGTGATTTCCCTCTCCTGGATGCCTCTACCAAGAGAAGCTCTCAATGGGAACCTGCAGGGCTACAGAGTAATCTACTGGGCAAATCTGCCTGATGGAGGTACTGACTTTCACACAGAGGAACACTTTGACAGGATCTTGAGGAATGTGGTTATTTTCTCTGAGCTAGCAACTTGGAGCTGCTGATTTGTCAAAAAGTTATATGGCTGCATATAATAGCTTGTTTAAACTAATTATAAATCTGAGGTACTGGAACTAATTTTCACAGCATTACATAATAAGGTAATTATGCTTCAAAGCTAACTAACACTGTTAATACTCTGAATCAGGTCATGGCAATGCTTGGGGGGGTCTGCTGCATGATACGTCTTGTTGACCTATTTACAATGAACACATCTATCTGCATGTCTATCTATCTATCTATTGATTTATTTATACTAGCTGAGTGTTTCAGGTCATTGTAATAAGAAGTTTGGCTAAAACATTTTTCTTTCAAATGTATGCCTAGATCTGCACCTTACACCAGATCTGCACCTTACTTAGAAATGTTTTTTCCCGTTCTGCTTTAGAACTTGGTGAAATCCGGAATGTGACAACTGGCCAGCCTTCTCTGGAGCTGGATGGTTTAGAGAAGTACACCAACTACAGCATCCAGGTCTTAGCTTTCACTAATGCTGGAGATGGAGTCCGCAGTGAGCAGATCTATGTTCGCACCAAAGAGGATGGTAGGGGAAAATTAAATCTTTACCAAGTTATGTTTTTTTTTTTTTTTTTTTTTTTTTTTTTGCTTATGGAGAGTTCATGATGATTGTATGACTTTGTCTTTCTTTCTTTAGTTCCTGGTCCACCAGCAGGAGTAAAGGCTGCAGCCTCTAGCAGCTCTGCTGTGTTTGTCTCCTGGCTGCCTCCGCTTAAACTTAATGGCATCATCAGAAAATACATTGTCTTCTGCTCTAACTTGCATCCCATGGTATTAGCATTTTTTTACCATAAAACTTTCACGATCTTCTCTTGTCTTTTATATTTACTGAGTTTAAGGCCAATGCAGCCACATTTCCAAAGTGCTAAATACTACTGCAGCCTCCTGTTACATTGTCCTTTGTCTTCTCTTGGATTTACAGGTGATGAGTGAGTTTGAGGCATCTCCCGATAAATATTTTTACAGGATCCCAAATTTGGCTCGAAACAGACAGTACAGTGTCTGGGTGGTGGCAGTGACGGCTGCAGGGCATGGAAACAATAGTGAGAAGATCACCGTGGAGCCTTTACCCGAAGGTATCAAATCCTCCACAGTCTCCCCTGATACGCTACTGATAACTAGCATCAATTCAACTATGTGTTTGTATAAATGGTTTATAGTGAGTCCCTGTTTTTAATATGTTGCTGTTTATGCTTGCATTTTCCTCAGCTCCAGCTAGAATCCTGACATTTAATGGAACAGTCACTACTCCCTGGATGAAGGACATTGTTTTACCATGCAAAGCTGTTGGAGATCCTCCTCCCACCATCAAATGGCTCAAGGGAAAGTAAGTAATTAATATTTATGTCTATTAAACAGCCATAATCTAAGCTTTTTCTGGAATATAGAATTCCTCTGTTTAATTCTAGCACAAATGGGACACCTACGCCTGTAATTGTGGATGGTCGTCGTAGCGTCCATGGCAACGGGAGCTTCCTAATCCGTACAGTAAAAGCAGAGGACTCTGGGAACTACAGCTGTGTGGCCAGCAACAACTGGGGGTCTGATGAGATCACCCTGAACCTGCAGGTTCAAGGCAAGTGGGCAAAGAAAAGGAATAGAGATAATTTTGTGGTCTGATGTTTATAGAGATACCTTATGTCACTTTGGTAAAAATGATTGCATTTTAGTAGATAAATCTCAAAGGTTTCTTTATAACAATTCAAAGGACAAATATATCCAGAAGAACATATTTTTTTTATGAATACCTGATCAACAAAAGCTGACATTGAACCTGATTTACATAAAGTGTTATGATAGTAGCTGCATAAAAATGGCCAAAAATATCTACTGATGTTTAATAGTATGTCTAAATTTATTTGAACATTATATATAAATGGTTTGATTTGCATCTGTTATAGATTTGTTAAAATAGTGCTGGAAAGTACATGAAAACACCAGGAAAAAACATGGCTAAGTAAATGTGCGGCAAAATTATCTTTATAAAGAAAATGAAAATAGAAATCAAGCAAAAAATGTAAACAACTGAAGGTAAAATAATCACAAGAACATTTAGAGACACACAGTAAAGGAAGTCAAACCTAGAGGTGGACAAAATATCTAAATATTTTACTAAAATAAGAAGGGAGCTAAAATAAAAAAGTAAAATAAAAAGTAGGCATTCAAGTAATTACTCAAACATCTGGTAAAAAGGCTACTCGTGTACTGATGGATCATCTAATATACAGTCTTATACAAATTCTTTTTATTATAATGCTAGTTTCAAGTGATAGTATCTGCTATTTATTTTATTTACGTGATGGCCAAATGGATCAGGAATCTTAGCAGACAGAAACACACACACGTATCATTCAAACATAGAAAACATACAAAACTGTGGGCATGTTGATTCTGCATTTTTTGGCCAATAGATTAGCCTGAAAATGCACCCCAGTAAGCAGTAATTTAACAGTATGCTGTGATAAAATTTTTCAAAACATCAATGTTTCTTCAAAGATTTAGGGGAACATAATGAAACTTTGTGTTATTTAGCAAAATTTGGTATTAATTCAGATTTTTTTCATATGTGACTTTATCAAGGCTTAAAGAAGTTTGAGGCAATTTCATAATAAATGCCTTTGAGAGGCTAAATGTCATAATCTCTATCTGCCCCCTTGTGGTGACTAAAAAGTATAGCAATCTAATTCAGAAATAAAAAAAGAGTTTTTTTTAATCATTAGGGGCGATGCTGAGTCAGATATAGGAATCTTTATTACTGTTATAATGTTAGATATATTCTAGTTATTGCTTAAGTTATTGCAGTTAGAAGGGCAGCAAATATAAACTTGTTATTGACTAACATCTAGTACTATTCATGAATAATTAAATACTTCTATCCATTTGGCAAAAACCTATGCAAATACTCACGGCAACAATATGTTGTTTTCCCCCCCTTTTTTTACCAGTTTTGCTTGAATTATTTTAATTAATTTATTTTAATTAAATTGCAATTAACAACTTAGACCCATGCTCCATTTCTCGTAAATACTGTACGACAAATGGAGCATGGGTCCATTTGCCATACAGTATGTTACTCTCTAGCCTTGATAAAGTTGCTAGTTTAAAAAAAAAAAAAAAACAACAATATTAAAGTTAAAAGATTTTTAATAAAAAGAAGGCAAAGTTTGTTTTTTATCAGTTCTATGCTTTGAACATATGAAAGATAACATGTGACAATGTGACTATGAAACTGACAGGTGCTGACCTCAGAAGGCCTCAAAGTTTGCATGAAAATGTTACGTGATACACATGCAGAATATTACAAACAATAGAAATTACTGGCCCTTTCTTTTCTTTAACTGTAATTCACATATCAATTGATTTGATGTTTATCAAAATGAAACCCTAAGTTGGTGAAGAAAAATAAGCATTACAACACAAACATGATCAGTGTGCTGACCTGTCATCCACAGTACCCCCTGACCAGCCCCGTCTCACAGTTACCAAGACTACCACCACGTCAATCACGTTGTCATGGATACCCGGAGACAACGGAGGGAGCTCCATCAGAGGTGAGGGTGTAAATCCTCTACAAATTATATGTACTTCTGTAAAACTAGAGGAAAGTTTGATTAAAACCAAATATGAAAAACACATTCATTTATAAGCTGCAAAATATGAAAATATAAAACAAATATGGAACAATTGTCTCCTGTTGGAGCTTTGTGATAGCCTATTGTCCATTCCTCTTCATCTTTGTTTTATCTCTGTTGTTCCCTGATTGGGTCTCATTATTTTCTGGTACAGCACAACAGTTAACTCCTAAATGCTAGATTAAAAAAGCAGGAGAAAAGATTAGGTCTCGTTTAGCAGAAGATTAAAGTGTTCCATCTTATGCTGCAATCACAACAAATGTATATGTGGTGATTAATCATAGTTCCTAATCAAACTGCTCCTGTCTTTGTTGTTGTCACCATGGAGGCCGTTCAAAATACCTGCTGTGTTTTATTTCCTTCCTTTGCCTCCTTATAACATCATCCATCAGGAAGACACAATCACCACTTACTTTGGTCTATGTGTAGCTCTATATATATATATATATATATATATATATATATATATATATATATATATATATATATATATATATATATATATATATATATATATACCCTTGTGTGTCATTTCATTGTGAGGTCCGTTATGTTTGTTTATGCAGCCAGTTAGTTTGGGCACAGTTTGCTTGAGTTAAATTTTCTCCTTTTGGTTGGCCTCTTTTATGACTTGAACCCATGTATTTTTTGTAAGTTTCTTTTTAGGGTTAAGAATATAAAAAAAAAAAAAATTGTATTAATTCCTGTGACTCCTCATGCTTTTTATCTCCATCCCTCACATTCATGATATCCATAATGGCAATTTCTGAGGCACACAAGCTTTTGCCGTTGTTTGATCCACTGCTTAGTGAGCACTTGGAAAAAGTCAGGAACAAAAGGAAGGAACTAGACTGACTCATTATCTGACCTCTGACCTTCAGAATGAATTTATTGATTTGTGTGGCCAAAAAGTCCTGAACACAATTTAAAAGGATGTGTCAGCTACAAAAAAGAAACTAATGACTGGGAGATCAAAGAACGGTTCTTGGAATTTAAGGACTTTCACAAAAAGACAGACAGTGAGATTGCAGAGATGATTAAAAAAGTGCTTCATGAAAAATTAATTGACATATGAGACTGTAGATGGCAAGGTAAGGGAGTCCAAGCCCAGATACTAAAGAAAAATAATTTAGCAACTTTTCCCCCTGTGCTTCTCACACGTTATATCTTGTGGGCGGCTTTACACATTCTTCAGTGCCAGTCCAGAAAACTTAGAAAACCCGTTGCACTTTGCATCGGCTCTCAGATACTTCCTGGAGTGCAAGGATCATGGCAGCTAAGCATGGGCGTGCACACATATAGACACTAGGTGGTGCTAAAGCACTAGGAAGTTTGCCCTTTATCAATGAAAATGCCCTTTTGAAGCTCGTTTTTTTTATTATTATTATTAATATTATTAAGATTTTACTGATGTCGGTTTTGAAATGATCTTTTGAAAACCTGAGCCATTAAAAACGACTGAAACAATGCCCCGAAATGAGCCACCTCCGACTCACACCCGCACACCCGACAAGCCTATCTCTCTCCCTTTTTCACGTGAACTCGCGCGGTCGCCCGCAGATGCGCAACATCATAGCAGTTCAGTAAGCATCTTCAGATAGCAGGAACGGTCGCTGACAGGCTGCTTTTCCCGTGCCTCATTAGCCAGGTAATATACAGATCAAGCAAAATCATTTTGTTGTGCATTAAAATTTCTCATTCAGCAGCACCAAACAAGCATTTTTGCCGACTGGTCACCTGATAAACTAGATAGGCTAGATAAAGTTTTACACTGTAGCCCAAGTCAATGACAGATAACGTGAGGACGACCACATAGGCTACAAATAATTTCGATAGAGTTTGCAATTGCAAATCTATGTGTTAAGACAAACGTTTTCTGTTGTATAGGTTTTGTTAGGCAACATACACTCACCGGCCACTTTATTAGGTACCCCATGCTAGTAACGGGTTGGACCCCCTTTTGCCTTCAGAACTGCCTCAATTCTTGGTGGCATAGATTCAACAAGGTGCTGGAAGCATTCCTCAGGGAGTTTGGTCCATATTGACATGATGGCATCACACAGTTGCCGCAGATTTGTCGGTTGCACATCCATGATGCGAATCTCCCATTCCACCACATCCCAAAGATTCTCTATTGGATTGAGATCTGGTGACTGTGGAGGCCATTTGAGTACAGTGAACTCATTGTCATGTTCAAGAAACCAGTCTGAGATGATTCCAGCTTTATGACATGGCGCATTATCCTGCTGAAAGTAGCCATCAGAAGTTGGGTACATTGTGGTCATAAAGGGATGGACATGGTCAGCAACAATACTCAGGTAGGCTGTGGCGTTGCAACAGTGCTCAATTGGTACCAAGGGGCCCAAAGAGTGCCAAGAAAATATTCCCCACACCATGACACCACCACCACCAGCCTGAACCGTTGATACAAGGCAGGATGGATCCATGCTTTCATGTTGTAGACGCCAAATTCTGACCCTACCATCCGAATGTCGCAGCAGAAATCGAGACTCATCAGACCAGGCAACGTTTTTCGAATCTTCTATTGTCCAATTTCGATGAGCTTGTGCAAATTGTAGCCTCAGTTTCCTGTTCTTAGCTGAAAGGAGTGGCACCCGGTGTGGTCTTCTGCTGCTGTAGTCCACCTGCCTCAAAGTTCGACGTACTGTGCGTTCAGAGATGCTCTTCTGCCCACCTTGGTTGTAACGGGTGGTTATTGAGTCACTGTTGCCCTTCTATCAGCTCGAACCAGTCTGGCCATTCTCCTCTGACCTCTGGCATCAACAAGGCATTTCCGCCCACAGAACTGCCGCTCACTGGATGTTTTTTCTTTTTCGGACCATTCTCTGTAAACCCTAGAGATGGTTGTGCGTGAAAATCCCAGTAGATCAGCAGTTTCTGAAATACTCAGACCAGCCCTTCTGGCACCAACAATCATGCCACGTTCAAAGTCACTCAAATCACCTTTCTTCCCCTCACTGATGCTCGGTTTGAACTGCAGGAGATTGTCTTGACCATGTCTACATGCCTAAATGCACTGAGTTGCCTCCATGTGATTGGCTGCTTAGAAATTAAGTGTTAACGAGCAAATGGACAGGTGTACCTAATAAAGTGGCCGGTGAGTGTAAATTAACACATTTGGTCTCTTTATTGACTTAACTGTATATTGATTTAGTAATTGCAGCACAATGCCAAGAAAGGAGGGTTAATTGTATTGAAAAATCTTAAAAGCTGTTCACATTTTATTTTTAAGTGGTTTGTACAAAATCAGCAAGTATTAAAATAGCTATTATTTTGTAGGCTGCCATAAGTCATATCCACGTGACAAGACTTCCAGTCATGTTGCCCTAATAGCCCATTATTTAAACTAATGTGGCATATTTGTTAAAGCTATTATTATTATTATTATTATTATTATTAGTATTATTATTATTGTCATGATGGTTATTACTATTATCATTATTATTGTCATGATGGTTATTATTATTATATTGTAGCCAGTCACAGCAGGGAAGCTCTATACCATCAACATCTACCAGGACAGAAGATGAGGAACAGTTCAGGGAAGACACAGAGACAGAAAAAGACCAGGATGAGGGAGAACAGCAGGATGAGGGAGAACAGATGGATGATGGAGAGCATATGGGTGAGGGAAAACAGGGAGATGAGCCAGATGAAAGAAAAAGAAAGATGAGCAAGTAGTACGCTTTAGTCTGTTCTGTTGGTGGTGTGACTTTTTTCCATTGAAAACTCGCGTTTAGAGAATGTTACAAATAAAAATCAAATTTCATTCAACATGCGTGTGTATTTTTTTAAAATAATTAAGTGTTCCACGTACACTAAAAAGTGCCCCCCCCCCCCCCCTCCTGAGCACCTGCCCCCCAAATTGTCTGTGCACGCCTCTGCAGTTAAGCATCTAGCAAAACACCTTCCCTCTGTCATTGAAGACCTTGAGCATGTAATCAAGACATGCAGCCTTACCAATGAAGCCAGATCAGAGGCCAATGGATTTACTTTGTGTCATTTGACTGCATTGTGCTATTTACTGTCTGGCTCAAAGTTCTACAGAGCATTGATGACAGAAATTTGATCATCCAGTCTGGAAAATCTCTTTTGAAACAGAAAAAGCCAATATCAGTGCTTTTAGAATCTTTAAGAGATGGATTGGAGGCACTCATGTCTGGTTGTGGAATCTCAGTTTGTAAAGAAAAACAGACAGAAAAAGAAAAGGAAGACATTTGATGATGAGTTTCATGATGAGACTTCTCTAGAGTGGATAGCTCAGGACAACGCAGATACAATGTTTAGAAAAACAGTGGTTTCCATTGCCATGGACAGCATTATAAATGACTTGGACACCAAGTTCAACACCACTGCAGAAATAGCTGACATATTTGCAGCTATTTTAATTTTGTTTGGAATATTACAGAGGATGAAGTCAAACCTGTGTGCCAGCCACTATCAGGAAATATTCCAGAGATCTTATCCCTCACATTGAGAATTAAATAAGACCCCTGAATGCTGTGTATGCTATCTTTTTCTCTCCTAGCTTGTCCCCTCTTGATCTCCTAAATGCCATAAAAAAGTTGCAGTTCCAAAGCATATGTGGAGAGGTCTGCATTGCTTTAAGGATATCTTGTACATTGCCTGTGACTGTTGCTAATGGGGAGATAGCTTTCAGTAAACTAAAGCTGATGAAAAACTATTAGAAGTCAACAATATCCTAGGACAGGCTTGCAATTTTACCAAGCTGGACTTCAAAGACTTAATCAATGAGTTTGCATGCTTAGAAGGCTTGTCGCTGGGTGCTTGGGGAGTCAAACTGAGCTTAGCTCGTTGGGCCACTGATGGTTGTCAATTGATATGGCTTTGGAGACTAAAGATGGCATAAATGATGCCAGCAGCCTTAAAAATAAGAGAACAAAGTGTGTTACAGTAGCAAAATGGCTGGGCAGCAAAAAATTAGTCAAGATATTATTTGAGCAGGAAAAGTTCAGATTTGCAGTAGTCATTGATTATTTATTGTTTTCCTATTTCTGCAAGCATGTTCCTTTTACGGGCCCCCAAATTCCTGGTGGCACCCATGTATAGGCTGGCTGCCAACGCCGAATTATAGGTCTTTTTTGAACAGCAGTAATAAAGACATGCTTGAGAAAAGGCAGGTCTCATTGTATTACATTTGTTCTACATCATGTCAACCAAAAATGCAGAACATTTCAGACCTCTAGCTATAACATTTCTAGATCTGTTGGGTTTTGAACTTTTGGTGTCACCCGCGTCTCCAAACCTCTCCAAATGTGCCAAATGCTTTTACAATGCTTTGTTTTACTATTTCACCCATAGACTAACACTGAAGCATTTTGATGGCCACAAAATATTTATGAGGCAATTATTTTCCGCTTCTTTTCAGAATCACTGTATATAACAAAATTTAGAATCTTGTCATGATTCTTTCTAAGGCTCGGACCCACATGCAATTAAGCCAAACAGAGAGACACAATATAAAAGTTCAACGGGTTTTATTGAAGGGTATATTGAAGGTTCCTCCGAACTCTGCTCAGCCGGAAACTGGAAGACGAAGGGGAGACAGGCTGTTAGATTCAGGCTCAGTGGGAAATTGGAGTTTTCAATCTTGAAGGAGAGGATTTGTTGCCACTCACGTTTCCAGAGAAGTAGAGACACTTAGACTTCAGTCTGTGTGATGGTCTTCCAGAGAATGTTTGATTCGGTGGAAGGCGGAACAGGGTGTACCCAGAACTCGGACGGAGTTGAATGATGTAGCCGACGGTTGCAACTCAGTTTTCCTGTGGTACTTGAACGGGTCGTGGTGAAGATGACTTCTTTACCAGGTGGCTGGATCCAAACCTCCTGTTTTGAATCCGTCGCTCAGTGTAAGGCTCAGTTGATCCCACTTGGGAGGAGGCGGTCCAAAAGGGTCCAGTTTGCAGGAAGGCTTCCTGCCGAAAGGCAAAGAACAAACAAGGTTTAGTCTCAGGGAGAAACAAGCGCTCAGTAAAACCCTATGAGATCTCAGCTTGACTAGAGGACAAAAACTCAAAATGTAAAACTCAGACTAGACTCAGAATAAAACAAGGTTTGGTTAGAGTACCCCAAAATGGCAAACACTCTGGCGTCGAAGTAGTGGCAACCAGCAGCTTAAGAGCAGTCCGGTGATGAGGTAAAGGCTTGCAGGTGCGTGAGAAGGCGAACCGGAGCCAGGTGCCTTCTGGTGGTTGAAGGCAGAAAAAAATACAAAAAAAAAAAAATGCCGCTTTTCAAGCTAAAATAAGCCCCTTTGCCTTTTCTGAGCTGAATTTTTTCAGCTTTAGGAATTGTAATAAAACTAAATCAGTGTCCAAACTTCAAAAAAATAGTGTCACTCAGCTTGGGGCCGCACGCTTCGATCCAGCCGGGCCTGGTTTCAATTACTAAAGGTTATGGGCAATTTTCTCTTCATGGAATATTTTTATTAGGAATATGCTGGATTACTTTTAATCAGTGGACCCTTATGGATGAGTGGAGTATAAATAATTGAAGATAGGATTTACAAAACGGCTTATGGATGCCTTCAAAGGTATGTAGTTGTGGTTGCTTTGTCAGGTTTACATTTTCACATGCTGGTATATCAGTGTTAATTGTGCTTTGGTGCTTGCTGTGTCCATAAAATGAACTTGGTAATTGAGTTGTGGATCAATCTAAGCTTTCCAATGATGTCTAACATGTCTATGGTGGAAAAAATTTTACCGGTGAAATTTTATGCTTAACGGTTTTCAATAGGTTTTAAACTTCCAGAAGTTACAATCAAGAGAAGTTCCTGATAGGCATGGCATTAAAAGAGGAGGATTTCAACTATAGCTCCAAAGGGGAGCCGAGTTGTTGTCATTATTCCTATCGTGTCATAAACCATAATAACACTTTTGGACATTGGGAACCAATGCCCATGCATCATATTAAGCATAACCATCATGGTGCCTTAAGATAAAGCAACTGTCTCTACCTGTTTTTTCTTCTTTTTTCCACAACGTTCTGTGAGGTTTACATCGGAGGAACATCATTATGGCCTCATGTCCGGAACCAGATGCTGCGAAATGACCAGAGGCTAACTGGACCCGATGGTTGACATTCAGGACCTAATTGCTGCAAAACAGACTGTTAGCAACATTTCAATTTAAGTTTCAGGAACTTTCAGATGCTAGAGAGGAGGAAAGTTTCTCTAATGTGAAGCAAAAGAACCCCTGATGCGTGTGGCCTGCTGCTATGTTTCTAACTCATGGAGAAAACCTGAAACCTTCCAAAGGCAGCGGCAGAGTTTTGAAACTCTGGAGCATTTAGGGACATATGTTTCAGTTAGACAATATGCCCTTTTGGTGATTTTGACCAAATCATGTGTTTACTGTTGAGTAAAGACATAACAGGCCGCATGGCAGACTGTGCTGTGTTTATAAAACTAGAACAAGCTTCATGTCTGTTAGCTGCTAGCTCGCTCAAAGAACTTAAATAATTTATTAACTAAAGGTAAATGGTTCCTGATTAAGTAAATAATGCAATAAAACATTATTATGTTTTATTCATCTCTCCTATTTGCATTTAACCTGACTCCGCCAGATGGATTTGCTGGATTTGCTCCGCATATCCATTTGGAAACCTTCCGTTGAAGTAATTTTGGGAAGGGGCGAAAATACTGGTTAGCTGATTGGCCTATGTTGGTGATAGACAGGCCAAAAAAACCAATCAGATCAACGAAGCATATGACGTACTAACAGAGCGACGACGACAGTGTTGCCAACTCAGCGACTTTGTTGCTATATTTAGTGACTTTTCAGACCCCTCCAGCGACTCTTTTTCAAAAAAGCGACTAGCGACAAATCTAGCGACCTTTCTGGTGTCTGCCGTGGGGCGCCTCCCCCCGTCCAGTCCCGTTTTCCCGCTTCCGCAGGAGTCTCTCTCAGCGCTACAGTCAGAGAAACAGCATGTTTACCCTCAGCGTCCAGACTGCAAATGAACCGCGCACATGCGCCGGGATCGACGGCACGGGTTGATCACTCTGGAGTCAGCTCCCTCAGTTGCTGAACCTGCCTTGACCAACATGATCCACTCTTTCTGTGAGCAGGCAGGCACAGCCTGTGTGTGTGCAGGGAAATCTTATTAGTAAAAAAAAAAAAAAAACAATAATTACCATTACCATTTGCTTACATTGATTCTTTGTAGTCTTTTTTTCCATTTAGATTGTTAATGTTAATGTAAAAAAAATGTTATGGTTCAAAATGTTCATGTTTTAGCATGATTTTTAAGGTCCTTAGTGGACCACAATGGAAAAAAGGAAAAAGTTAAATAAAAAAAATAACAAAAGTTGGAAAAAAATTAAAATAATAATAATAATAATATAATATATATATATATATATATATATATATATATATATATATATATATATATATATATATATATATATATAAATATAGTACTGCAACAACGAATCAATAAAATCGATAAAAATCGACTTTTAAAAGCGTTGGCAACGAATTTCATCATCGATTAGTTGTGTCACGCGATTAATGCGTCATCCGCCGCCGCCGTCATCACATCCACTTGACTGAAACGGGGGGAAAAAAAAAATACGGCAGAGCGAGTCAGCGCCGGAGGTGCAGTGTTGCCAACTCAGCGACTTTTCAGACCCCTCCAGCGACTATTTTTCAAAAAAAGCGACAAATCTGGCGACTTTTTACTGTGTCACTGGCGGCTTTTGGAGACTCTTACGTGAAAGCATGTATCGTTCCTACTCTGCCATGGGGCGCCTCCCCCATCCCAACTCCGTTCTCCCTCCCCCGCAGGAGTCCCTCTCAGCGCTGCAGTCAGAGCCGCAGGATGTTTACCCTCAGCGTCCAGACTGCAAATGAAGCGCGCATGCGCCGGGATTGACGGTGCAAATTGATCACAATAATTAAAATAGCCTGCGCTTTGTAAAGCGAAAAAAATCGTAACATACAACTTTTGTAAAAACAAATGAACATGGCACGGAACCACTGTTATGATGCAGCACCTGAAAAGAAAACACGTTGGAGCCTTCGATGGCAGTGAAGAGAGCTGATCAGCAGGATGAGTGACCATGTGGGGAAACGTAACGTTAGTTTCTCAGGTAGCTCATCTGATGCTTTCCTTACCGTGTTAGTAGGTTACAGACAGTGATAAGGTTGGCTACTTATTTTACTTTTTATTTAATTTGAATTAGCTTAAGCAGCGTTTATATTTTCTTTATAAATAAATTAACTGCAAATTATGAGAGCAAGGCTTTTAAAGTTCAATCTTCTGGCAAAGATAAAGTTAACGAGATCCTGCAATTTATGGAAGTAAAGCAGAATAAAATTCAGCAAGATCAGTAATATGTCAATTAATTATATGCCACATTTCCATGTAAATATCTGTCTTTGGACGATGTGTTTTTTAGCACCCCTAGTTCTCTCATTTTTATTCCAAATACAATTTATAATTTGAATCACAGGGCTATTTTTATCCCTATGGTTAAGTATTTTCTCAAGTAGCAACTTTAACTGCTATACTTTCCTGTCTTAAAAGGCAGAACTCTTCTAGTCTTAAAAAAAAACAACTCATTTGTTGAAATGGGGGGCCTATTGTTTGAACCCCTTAGGGGCTTTTAAAAACAAAAATGTCTTTTTTTGCTCTTTATGAAACAAAGTACCCTATATTTTGTGGATTTACAGCTAAATTTCTAATGTAAGTTTGCGTAGTTTTAACACAAACATTTATTTTTCATATTGCAACAGTACAGTTAATGAGCAACCTGTACTTGTGTGCTTGTTTGTTCTGTCTAAAATGTTTATTTTGGAATAAAGAGGTTAATATAAAAAATGTTTTTTGTCCGATTCATCGATTAATCAAAAAAATAATCGGTTGATTCATTGATTTTTAAAATAATCGTTAGTTGCAGCCCTAATATATATATATATATATATATATATATATATATATATATATATATATATATATATATATATATATATATATATATATATATATATATATATATATATATATATATATATATATATATATATATTAGTGCTGTCAAAATTATCGCGTTATTATCGCGTTAACGCGAGGCCATTTTAATGGCGATAATTTTTTTAACGTGAGATTAACGCTATGTGGTTTTATGGTAAAATTTTCCAAGTACATCCCGCTGCAGCCTGCGGGAAGGCGGGGCTATTTTCCCCCAGTGTATGCATTTCTCATAGGCTTCGAGAGCGGAGCTCCTCAAGGAAAAAAGACGCTCATACACTGGGTGACGCTAATGCCTTTTCTTTAAGCCCCACCACCAACAAACAAGTTGAGTGTCTGGTAACTAGTAGCAACCTGAAATACGCTGAGAAAACAGATTACTGAGGTGAAATGGAATCTGCTACGGCACTCTTGCTGTCTGTGTACGCCACAGGTCGGTATCGTGTGTGTGTGTGTGTGTGAGTGTGTGTGTGTGTGGGTGGGTGGGTGCTTGTGTGTGTGTTCTCATTTTTGTTAAGAGGCTGAAAAGTAACTTTCTAGAGCATAGACTACCTCCATCTAGTGATGTCGGTCTATTGATTTTGATGTATTTATTGAAAATTGTTCATTATTACCTTGGTTAATTAACATCTAATGTTAACTCTACTAAATTTTATAGCAGTAGGGTAAAATGCTTGTCTTTTTTCAAAAGACTGTATTAACTGTAAAGACTGTCTTTTACATCAGCCTGTTTTCAGGGCCTTTTTTTTGGCTACATATTTGTTATTTTTGGCATAAATCAGTATCTGTGACCTGTTTTCATTTTAAAAAAAGAACATTGGCACAAACTTAGCCTGTATGTATTTTTTTGTATGGCATCGAGAGTATTTAAATGATTTTCAATCAGGAAAAAAATGTGCGATTAAAATGCGATTAATCGCGAGTTAACTCAGGCATTGATGCGATTAATCGCGCTTAAAAAAATTTAATCGATTGACAGCACTAATATATATATATATATATATATATATATATATATATATATATATATATATATATATATATAGGCAATGACGTCATTCAGCGACTTATAGCGACTTATAGCACAGCCAATAGCTACTTTCCTTACTGAGGAGTTGGCAACACTGGACGACGAAAACACAACCATAAGCCAGGCTACTCTTGCTGCTCCAGAGCAGTGTTTTGCTCTTCTTTCAGTGAAGAAATACTCTGTAATTCCTATAACACTTGCTCCATAGCCACGCTAACGCTAGTTTCATCGGCTGAAGCCGCCATGTTCTTTAGACTGAACTGTCACGCTTCTCGTTGCGTCACACCTCAACCCGCCTCAAAGCCAACGCTGATTGGACGTTCGTTTGGTGAACTGCTCCAAATTTTCTTTAACGGAAAGTAGCCAGACTTATCTGCGAGTGAAACCTTGAAAGCTCGCGAGATCAGGATGGTCTCACGAGGCTAATTTGCATTGTGATTTGGTTAGAAAACAGTCCAAGTGCTCTAAATTAGATAGACGTTAACATTAGTTACTGGGCAGGAAGCAGAGTACACCTTGGACAGGCCCGTAGTCCAAGAAAGGGAAACAGCAATGCATTCAAACCAAAATGCACTCTATAGAAACCAATTAACCTAATCGTCAAGTTTATGGACAGTGGGGAAAGCCGGAGCACCCGGAGAGAACCCACGCTAGTCTGCTTTTTTATTTATATATATATATATATATATATATATATATATATATATATATATATATATATATATATATATATATATATATATATATATAAATATAAATATAAATATATATATATATATATATTTATTTTTTTTGTGTTTATTTATGTTTTTGGTTTTGTTTTTTTATGTATATTTTATTTTATTTATTTTTTTTGTTTTGAAAATATTTTTTTAGTTTTTCAGGGGGGATTTTTTTTTTTTTTTTAAGCATCTTAATTTTTCTTTAGATTTTCTTGTTTTTTCTTCTTGTAATGAGGCCTGCTTGAGTCTTTAGGGGCCTCTTTGAGTTTAAAATCTTCTGTTTGTATGGAAGTTCGTATTTCGGGGATGACCTGGGTTTCCATATGTTGCTGGATGTGGGTGGGGGCCCTGGTTCATGTTAGGTCTTCGGTTCAGGTATGGACCTGGGTTTCCATACTGGGTTGGATGTGGGTATGGAACTGGGTTTGTGTAAGGTCCTGGGTTTGGGTATGAACCTGGATTTCCATACTGGGTTGGACGTGGGTAGGGGCCGGGGTTCATATAAGGTCCTGGGTTCTGGTATGAACCTGGATTTCCATACTGGGTTGGATGTGGGTGATGGCCTGGGTTTGTGTACTGGCCTGGGTTTGTATAACGACCATGGTTTGGGTGTGGGCCCGGGTTTGCATGTTGGCCCTGGTTTGGGTATCGTCCCTGATTTTCATAAAAGCCTTGGTTTCCTTGGGAACTTCCATGTGGGGGAAATCCTCTATGTGAATTCCCTGCATTTGGCTGAGTACCTGTGTTTGCATGGAAGCCTTTATTATTATACTGTTTTCTGTATCTCTGTGAGCCACCATCTGCATGAGGACGCCTGCTTCCATGGTATTCTGTTTGTGGAGACCCCTCTGTGTTCATGGGGATGGTTGAAGTGGTTGACATCTGTGACGGCCTGGAGACCTCTGAAGTTGAGGTCTCTGACGGCTTGGAGACCTCTGAAGTTGAGGTCTCTGACGGCTTGGAGACCTCTGAAGTTGACATCTCTGACGGCTTGGAGACCTCTGATGGTGTTGGGATATGTGAAGGTCTGGAGACCTCTGATGGTGTTGGGATCTGTGAAGGTCTGGAGACCTCTGATGGTGTTGTGATCTGTGAAGGTCTGGAGACCTCTGATGGTGTTGGGATCTGTGAAGGTCTGGAGACCTCTGATGGTGTTGGGATCTGTAAAGGTCTGGAGACCTCTGATGGTGTTGGGATCTGTGATGGCTTGTTGACTTCTGCTTGCTTAGAGGAGTCTTTTTTGGTCGAAACTTTGTGATAATCCACTTTTGAACCAAGGTTCAACTCCAAAGTTAGATTTACAATGTGATCCTGCAGTTTCTTTACTAATTCCTGCTGTTCCTCGAATTTAGTATGAAGTTCATGGTAAGTTTTAAGCTGGTCCTCACATTTCAGTCTAAGCTGCCGTTCCTCTATCAAAGCTGCTGACAGTTTTTCACCATTCAATATATTTTTTTCAGCTTGCTTCTTCAGGAAATTAAGCTCATTAAGGACCTCCAAATCTACTGCTTTCTCCTGTTCTTTCTCTTTCTGTTCACATTTCACTTTCATGCTACGTTCATTTTCTAACATTTCTTCAAGTTCTTTGATCTTTTGCAGGTAGGCTGTGCATTGAACTTGAATTGTGATCCTTTGTTTTCTCTCCTCATCAAGAACATCTGTTTTATTTTTAAGCTGCTTTTTTAGGTCATCCACCTGCTCCATGAGATTGTTGATATGACTTGTAGCCTGCTCGATGTACATTGGGTTGTGTGCCGTCAGAGTTGAGGCATTTTGGTTCCGTCTACACCTCCTGATAGCGCGTTGAGAGCGAGGGGTTTCAGGCTCAGAGGAGGCTTGTGTGCTTTGGTTTTGGGGTTGGAGAGGCATTGGCTGGTGGTATGAGTGATGTGGCATTGGAGCCTTTGTGGTCAAAGGCAGGGGATAGTAAGCTGGATGAGGGTTACATGGTTGTTGGTTTACTGTTGAGTTGAAAGTTTTGGGGTCAGCAGGATTTGATTTTGGTAAAAGGCTTGTTACAGATGATTCAGAAAGAGCTTTGAGAAAACCAGAATAATCAAATTTAACAATCTGAGATGGTCCTGGCTTGGCTTCAACCGAAGGAACATTCTCAACTTTAGCAGGTAGAGATGTTTCCTGCTGGGCTTCAACCGAAGGAAACTTCTTAACTTTAGCAGGTAGAGATGTTTCCTGCTGGGCTTCAACCGAAGGAAACTTCTTAACTTTAGCAGGTAGAGATGTTTCCTGCTGGGCTTCAACCGAAGAAAACTTCTTAATTTTAGCAGGTAGAGATGTTTCCTGCTGGGCTTCAACTGAAGGAAACTTCTTAACTTTAGCAGGTAGAGATGTTTCCTGCTGGGCTTCAACTGAAGAAAACTTCTTAACTTTAGCAGGTAGAGATATTTCCTGCTGGGCTTCAACTGAAGGAAACTTCTTAACTTTAGCAGGTAGAGATGTTTCCTGCTGGGCTTCAACTGAAGAAAACTTCTTAATTTTAGCGGGTAGAGATGTTTCCTGCTGGGTTTCAACTGAAGGAAACTTCTTAACTTTAGCAGGTAGAGATGTTTCCTGCTGGGCTTCAACTGAAGGAAATTTCTTAACTTTAGCAGGTAAAGATGTTTCCTGCTGGGCTTCCATTGAGGGGGACATATCAAGGCCAGTTGAAATATTTTCTTGCCCCTTGGTTGCAGATTCAGTCAAAGTTTCCTCTTCATGACTCATGGGGAAAATAATTGCATTGTAGTCGACTTCGTTGTTCAGGTCAACAATTTCTAACCATGAAAGTTTGGCTTCAAAGGCTTTCTGTTCACTAACAATCTGTTGGTGCTCCATCTCTAACTTACAACAAATTGTCTTTTCTAACTGAAAAGCAGTAAAATGTGGGATAAATATCTCGCTGATGTCAGCTAAGACGAACAAGCTCTGTCAAAAGAGGTCTGTCTCGAACAAAGGCTGGAGAATGTCTGGAACAGAATTATGCCTGCTATCTATTCTGATTATTCCTTGTGATGTCATCAGCTCTGATGTCAGTTAGTTTCTGCTGAACATTCCATTTCAACTGTCAAATGGGCGGAGCCAAAGAAAGTAAACATTTTATGAGTTATTTAAATTTGTCCTTCATGTAATGAACATTGAAATGCATGTAGAATTCTTTGATTTCAGCAAACTTCCGCTAAAGCTTCATCGTCTTTGAGCTTTAACTACTTTAGCATACTTTCAGCTAGAAACACCATTCAACTTTTAAAATGTTTCTGTGTCTTTCTGCTATTACTCTTTAACTCGGCTTTTTGCCAACTTTTACAGTTTTGCTTCAGTGAAGCTTCAAACTTTAAAAGAAAAATTTTAAGATTTTCAGATTTATAATGGAAGTCTATGGACGGAATTCTTCAACTGCTAGAGTGCATGCTCTAGCTTTTGAGCAGTTCTGGTTTTTCCGAACAAATTCTTCTCAGTCCCTCATTTTTAACTCAATTAAAATAAATTATACA
Organism: Cyprinodon tularosa; assembly: GCF_016077235.1. Taxonomy (NCBI): domain Eukaryota; kingdom Metazoa; phylum Chordata; class Actinopteri; order Cyprinodontiformes; family Cyprinodontidae; genus Cyprinodon; species Cyprinodon tularosa. Next base: position 1,183,999 of record NW_024038781.1, read on the forward strand.
TCAAAACGTAGGGATTTTTGTCAGGATTCAGGAAATATAACCCTCATTTGTGTGGCATTTACAGTTTTCCGACAGTTTGGCCCAGACCACGAAGAAGTCCACACTTCCCCAATAGAAATCCAATGAGAGACTTTCCAAAAATCACAGACAAAATCCAAAATGATACATATTTTCGTATCGCTCCCATTTCTTAACCATTTGATGTACTAACATGAATCTTGGTATAGAACGTCTTCAGACCCTTCTAGCACTCACATTAAAAGAATTTTTTCAATATCATTTATGGTTTAGCTGTTTAGCTGACTTGTTCGGGCATAGGAAAACGTTCATTCTGAGAAAAATCCTCATACTCAGAAAAAACACATTTTTACATCGTCACCGTGGCCAAATAATTTTTAGTAGGAACATGAAAGTTGGCACAGTCGAAGCCGAAGGATGGCTGACGCCAACAGTGAAATCACTTTTTAGATACCTTTTACGGTTTTGGCTCAACGCTCGTTTGTTCGGAGGGGAAGTTTTGCTTTTGAGAGCTCTGCTCTACCATGGAGCTGCATGTTATTTAATGAGACCAGCAGGAGTGATAAACCTTTTTATTTCTCCTTCCCATTAAGGTTGTGAATGAGCTACAGCCATGAAAGTTACCCCAATTGGAGACAAAGGATAGCTGTCGCTTAGACTGAAAGAATTTTTTAGATACCATTTATGGTTTGTCTTTAGCACTCGTTTGTTCGGAGCTGATTTTCCCATTCAAAAAAGCCTGAGAGGAAAGGAACGAAAGTGAAGCGCGTTTCTCTCTTTCACTGACAGGCTCGTTAAGCGTTGTCAAGGTAACCAAGCTTCAAAGGGATTTTACCTCTGCCACTTTAAACAGCACATTTTAATCTAATAGAGGGAGACAACACTGATTTAACATTTGGAAATGGATACAATATGACTACTGGCCATGACCCTTCCCTTCACACGCAACCCTGATAGACTTTCAAAATAAGACTCCGGGGACCCTTCAAAATAAAAGCCCCTACATTAAACTCATTTTTTTCCCAGCATATGGCTCAACATTATGACCCAAACTCAACCACTTTTTTAAAAATGAGACTAGGTGGTTTTCAAAACACACCCCACAGAAAATTTCAAAATAAAAGCCTCCCATTGCCACTTTATCTACTGCCCTAATAACAAGGGAAAAGAGTGATTTAACGATTGGAAAGTCATCAAGTATCACTGCTGGGTCTGACCCTTTTCTCAACACACAACCCTGCTAGACTTTCAAAATAAGACTCCAGTGACCCTACACAATAAAAGCCTCTATATTATACTTGCGTATTAATTGATGCAAATGGCTCAGCATTATGACCCAAACTCTACCAGCTTGTTTCTATTAGACTCTAGGGACCTTTTCAAAACATACCCCAGAGCAAATTTCACAATAAAAGTCTCCCATTTACACTCTAATACAGTATCTATTCACCCAATAACATGGAAAACCAGTGATTTCATATTTAGAAATGGATTCTATATCACTGCTGGGCATGACCCTTCCCTTGACACACATCCATGATAGACTTTCGAAATAAGACTAAAGGGACTCTACAAAGTAAAAGCCTCTTCCTTACACACACTCATTCATTGTGCCGTATGGCTCGTACCTATGACCCAAACTCAACCAATTTCTTCAAATTACACTACCAAGGCCCGTTGACCACACACCTCAGTGCACATTTCTTAATAAGGCTCTAAGATTTACACTGTAATAAAGCATCTGCTAACGTCGTAACATGCAGCCTAAGCCTGCCAACAGTGCTTTCACAACGACAGCGGCTCATAACATGCAGGTTAGTTTTTTTTTGATAAATTCAGCTCCTTAAGTGGTATTAGCTCTCTTTCTATAAGCTTCTCTCTCTGTCCTTCCTCTGCTTGTCATGGTCGGTCTTGCACATAGGTTTGTAGATTTTCAATCCTCTAAAGAGTACGCTGTTTTCTTTATGCTGATCAACCAACACATTTTAAATCATTTCAAATTGTTGTGCCAAGTCTTGACATTTCCACAATTTCTAAATTTTGATACTTATTCAATACCATCTTCCTCAACATTTTACTTCCCATCCTTGAGCTACTCATATTTTCTTCAACCAGATAAGATTCAAGTTTTTCTTTGTAATTTCTTTTCTGATTCAGCTAATTTTATACTTTTCAGCTTCTAAGATGAGTTTGTTTCTGCCATTTTACTGCCAAATGATTCTACCCTACAAAATCTTCAGATGATTCAACTGTTTTCTGCAGTTTGAAGTTTCTGATGACTTCCTATCACATTTTCATATGTTCTTCAGGTAATTTCAGCTTTTTTCATTCAGCAAAAGCATTCCCACTTGCTGTTTCTCTGAAACAGCTTTTTCTAGTTTAAATTTGTCCTTCATGTAAAAAAACTGAACATAAATACAAAAATGATTTATTACATAAAAAAATTATTATATGAGCCTGAGTTATTTCTAAGAGTTGAATACAATTATTTTAGAATTTAAAAGATGAATTCATGCTCCAGCTCTGAAGCACACAATGAACAATTTATAATGTCACACATCCATCAAAGTCAGTTTCCTCCTTTTTTAGAAGTGGGCTAGCAGGACTGCAAAGGAATATAAAACTAACAAAAATATAGCATTGGTCAGATAGATACACAATTCAGCATTACTTCTTTTTTTAACCAGAAATGTAAGAGAAAACACATGTCCAGCTGTTTGTTTTTTTTAGACGGTCAGTCTAAGATGAATCAGATTTATTGGCCCCTTTTTCTGCAAAAATAGAGTTCACACTTACAATCTTACCCAATAATTAATAGGTAATTAATTGGGTCAGGTTTATGCATAAAAAGTTTGTATTCTGAATGTGACCGGAGTTTTTCTTTAACAGTTGCAGAACTGGAAAACGCTGAAATGGAGTTCTTTCAAAAGCGAAGTTACACGCATTGGCGTAGGTTTGCATAGGGACCATAGGAACATGTCCCTATCAAAATTTTGGACCGACCTACTTGTCCCTGGCATCAATTACATGTGAATAACATGTTTATAATTTACAATACAGTATTGTTGCAGCAGTAGAGGAGTTTTGGATGCAGAATATTGACAGACGAAAAAAATGTTTTATCTAAAATTTCAATATTAGTAAAATTCCTGCTCTAAGTGGGTCGCTGTGTGAGCTTAAGACATGTTTTAGAGTCTCTATACTCCAGTTAACGATTAACTGATTACTAAATTTGTTGACATTATTTCAATAATTGTAAAGTAAGGTTAATATATGAAATGCTCAGTGTCAGTTCCTCTTCTAGTTCCAGGGCACATTTAAATACAATGCATTTATTTGGCGCCCCTTGAATCTAATATTTCGCTTTGTTTCATGATACAAAGAGAACATCTAAAAGAGCGGGTTTTACCTCTATTTACCTCTGCACAATTCTATATCTATATCAAAATACAAAAAAAGTATAAATCCAAATATAACAGACATATTTAGACTATATTCTGTTGAATAGGCACAGATTTACCAACTGCCTAAGTCGCTGGTAATTTCAAATGCAAACCTTTTCAAAGTGGAAAAAAGTCCTAATTCCTCATTCATCAGAACCACTTAAGCTTCAGTCATTGATAAACAGCACCTAGTGTGTGTATTGCCTATAAAATTTGTATAAATGTAGCAAGAAATGCTGCTTTTCTCTTTAAATGAAATACACCCTGATTTTCCCATCAAGCATAAAAAAACAAGCATGCATATTTTTGCATTGGGCCAATGACATCAGACCAATAGTGTCCCTACCAAAGTTTAAATCAAACCTACGCCCTTGTCTTTAGTGTCTTTAAATTAAGAAATAAATCATCACTTCAACCATATGTTGGGTATGCTAGTAAATCCATAGCAGAACCCCTGAATTAAGTCCAACCAGGCCTGGATCAAATCAGATTTGACCAGTGTCAGCAAAAAGACCCAAAAGAAATGGAAAATGATTTTTTAAGAATTTTTTTAAACTAAAGAAAATGTAGATTTACTTAAATGAACTGGTATTTAGTTCTTAGTTAACAGATACACACGGACAAGAGTATGTGTTCCCCTCGTTTTAAAAGAAAAACCCACAATGATCACAGAAATGACTTGAACCTGATAAACAAAAAATATTATTTGAAAATTAATACATTAAGATCAGACTTATATTTTGTTGCACAACCTTTTGAGGCAGCTACTCCACTGCAAATAATTCAATTCATGTAATTGTCAATGAGACTTAAGCTTATATTTTGGCCAACTCCTTGTTGATTTTGGCCCACTCCTCATGAGCAAACTGCACCAGTTGTCTCAAGTTTGAAGGCTGCCTTTTTCCAGATGGCATCTTTCAGCTCCTTTCAAAGATGCCCTATAGGATTTGGACCAGAGCTCATAGAACGCCACTATAGAATAGATTTCCTCTTATTCATCCTTGGGTGTTTTTAACTGTGTGTTTTTGGTCATTATTCTGTAGTAAGACTTATGATCTGTGACTGAGACGAAGCTTTTCGACATTGGGGAGCATAGTTCTCTCCAGAATCCCTTGATATTCTTGAGATTTGATTGTATCCTGGAGAGATTTGAAGCAAAGCAACCACAGAGCATGCTAGAGCCTCCTCCATGTATCACAGTAGGGACAATGTTCTTATCTTGATCCATCTATCTTCTCTAGTGGTGGGGCTGGTGCCTTTCTCCATTAGTCTATGGGCAAGAGACAGGGAACACCCTGGACAGGTCACCAGCCTGTCGCAGGGCAAAACAATTCAATTCAATTCAGTTTATTTATATAGCGCCAAATTCACAACACATGTCATCTCAAGGCACTTTACAGTTCAACCAGATCATACAGTCAAATTGATACAAAGTTTTCTATCTAAGGAAAACCAGTTGATTGCATTGACTCATTGACTCAAATACAATCCCCCACACTAAGCATGCTTGTAGCGACAGTGGAGAGGAAAAACTCCCTTTTAACAGGAAGAAACCTCCAGCAGAACCAGGCTCAGTGTGAGCGGCCATCTGCCGAGGCCAACTGGGGTTCAAGGAGACAGAAGCAGAGATACAAAAAGCAGCTGTAAAAGGCGGCCCCGTCCAGGAAACACACAGCCAGGCAGACGAGCTCCAAGGCAGCTCCCATGCCAGAGGACGAAGAGAGCACATCCACTCAGTCACGGTCAGAGAAACAGGACCACACTGGTAAACAGGCCGATCTCCAACATCTATTAACAAGGGTGTTGATAGAAGCAGCACAGCTGATGTTTTTTTCCAGGATGACGTCACAGCCAAACAGGAACAGACGAGGCAAAGCTACTCTGAGGAAAAGCAGAGAGAGCAGAAGGTTAGAGATTGAACTAACAGATTCTGCAGAATAGGAGAACAGAGAGAGAATGAAGCAGAATGATGAAATGGGGGTCCCTATGTCCTCCAAAAGTCTAAGCCTATAGCAGCATAACTATAGAGATAGCTCAGGATAACCTGAGCCACCCTAACTATAAGCTTTATCAAAAATGAAAGTTTTAAGCCTAGCCTTAAAAGTAGACAGGGTGTCTGCCTCACGGACTAAAACTGGTAGTTGGTTCCACAGGAGAGGAGCCTGATAACTAAAAGATCTGCCTCCCATTCTACTTTTAGAAATTCTAGGAACCACTAGTAAACCTGCAGAATGAGAGCGAAGTGCTCTGTTAGGAACATAAGGAACAATCAGATCTCTGATATAAGATGGAGCTTGGCCATTTAAGGCTTTATATGTGAGAAGGAGGATTTTAAATTCTATTCTTGATTTAACAGGAAGCCAATGAAGAGAAGCCAGGATAGGCGAGATATGATCTCTCTTTTTCCTTTTCATTAGAACTCTGGCTGCAGCATTTTGGATCAGCTGAAGGCTTTTAACTACAGTTTGTGGACTTCCTGATAGTAAAGAATTACAATAGTCCAGAGACAAACAACAATGCATGCACACACCTAAAGACAGTTAGAGACAACAATTAACAGTCATGTTTTTGGACTGTAGGAGGAACCCAGAAAACATGCAAACTCCATGCAGAAAGCCCCAAGGCCGGGAATCGAACCCGCAACCTTCTTGCTGCAAGGTTTTTAATCATGCAGTTTGGAAAATTCATGTCTTTTGACTTTTTATTTTTTAAACAATGGTGTCCTTGGTCATCTCACTTTAAGTCCACTTTTGCTTAAACATCTACATATGGTTTTAGCTGACACTGATGTTCCTTGAGCTTGGAGTTCAACATTAATCACTGCAGAAGTGTTTCTGGACTCATTTGTTACCACTTGTAGTAAACTTTAAATGGTATTCATTTTGCATCAAAGGTTGGCTTCAGTCCCATGGATCTCTGAATAAAAATATGTGCAACTGTAGTTACAGAAACATTAAAATGCTTAGACATGGTCTGATAGCCTTTACCTTTAACATGCATGTCTAAAATTTTCTTTTTAATCTGTTAAGATAACCCTTTCCTTCACTTCTCTGGTCCATGTTTTATGTCACCAACCAGCACAGTAACTACCTTTAGCCCTATATATAGGCCCACTGACTAATTACGAGATTGTAGACATCTGTGATGCTAATTAGTGGACACACCTTGATTCAGCATGTCCTTTTGGTCACATTATTTTGTGTCTTTTCTAAAGGTTCCATCATTTTCTTCATGGACTGTTTCATTAGTTTATTTTAATCATTCTATTAAAGCATCTTTGAAAAGCAATCTGTGACTTTCATTTGTTAATTTTCATAGAATCTTTGCTTATTTCTTTGATCAGATTTAAGGTATTCCTGTAACCATGGTGGGGTTTTATTCCATTAAAGCTACAGTGTGTAATAATTACAGGGATATACAGTCAGAAATGTAATATATTATACATAACTATGTTATTTATCATCATCTACGAGCTCAGCCTCTTAACCTTAATATTTTCGTTGCCTTAGAATTCGTTATTTATAATTACATAGGAGCGGGTCTCGCAGCCATGGAGGCAGACATCTTTGCGCTACGGCAGCGCAGAGCCAACAAACCAGCGATTGCGAGATCGCCAAAACGTCACAACGATGTAGAAAAAATAACGGGTATATTTATTATCTTAAGTCTACATGAAATCTATACCCTACACAGACTAATGAAATACTATCTGTAAAATTATCTATGTAAACAAACCTCATCACTTGAGAAGGTAGGTGATGCGGACGTTGTGGAAGACATTTTGTCCCGTAACGCTCGCCGTACTGTTGGGGGGGGAGAAGCGGTGGGGGGGAGATGTTCATGTTGCTGCAGTCTGCAGTCTGACCGCTAGATGTCGCTAAAAGTTACACACTGTAGCTTTAAGTGAGGGGTTAACAAAAATTTTGTCCACATGTGTTTGAGCAATGACACAGAAAAGAACTGCTGAGTTGATTTGCTTAATGAAGTGAAGCTCTTGGCTATGGTCATAAAAAAATCAGCCAGTAGATGTTTTGTTTGGGCTCTCAGGGTTGAGCATTGGTATTGCACCCCTGTGATGAACAACTTAATACATGCACTCATTAAGCCTACGCTTCCAAGTGTATTAAGGCATAGGGCTCCTAATTAAAAGCCTTCAGAAGTTGCTCCATGTGAATGCATTTTTAGCCCAGAGCCATTATCTGCAATTGAGGTCAGATTTCTATACATGACCTTGTTGGTAAAGGGAACATAAATGCAGCTTAGTAAGCAATTTTGCTTTACTAAATGGAGAAAGGTCCATACACAAAGTATAAGGACTTATGGAACACAGTCTTGTCTTCATACTCAATCCCATGGCAGCTCCAAAACATATATTTGTTCTTTTCTGTAAATCTTTGTGTCATTTGGACTGTAGATTTGCAACTAAAATTCTATAGATTTTTACAATATCTTTGTTGGTTGCCAAAAATGAGCAGCTTATTCATTAGTTTGAATTACCCCTATTGTGTTAATGGTCTGATCAGCCAGTGTATATATATATATATATATATATATATATATATATATATATATATATATATATATATATATATATATATATATATATATATCTCAACATACAGAGGATCCACTATGGTTGTCCAGTTATATGTTGCTCCATGATGCTTGTAGTGGTGTAGAATTTTAATTTCCTAATTTTTTGCAATGTTAGGTTAAAATATCACAATGATAATATCAGTTGTGAATAACTTTATTTTTCCTTAACAAAGTTTTTCATCTCCTTTTGGATGGTATCGCCACCAATCCTTGAATATTCATATATATATATATATATATATATATATATATATATATATATATATATATATATATATATATATATATATATATATATATATATATATGTGGGCATTAACATTCATTTTTTTTCTGTGTTGTTATGCTTTTCCCGCTTTTTTAACAAAAAAAAATGTGGGTTTTTTTTCCCTTTCTTTTCTTCTTACACTTCCTTTTTTTCAGGTTACATTCTGCAGTACTCGGAGGACAATAGCGAGCAATGGGGCAGTTTTCCCATCAGCCCCAGTGAGCGATCTTACCGTCTGGAGAATCTGAAGTGCGGCACATGGTACAAATTTACCCTGACAGCCCAGAACGCCGTGGGTCCAGGACGCATCAGTGAGATCATTGAGGCAAAGACTCATGGGAAAGGTGAACAGTGTTATACTCCTAAATTCTCCACAGTTTATTTCTCCCCTAATTAATCATTTGTCATAAAAAGGATGTACCATCTCAGTATATACTGTATAATTTTGTTTCCCCTTTCAGTTGTTATAGATTTACAAATATTTAAATCTAATATATTACATATATAGTTAAATATAGATATAATACTTATTATAATAGTTTAATACATTTAAAACTTTATGCTGATTAGGCTTATTTTTTTTTTTTTTTTTTTTTTCTCAGAGCCACAATTTGCCAAAGAACATGAAATCTTCACCAGCATCAACTCCTCCAGGGCCAGGCTCAACCTGGCCGGCTGGAACAATGGAGGCTGTCCGATCACCTCCTTCATCCTGGAGTACAGAGCAGTGGATTCAGCCACATGGACCACAGCCCAGCGCACCTCGCTCACCAAGAGCTACATCCTGTACGACCTACAAGAGGCCACATGGTACGAGCTGCAGATGAAGGTCACCAACAGCGCCGGCTCAGCGGAGAAACGGGTCACCTTCGCTACTCTAAATGCAGATGGAAGTGAGTCAGGAGGAAAGTTTATGTTTGTGGTTCAACATCTTTTCTTTAATTTTAAGTACTAAAAATGTTTCTCTGAAGGTTGGAAAAATAATAGACCTAACAGTTTTGCTGTACTACATCCATTGACCTGTGGGGGAATTAATTCATTAGAATACAGCGGAAGTCGGCAACCTTTTTTAGGCTTAGCGGCACTTCAGGAATCATGAGAAGGGCTACCTATGCTGAACTATGAACTGGAGGAGTCAGCATTCACTTAAACGTCATGCATAATAAACAAAAACATACAAACATAATAAAAATTCAAACATATTTTATTGTTTCTTTTAATTTCTAATTTTCTTTTAGACAGTGTCATTCTTAAATCTCTATAAAGGCAAGTGTTATTTAAAAGGAACAAAATAAAATAAAATGTCAAACTTTGCCTCCTGGTGACTTGTGCTGTTTCCAGGAGAAGCAAAGGGCATCGGGTGGAGCCGCATTGGTGACCCCTGGAGTGGAGGTTATTGCTTAAGAATAAACTAGGGAACAAATATAAGCTTATGGGTGACAAACTAATTATTTAAACAATTATTTTGGGGAAAGTTATATTCATTTGAGAAAACAAAACATTTTCTTCATTAAAAAAAAAAACACTTTTTGGGAGAAGTAGTAATAAAAACTTATTAAAAACAGCAGTAAACTACTGTACTAACAGAAACCTCTCATAAACAGTAATCATAGCTAGGGAGCATCTTTTTCAGTGTAAAGTATGAAGTTTGCAGTGTTAGCATGTTTAATGTTAACCTGAAAAGGTTTTCTGGAGCAGTGCAGCCAAGATGGAGGCTTTAAAATCCAAGATGTTCAGTTTGAGTCTAATTTATAAACCAATAACAGGTTTAGAGTTGTTGTTTTATAGCAAACATCTCTGCAGCTTCTTCTTAAGTGTGTAAGGAACATTTGCGTGGCCCTGAGATGCTCTACAGGCCATTAGGTTGCTTTATGTGCCTTTTAGGACCACAGTTTGTTTTAGTCTAGCTAGAAAGAACTGTGTAGCCCATAAGCGTCGTTACACCTATTTAAGGGTGGCTTCAGTCACCCTTTCTTTGGCATTAGCCACCCTATAATTATTTTGCGATTTAAAAAAAAATATATATTTTTTTTCTGTATTTATTTTTTCCTCATATTTTCCCAAAACAAATGCAGTAAAGCACCGAATATAGGCCATAAAGAAGACAAGTTAATCTGAACAATCATAGGCGTAACTTCCTTAAGGACTGGTGTGGACATGTCCCCACCAATATTTTGTACACGTATTTTGCTTTCGGTGCTGTGTATATCTGATTAAAACCCCATTCATGCCGCTCCTCAGAAAGAAAATAAAAAAAGTTCTCCCCGCTGCTCACCGTCCACAAACCCCGACAAAAACTCAGAAAAAAGAATCTGTTGCCTCTCGCTTTCTCCCCATCACCCCCCTCCGCCCTCTCCCCATAACATTTGAATTGAAGATATCCGCGGGTGACGGGTCGGGTTCGGTAGTCATCCTAACGGGTTCGGGCGGGTGCGGGTTGGTAAAACTCGACCCATGCAGGTCTCTAAGCTACACTACATTCAGTATCGTTGCCATAGAAACAGACAACAGCGCCAATATATCAGAATTATACTAAAACACACGCAAATAATTTCCCAAATAAAAAACAGGACTTTCAGTCCATTACAGTTTTCCGTTTTTAGAGGGTTGTTTATTTTGCGTTTATTAAGTGATGGCTGTGGTATATTAGCTTTCACTGCTATAAGCTTTCGCAGCACTGATTGATTAATTTAAACACCTGCTCTACTGATGGTCTATCGGAGTTGGTGTTTAGGTTGAACATAAAGAACACCTTTTATTTGAAGCTTCTTGTAGCTACTGTTTTAATCCCGGCTTTACTTAAAACTTTTTCCTGACTTTGATAGTGTTGCCATTCAGTAGCAAGCACTGCGCCCCTTTTTCTTTTATATGTACAGGTACATTTAAGATTTAGCGTGTTATGTTGACAACTCATGAGCAAGCTGCTTTTTGCAATCTAGCAGGAAGGTAAGGATAGGATCTTGCAGGTGTGACGTCACTCTGCAGGGGGTCCAAAGATAAAAGATTTAAACAATTTTGGCATTGGAATTTCAGATTTAAGGGAGTTAGAAAGTTCACTTAGTAAAAGTGCAAACAATAAATCTGATTACCGATTACTTTTAAGCTGGTTGAACATACTGTGACAGACTGGTGACCTGTCCAGGGTGATCCCACCTCTCACCCAGAACGTGGCTAGAGATATGCACCAGCACCTTCTGATCCCACTGAGGGATAAGGTTAAAGAAAATGGATGGTTGAACATAGTCCGCTGATTCTATCAAATCAGTATTGATACCCTCAGGGGCGGATTTAGGAAATTTGGGGCCCTAGGCAAAGACAGGCAGGGGGCCCCCTGAGAAGTAAACCCATAAAACAGACCCATTCTACAGATAGAGAAATGTTAATAGAATAGACATCCATTATTTGTTCTAGGTTTTGTCCCTCTCTTCTTGTCCCTTTTTCCTCTCTATTTATCAGCGTTCTGATGGCATTTTAGCCAAAGGATTTTTATCAAAAACATAATGTGCACAAATAAGGATTAGTTGTATTAACCATACTGGAAACAGAGTTTTATGGGGCCCCCAGGAACTTGGGGCCCTAGGCAACTGCCTAGTATTGCCTAATGGTAAATCCCCCCCTGGATACCCTGCTGGTGGATGTTCTTGACAGAAAGACGGAGTTGCTTAATCATATTCTGCTTAAGGCCCCATAAGATCTTGTCCGAGTCCTGGTTTAAAAGTAAATTAATTTTAAAAAGTGACCCAAAATTGACTGTCAATAAATGTTCTACAAAATTGATATATTTATTTGATTTCTTTGATTTGTACTGTCTGTTTAGATTTATGTGATATTTTTTGCACAAAATATATGAGTGAATATTGTAACAGTTATGTTTTCAACTGTAAGCATTAAATTGATAAATGTAATTCGCATTTTTTTGGCTTTATCCTTTCCAACAAAAAAAAAAAGGCGTCGCGCAGGTAGCTCCCTTTCCTTATGAGCCGTCCCCAACAACTTTCAACACAAAGTTACACCCTTGTCTTAGACAACGCCTTAGCAGGTGCACTGAAAAAATTTGGCGCGTGCTATGCGCGCGCATTATCTTCTAGGGGCTGAGCCACCCTTGTCTCTTAAACCTAGAGACGCCCCTGTAGCCTGTCAAGAATGATAGCAGCTGGATGTCCACTCCAAATACTGTGCTTGTTTCTGGTTAGAGTTCTTTTTTTTTTCAGAATTGTGGGTATATGTGGACGCTGTTGTCACTTTGACAGTGAATCAATAGCTCTTTCCTGCTTCTCAGGCAGAAGCAGTCGACATGACCTGTTAATTTACATATACAATTCATCAGAAATTCACTATAAATTCATCTTAAATCATATTTAGGAGAAAAATAAATGAAATAGAGTTTTACACCCCTTTTTGTTTCTCTTTCAAAGGTACGCATAATAATTTGACTTTTATCATTGTTTCCCGGTAACATCAATACAGGAGGACCAGAATGCCACTTTGTGGAGGGCACATGTCTAGATTTTTTCTGTGTGCAAAACAAACCCCCATAACAAAAACCAGGCCACTTTCATAGATTTTCCAGTTCTAACATAAAAAAAGTCTAATTTCCAGCTGATGACTCCTTTAACTCGGTTCTGTTGTTACCAGAAAGAAACACATTCAGCAGCTGCTTTATTAGGAGCACCTGCTAAATTGCTTGTTAAACAGAAAAGAAACCCTGTTACCAGTCCTGTGAGCCATTAAAACTTTGGTTTTGATAGTTTGCCTTATTATCTAGCAAATCCTTCATCTTATAGCAACATGCAAATAGTGCACTACACTGAACTATGAACAAGGGGAGAATTCATGGTATCTGCAGAGCGTAATAAAGACTAGATATTATTTAAAGATCCAGGGAAGATTAGCTTCAAAATTGCGCATAAAATCCATGAATGTGGAAAATTACTGATCAAAGCTCATTTCCCAGGAGTCTTTAATCCTTATGATCCTTCACTTTGTTATCTTAAACCTTTTCCTCCTTTCTGCACACAACAACACTGAGACTTTACTGTTTAGCTTCTCAGTGGATCAGTGAACCTTTCATGAGTCCATTACTGAGGTTTATAAAGATTTCAATGAAGAGATGTTTAAAGATAGCTTCAAAGGTCAACATAGAACATATCTAATTCTGTTCATTTGTGTCAAGGTACCATCCCTCCTCTGCTGAAGACAGGAGATCCCATCTCAGACAACATGTCAGGCAGCGGAGGTCTGAAGATGGTGGTGACCATCACCTCTGTTCTTGTGGTGGCTGTGCTGGTTTTTATAATGCTAATGGTGCTAAAGAGGAGACGGAGGGAGCAGAGGCTCAAAAGACTCAGAGGTACGTTCAAAGTATTTACTTTGTACCAGTTAAAACCAGGGTTCCTACGCAGTTTTAAAAAGTCTGGAAAAGTAATAAATTTTTCAACATCTAATTCATCTTATTGAGCTTTCACAAATAGAATAAATGTGTCAGAAATGCAATTGTTTCTGTAATTTGCGTTTAGTTTAGGATAACAAATAAAAAAGACGAAGCACACTGCTACATTGGAAAGAAACAGCAGTAAATACAAAAGTAAGTGTGAATTGTTAAGAAAGTTTGAATGTCTTTTAATGTTTCCAAGGCGCTAATAGATTTAAGACGTCTTTAAGCAGGAGGAGTTATCAGTGCTTGTAAAGTATTCCCAGTTCTGTACCTTCACAGCTCTGACGGGGCTATATATTGCATTAACCACCTCTTTGCTGACTTCACAGATGCCAAAAGCCTGGCAGAAATGCTGATGAGGTATGTATTCCTAATTTTGATTTGTGCACGCTCATTTGCTTTCAGACAGAGCATAAATCATACTGCAAGCCAGAGTTAAAGCTCCTTTCAGTAAAAAAAATCAAATATATTGTGTTGGTGGTCCTTTCGCATTCATTCAGCTTCTTATCAGCTTAAGTGGAACTGAGTTTGCATTTCCGCAGGACAAAAGTCATGCGGCTGAGGCTCTTTATTTCTCTCTCTACAGTAAGAACACACGGACGCCAGACACGGTAAACAAGCAGCAGCAGACCCTGAGAATGCACATAGACATCCCTAGAGCCCAGCTCCTCATTGAAGAGCGGGACACAATGGAAACAATCGGTAAAATGCTCAGGGTGAACCCAGTGTCAGACACCTCATGATCCATTCTCACAGTTTCCTAAACCCTCCCTCTTCTCTCCTAGATGACAGATCCACTGTGCTGCTTACAGACAATGATTTTGGGGAGACTAATAAGCAGAAGTCTTCCACAGTGACCCATACAGTCCACTACCAGTCTCTGTCCCAGGCCACTGGGCCCCTGGTAGATGTATCCGATGCCAGGCCTGGAACCAGTGAGTCCCACCACCGTCAGTGATCAAAATTTATTTCCTTTACTACTAACAATGTGTTGTTGTGTTTAAGTGGCATTAACATAAATGTTGTAAGAAAAATGCTGTTATTTTGTTCTGTTTGGTCTTTGGAAGCTTAATGCTTTTTATAGTGCCTTGCTAAAGTTTTTTATCCCTAAAATCCCTTGTGTTTAACTTGAAATTTACAAAATGGACCCAGTATTTGTCAACTGGTTTAAAAACAGAAATATATTTTAGCGTTTGCATTTAATCCCTTTAGTTTGACACTCATACAATGAGGTTCAGTCAAATGCCTTCAGAAGTTGCATAACTGGTAAACTACCGGTGTGTTAATCTGAGTATAAGTATGGCCAAAGGGCCACAGAGGTTTTTTTAGAAAACATTAATTAACTAGAAAAACAATCTGAGAGCGCAGACCATCAACAAGATGCACATTTTGCCCCAAATTATCATTTACACTTATCGCCTAAAACTCACACATAATCTGGATCATTACCACATTTAAACCAATTGTTCCTTGGCAGGAGGCACACCTCATAAAATGTATTCATAGGTTTTAAATTGCACCTGCTAACAAACCAACAAACCTCCCTTATTTGTGTTTTTTTCTTCAGTAAAATACCAAGACACTTTTTGAGTCCGATGCTGAGGCTATCAATAGTCACTGCTGCCACCCTCTGGTTTAGTGGGGAACTGCTTGTTCAGCCAAATATCTCTCAATTTTACAGAATCTTTTAAAAAATCTCCTGTATCCAAATTATAATCTGAATCATCATAAAACTGTAGTTGATTTTTCCTTGGCATGACCAACATGTTTGGTAAATATTTCATTAAAATCTGTCCATAGCTTTTCAAGATATCCTGTACACAGACAGACAGACATACAAACTCTCCTAAAGAAAACGAACCTCCTTGGCGGAGCTAATAAACAGCATCATATAGACCTAAAACCACTGGAGTCAGGTCAGGTAGAGAGTTGTGGAGATGTTTGGAGCTGAGTTAGGTTATAAGGCTGGTGAATGGCAGCAGGATTTAGAGAGTAATCAAAACATGTAGTGTACAGTAACTCTAGAGAGGATCCAGAGATCCACAGCTGAACAATCTAATCCAATCTCATAAAAAAAAAGCCCAGATGAAGTGAGTTTTCCTAAAAAGTTTCTTGTGTTTAAGCTCCACTGAAGCTTAAATAATGAGGACTAATGATCCCTCTTCCACTTTTTGACACAAAGTCTTTTTAAAACCTGGAGTGACAGCATGCTGACTGGAATTCAAATCCATATTACTGATTCTTCTCGAATAATTTTGTTCAAAGCAGCAGAGGATGCACACCTCATTATTTGAACTCATAGGATGCACAGAATAATTGTAGATCTATGTGTATAGAAAGACAAACACTGGGAGAATTCATCTACTCGCACAAGAGTCTAACACAGCCTTTAAAGAGCCACATGATGGTTCATTTAGCCTGACCAATGTACTGTAAACTCACATTGCTGACTCAGAGCTCTCCTGTCTTTTTATTTAGTCCACAGCCTGCATTAGTTCATCCCTCTGTCTCTGATGACTGCTCTTCCATTTGCAGGAATCTGGCCTCAAACTTCTTTATATGGTTTTATGATTATCACCTCCTGGATTGGATAAGGCATCAACGGCACATTCACACTCTGGTCACACTGAATGAAACCAACATTTGACTTTTTTGACATAGTATAACAAATATTTGAGTCGAGAGAAAAACAAAAAAAAAGATTAACCACTTTATCATTCCAGTTAAATATCACATGTTATTTTTCTTGCATGAATATCCTGTTGGAGAAGTTCCAGGGAAGTTTTTATAGTCAAACAGACCCAGCATTGCTTGTGATAATGTTTTAAGTGGGGGTCACTTGGGAAAAGCTTCCTGACCGCAGGGCTGCTGTCTTTGCAACCTGAAGACACAGAAGCTGTTGTAACATTATTGTCCAATCAACTGGACTAATGTATTCATTAGTCCAGTTTATTATGGGCTTAGAGCTGAAAGCTATGACCTTTACAAGAAGACCAAGCAAGTGGCTTTGGAGGTAATCCAGGACCAATTCATACTCTAGAAACCTAACAGTAGGCAAATGATAGACCTAGTAGTTAAACAGTATATTCGGTAAGAAAAGTTGGTGTGTTCCTTCACATTGTAATGTAAACCAACAAAAGATGCAATAGGATAACGAATTTAGACAAAAACAAGAGTAATTAGGATTAAAGAATGAGTTCCTCAGTTTAAATGAGAATAAAACCCTGACCTTTAGAGTAAAGTGTTATAAAATAATACAGTATATCAGCTGTTACATTTGTTCCCATTCAATACCTCGTTGACTGCTCAGGTATATAACCAAAACAGGAACCAATATAGACCATCTAACTCCAGCAACAATAATACCTTTGAAGATTGTTTTGTAAAGGATCTCAGAATGAAAAAAAACTGCAGAAAAAACTTGTCAAATGAGTGATTGTGTTTGACTGGATTGAATAAACAGATAGTGCAGGCGACAGAGGTATGGTGTATTTTAATCCTGAATTGAAAGAAAAATAAAAAAAATAGATTTAGTAAATTTGACTCCTTTTTAGATTTATGACTTGAATAATACCCATTGCATGTCCAAATGACTTTTTGGTCTGTGGCTAAATTGTGCGTTTAGTTCTCTACTGAGTTACTGTTCATTCATCAAGAACTACAGTCTGATGATTTTCATCTGATTACTTTTTGCCTAATGTTAATTGAACAGAAAAAAGTGAGTTTTTTTCTACTCTCTCTCAATCCACGCTAGATCCAACTGCCAGACGCACTGCCAAAGCTGGTCCTGCTGCAGCACGGAGCCGCTATGCTAGCCAGTGGACTCTGAACCGGCCGCATCCCACCAGCTCCTCACACACCCTGACCACCGACTGGAGACTCCCCACACCGCGTGCCACTGGGTCTGTGGACAAAGAGAGTGACAGCTACAGCGTCAGTCCCTCACAGGACACAGGTGCATCATGGGACAGAACCTGTACTCCTTTATGCGCAAATTAAACTTCATAGTGCAGTTGCTTTATATTTCTTATCATTATACAGGTGCTGGTCATAAAATTAGAATATCATGAAAAAGTAGATTGATTTCAGTAATTCCATTTAAAAAGTGAAACTTGTATATTATATTCATACATTACATACAAACTCATATATTTCAGATGTTTATTTTGTTTAATTTTGATGATTACAAATGACAACAAATGAAAATCTCAAATTCATCATATCAGAAAATTAGAATATTGTGAAAAGGTTCAAAATTGATGGCCCCTGGTGCCACACTCTAATCAGCTAATTAACTCAAACCACCTGCAAAAGCCTTTAAATGGTCTTTCAGTCTAGTTCTATAGGCTACACAATCATGGGGAAGACTGCTGACTTGACAGTTGTCCAAAAGACGACCATCGACACCTTGCACAAGGAGGGCAAGACACAAAAGGTCATCGCTAAAGAGGCTGGCTGTTCACAGAGCTCAGTGTCCAAGCACATTAATAGAGAGGCGAAGGGAAGGAAAAGATGTGGTCGAAAAAAGTGTACAAGCAAGAGAGATAACCGCACCCTGGAGAGGATTGTGAAACAAAACCCCTTCAAAAATGTGGGGGAGATTCACAAAGAGTGGACTGCAGCTGGAGTGAGTGCTTCAAGAACCACCACACACAGACGTATGAAAGACATGGGTTTCTGCTGTCGCATTCCTTGTGTCAAGCCACTCTTGAACCACAGACAGCGTCAGAAGCGTCTTGCCTGGGCTAAAGAGAAACAGGACTGGACTGCTGGTGAGTGGTCCAAAGTCATGTTCTCTGATGAAAGTAAATTTTGCATTTCCTTTGGAAATCAAGGTCCCAGAGTCTGGAGGAAAAGAAGAGAGGCACTTCATCCACGTTGCTTGAAGTCCAGTGTAAAGTTTCCACAGTCAGTGATGGTTTGGGGTGCCATGTCATCTGCTGGTGTTGGTCCATTGTGTTTTCTGAGGTCCAGGGTCAACGCAGCCACATACCAGGAAGTTTTAGAGCACTTCATGCTTCCTGCAGCTGACCAACTTTTTGGAGATGCAGATTTCATTTTCCAACAGGACTTGGCACCTGCACACAGTGCCAAAGCTACCAGTACCTGGTTGAAGGACCATGGTATCCCTGTTCTAAATTGGCCAGCAAACTCTCCTGACCTTAACCCCATAGAAAATCTATGGGGTATTGTGAAGAAGAAGATGCAATACACCAGACCCAACAATTCAGAAGAGCTAAAAGCCACTATTAGAGCAACCTGGGCTATCATAACACCTGAGCAGTGCCACAGACTGATCGACTCCATGCCACGCCGCATTGCTGCAGTAATACAGGCCAAAGGAGGCCCAACTAAATACTGAGTGCTGTACATGCTCATACTTTTCATGTTCATACTTTTCAGTTGGCCAACATTTCTATAAATCCTTTGTTTTTATTGGTCTTCAGTAATATTCTAATTTTCTGATATGATGAATTTGAGATTTTCATTTGTTGTCATTTGTAATCATCAAAATTAAACAAAATAAACATCTGAAATATATGAGTTTGTATGTAATGTATGAATATAATATACAAGTTTCACTTTTTAAATGGAATTACTGAAATCAATCTACTTTTTCATGATATTCTAATTTTATGACCAGCACCTGTATATCTATCTTAAACTCATGCTATGTATCTTTTTTGATGTGCCCATTAGAAACACAAAATACTAACAGAAAATATCACATCAAATTCCATCGCCTAATTTCTCTTTTTCCTACTATAAGATCGTGCACGGAGCAGCATGGTCTCAACAGAGAGTGCTTCTTCTACTTATGAGGAGCTGGCCAGAGCCTATGAGCACGCCAAGATGGAGGAGCAGCTCCGTCACGCAAAGTTCACCATCACAGAGTGCTTCATCTCTGACACGTCGTCAGAGCAGATGACAGCAGGGACCAACGACTACACCGACAGCCTGACTTCCAGCACCCCATCGGAGTCAGGCATCTGCCGCTTTACCGCTTCCCCGCCCAAACCTCAGGATGTTAGCAGGGTCATGAACATGGCCGTGCCCAAGGCGCACAGACCAGGTGAGGAGTTTGTATAAAAGCATTGTTAAGCCAGGGTGAGATCAGACACACCTGATTTAATCAGTTAATCCAGTAGCAAAAAAACACAGCAAACAAAAGAGCTGCCTTAAAGGTACAGTGGATGATTTTCGCTAATTTTTGAAAAGACCCATCGTCTTGACTTAAAGAAAAATGCACATGCACAATCCTGTACCCGCTCCCGAGAGTGAAACACTTACAAGAGCATGCACAAGTTCATTTCTCCTTATGCATGCTCTGTTTAAAGAAGATTTGCAATTTTTCCACTATGTCAGACTCACCAAACATATCACCACAAAGACTGGCAATTAGTAGGACTACGTATCCGGAAAAAGAACATCCTCCACTTTACCTTTAAGTTAAGGACAGTGCTTTATGTGCTTTGGACAGTGAAGTTGTGGAGCTCGTTGCAGCATCAGGTGGTTCTATAAAAGCATTAATTCATGAGCACAAATACATGCCATTATTTTTACTGGTTAAATTAATGTGAAACCAACCATTTTCGTTCATTTTTAAAATATACACTGATTTAAAGTGTTAAAGTGGTTGTTCATCTATACATTCCAGTTTGATAAGGCCTGCTGAGTCAGAGTTTGTGAAGTAATATTCAACAATTTTAAAAGCAAAAAGCCAGTAAATTTAAATCAAAGCCCTTTTTCATGTAATTTTTGCTAAACCAAATGACTGGAAACAATAACCATAAGAAAATCATCTTTAGCTATTCACAGGCATATCTCCCTGAACAGTTGAACCACAGAGCTTTTCTCTTACATATATTTGAAAAATATATCTTCCATAATTTGTTTACTATTCTTTTAAAGAACAAAATAGATGGCAGCAAGTTGTATCGGCTAGTTAATAGCCTGTCTGTGGAGGCCCAGTAATTAACTTTTGGCCAGTGTCTCTTTTAATTGAACGCGGTTTAGCTTTGTTTTCTGCTTTGTGTCTCATTAGTCCTCAGAGTTCTGCAACAAAGTCTGGTGGAGTCTCATTAACCATTACTTCATATATATTAGATGAGCTCTCTGTGCTTTTGGGAGTCCTGTTTATGTGTAGTTGTTCTGTCCAACAGAGAAACTAAACCCATCAGGCATAATAAAATTAGAATTTGGACTTTTAAGTTTTCCTACTGCACCCCTGGCATACGTATGTTTTATTATTAAGGGAATTTTTTGCTAGATTTAATTCCTTTTTTATAACTACACATTAAAAACTTATACTAATAAGCATTACTGTACACCTGTGGTCTGGTTGAAGTCTTACCTTACATGACCCTCAGCTCCTTTTAGTAAACCCATTAGTTACTTGATCCAGCAGCCACTGACCACACACAATGGTCAGGCGGTCCAAACTGAAAAAAACACTGTGCTCTTAGACCCTTGTGGACAGCCCGTCCATCATCCGTCCTGCTCTAATGTTATAGCCTGTCTGGGACCTCTGATAATTAGCGGCACTGGAGGTCTCCCCTTAGAAGTGCTTTAGGTCTGCAAATGTGCCGGAGGTTCCCCGTCAGACAGCAGCCAAAGACATCAGATCTCCTTCTTAAGTTTCAGGTCTCATTATAGTATGAAGTATTGTTCACAGGAAGGCATGCATGTCTGGCAGAGAAAGGCCAGCTAAGGGCCATCTGTCAACCTGATCTCAAAGTATTGTCACTGAGGACAAAACAGCACTTTGCTGATAAAGGGTTGATCTATCAGGGTAATAAAGGGCTCTTTGCTGTGGTGTCTGTTACACTGGAGACGCAATGCAGAGATTTAGGATGCTAATTAGCTGTTACTATAAAAAAAAGATTTTAGCTAACTTTCGGAAAAAAAATGTGTAAAGACCAAGATAAATGTTTAGAGAACCAGTTTCCATCCATTTTTTTTTACAGCACATGTCCAAAAGGTATTAAGAACCTCTATGTGAACACTTGCTTACTTTGGATGATAACTCAAATGTAAATCCCTTTATTGTCCCACGGTGGGGAAATTCACTCTCTGCATTTAACCTATCCACTTGGGGAGCAGTGGGCTGGCATTGTGCGGCGCCCAAGGAGCGGTGTGGGGTTAAGGGTCTTGCTCAGGGCCCCAGAGTTGCAGTCTGTGGGAGTAAGGCTTGAACTCAGAACCTCTGGATTCCAAGCGCAATGTCTTAACCACTAGGCCACCACTTCCCTACATGGATGGACTAAAGTCTTACTGCTCTTCAGTGGTTTACTAGAACAATCTGTGGGTTTCTACGTCTGCAGAGTATTACACTGAACAAGCCAGTGTAGTGAAAAATTTTGTCTAGTCATTTGCTGCCTTCTATCAGAGTTTCACCTCTTCTCAGTCAATATAACTGACCACTCGCATTAATGACAGTTCACTCCTCTAATTTAAGACTTGCACTATGTATCTGGGTTAGATAACTTTCAGTTACTCAGTGGGAGTTCTACATAGCTCCCTTAGCAAAAAGTACTTTATTCAAGTATACTAAAAATGCACTAATTTCATACTTAAAATCAGGCAGTGCACTTACAGTTCACTTATTCTAAACTATATTTCATATACTTTCATATACATATATATAAATATATATATATAGTGTACTTGCCTATACTATTGTTTACTTTATTGTTTACTAAAGTATACTTTAAGTATACTTCAGTAAACTTAAAAATGTCCCAATCTAGTTTGAAGAGGTATTACTTTAGTAATACTTCAAGTACACTAAAAGTACATTGTTTGGTATACTTTCTAAACCTTTACTTATACTTAAGTATTCTTAATAGAATTTACCTTAAGTATACTACTTTTTGCTAATCATTTTTTTAAAGTTATGCAAACAGGAAAGGCCCCTATGTTACTGCCATCAATTATTCTGCTCACCTCAGCAAACTGATTAAACATTTCTCAGAGCAGTAATTTACATACAATTTGCTTTGGTTCATAAGTACAGTCAGTGGGTCCCACCTTACTTGCGTGTTACTTAAAATCTGGCATGAGGCATTTAACTAGCTATTCATAGCTGCTTCAGTTAATTTCTATTCCAAAAAAGTTAAAAAAAAAACAATCCACTGGACTTTTTTTTCCAAGTTTAAGATGTTTCGCTTCCCATCTAGGAACCTATTTCAATCCAAAAGGTCAAAAATAGTTCAAGGCTTTATACAGTAGCCCAACAAAGCCTTGCTTTTGTTTAGAAAACATGCGAATTGAAACATACGAAATTAAATTAATTCAATGGAAGCAAATTAAGCAAGTTGAAATAAAAAATTCAAGCATATATTATGGGTATATTTAGACGTATGAATTGTGGAGACATGAGAGCATGTGTATGTAGAACTGTGAATGGTCTAGGTTGACTCTCAGCTGATCTCAGTCGGACTAATTTAGCCAAGATACAGTTAAAACAGTGTTTCTCCTGTGAGCAGATAAAGGAGGGGTATTAATATCCCCAAGAATAAGAGGAAAAACAGCAGACGGAATTTGAGAATGTCTGAACTAAAGGGGTCCATTTAGTGTGTATTACACTGTAAAACCCAGACCCAACAAAGCTGCTGGTGTGGCTTACATTAAGTGGATGAAACACCTCCAGCTTTATTTTCCTCTCTATTACATTACAGAGCGACCTGAAATGACCTGACCTGCCGTGTTTTAAAGGCCAGAGGAGGGAAAATGGCCTGTAGAAAAAGGCTCACCTGTCTAGGCTTTTATGAGATCTATATTCCATACATGTAGTTACTCTCAGCCCAACAGATGGAGTCGTCTTTAGACATATGTAAATGTGTTGTATGGCAATATAAATTGAATACAATATGTTAAACAGAGGGACAACTAAGTGATGCATGGGACATCTTTTGGTAGACACTTATTGCTGTTTAGATGAGGCATTTTGTTTCTTATTGCTGTAACATCCACGGTTTAATAACTGATTAATTTTTAAAACTTCATTTGTAATGAGCTCCCAAGGAAACACTTAAATCTATATTTATTTCAATTAACGCTTCAAGCCATTTATCATGTTTACCGGCACTAATGGGGCTTATCCATAACCAGAGTGATTTATTCATTCTTCCTGTAAATCCAGAAACCTTCCCCCTTAGGTCACACACACCACTGAATATGCAGAAGTGTCCTTGTTTGAGCTTGCAGAGCAGCTGGCAAGGACTGTCACTGTGCATATATAGCATACTTACATTATATTAGTACATGCGTGGGATGGATATCTATGAGTGTGTCTGCATGCGTGGGAGAGATAATGTGTTATGAGCAACTTTGCAACTGAATGGCGTCCCTGTTAATTATATGCTGAACTCTGCAGCTATGACATGTAAAGGTGTCACTTCTGTTGAGCTCCACAGATGGAGTACAGAGAGCATCAAGTCATTGCGTAGACTTTGGGATCTTGAGTCCACCCATCCTGCTTTGATTTATCTGACAATAATAAAATAAAAATAAAAAACAACTTGTATAAACACATTTTAAATTGGACCCAATTAATCATACTGAGTCTTTGCAGTCGGGGTGTTTTTACTACAGTATATCTAACATGAGACCAAAGAAAACATTAAACATAGCTCAATGAAGTCTCAAAGTTGTACAGGAAGAAGCTCATTTACCATGCAGCATAGTAACCTGAAAAATCAAAACTACATTGTTAAATTATTGTCTTTTATTGATGAAGATATTACATCTTAAATTCAGTATTCCATTAAGTTTTGCATCATGTGGATAAAACAATTACATACTACAAAAGAAATGGAGAACAGACAATGCATGAGAGAGAAATTTGTGCAAAACAGGAAGTTTATCTTCTGAGATTATTTACACTGATGATTAAAGTGATGCAAGTAAAATATCTGAACTGTCTTAAAGCTGAACGTGTTTTTGTTTCTTACTTAAACCTGCTAAAATATCCTGATTGTTTTTTTTTTTGCTCCAACATCTAGAAGCACTGACTCTGGGTGAAATAAATTGGTGATATCACAGCATCAATTCTCAATCAGAATAAAGAAAGAAATCCTTCCAAGTAGTGGTAGCAGTGAAAAAAATCTAAATTGATGAAGTAGTTTAGGTGAACGGTATTTTATAGTTATTTTTTCAACCCATCTCTAACTTTAATTAGAGCTTTAATTTTCAGAACTCTTCATAGAGAAAGACCATTGATGGTGCAACTCCTGCTACCTCCAACAAAAAGGTTTTTAAAAATAATGAAAAATATTTGCCGATGATATCTTTAATTGAGTTTTGGCTTTTGCCTTTGTTTGACTATTCGCTGGCTTTAGCCTCTGGTCTAATTAATCCAATTTAAACCGTATTTTTACTAGAACCTCACTTTTAAACGTTTTCCTCCTGCCCCATCATTAGGAGAAAAAAAAATGTCACAAAAACTCTCTTTTTGGTTTTCTCAAAACAGTATGACAACCACTTCTAATGCTGCTTCCTGCTTATCTGTGTGTTGCCTCCCAGGAGGAGAGTTGGTCCACCTGCCACCCTACCTCCGTATGGACTTCCTGTTGAATCGTGGCGTGCCTCTGCCAGCCCGAGGAGGGGGCGTCAGCAGCAGTAGCAGCGTAGGAAGCAGTGGAGGAGCTGCAGGAGCAAGTGGAGGTGGTTCTGCGGGGGAGTCAAGAGGAGCTGGAGGAGCCATGGGCCAGGCTTGCCTTGAACCCCAGAGGAGCCGTACCCTAAAGAGGCCTCCTCCGATGGAGCCCACACCCATGGAAGTACCCTCTCCCAGGGAGGTGCAACAGTGGCAGCCAGGAACTGCCTCTACCCTTCCACACAGGGATGTCCGGGACAGGGGGGAGGCCCGGGGTGAGGTCCGAGGAGAGGCCCCCCCCTCAGGAGATTTAGCCCAAGCACAGGCTGCCAAGCTCAGCACCTCACAGGAGTCACTGCTGGATTCCAGAGGACACCTGAAACAGAGCAACAACCCGTATGCCAAGTCTTACACTCTGGTATAACACTGGGACACATGGGACTGCTTCAGACAAACAGGACTGCTGCAGAAACAATCTGAGAGGAAGAACAAGAGACGGACAACTGGCACAGGAAGGACAGATAACCACAACAGAAACTGTTGTACATAGAGCTGTTTCTGACATGCGTCTGAAGTGGATGCTTTTCTTTGACTCTTTTCTTTCTGTCCTCTCTCGCTCTTCTCTGTTGCTTTCTCACATTTCTTTTTCTCACAACTCGCTCCTCTTCAGAAGAGTTTTCTCTCACAGTTCTTATTTTCTACTTGAGTATTCTTTTATTCTAAAGTGACAACATAAGAGGATTGCCAAAATGATTTATTTAAAATTTGAGAAAGATTAAAAAGTAATATTGAATTTATATCAAGGACAATTATAGTCATTATTATTATTAATATTGTATAAAAACAGAAAATATAAAAAAAAAGAAGGGGAAACTGAAGAATACTCTGAAGCACTCTGCAGGAGAACGTTGCTTTCTTAATTTATTTTTATTTTTCATTGTTGCAGTGTAATGAAATATGTGATTGGGTAAACAATGGAGATTTTAAGACAGCAAAGAGCCTATAGAGGAGGAGCAGGAAGAGTGATGCCAGACAGGACCGCCAATGCTGACCAATCGTAATGTTTTTCAGACTTTCTGACAACTTGCATGGCGACTGATCAAATGACAATTACTAGGAATGGCTGGAAATCCAAAAAAAAAAAAAAGATAATTTTGTCACTCTGAAAAATTATACAATGTGAATATATATAAAGAGAACACTTTTATTTGTGGATATTATGGGGAAAATGATTTGGTTAATAAAGTCCATAGTCTTGTTTGCACAAATTTGAGTTTGATTCATGCTTTCCATAACCACTTTTATAGCAATATTTGCAGGTTCCTCCAGAAGAGGATTCATGAAGTCAGATCTGATGCTGGCCTCAAAGTCTCAACTCTAACTTTGCCAACAGATGTTCGGTTGGGCTGAGGTTTGGCCCATCATTTTCTGCAAACCTCTTCTTATTCACATCCTTATGGACTTTGCTTTGTATATAGTCGTCATGAAACAACACAAGGATGGGATACCTAACTAAATGTCAGAAGGGGTGCAGCATTAAGGTGTTTCCCCACTGGAACTGGAAAGGTTGAAAAGCAGAACCACAAAATAATGCTCTTTGCATCAACATTTTCACTTGTTTGCAAGATATGGACTGCATCCCCTTATACCCCTGTGTGATTTTCTAAAGCTTACTGCTTGTGACCTAGTCAATTTCCTGCCAAACAGTTTCTTGTTTTCTTCAATCAAACTTTTTAAAATTACATAACCTGAAGAGCACAAGGGAACACATTAACAAAGGAGTGGTCTAATAAGGTTCCCTTGACTATAATAGCACCAAAGATGATTATGAAATGTTATTGCATACATGGCATCGTTGTCATGGTACCTTTCTGGAATTGGGTCGGCATCTTAAAATAGCCCATCCCTTCACAAATGTGTGTAGAAGCATCATGCATAATAAGGTGCTAGAGTTCATACACCTATTGGGAAAATAAAAAGAATAGTAGGAATTGTAGCGATGATTTCTTTTCACAAGAAAGTGCATGAGACAGTGTGTTTGCCTCAAGATTTAAAGGACTAATATATGCTGAGTACTTTATACCACCTTTACTACATTCTCAATGCACCGCAGTCATACTGAATTAACTTAAGGTTTTCTAAGCAAGCATTTATCTTGGTTTTATTTATAATTTTATCGGCTGTTTCTGCCATACATTACTTCTTTGAGTGAGCTTAGAAAATAAGACTCCAAAGTACAAAAAGATACCCCAAAAAAAAAACATTAATATACCGGATTATATTGCCACCCTCAACACAGACAAATAAAGGCAAGTTTATATAGCAGATACAAGAATCAAGACAATTTTGAGCTGTACTTGGCTAAAGGAACATAATAGGAAAACAAACAAGAAAAGTACATTATAGAGATATAAAGGTAATTAAATAATCATCAATGATTTAAGAAAATATAATTGATAATTAAAATGGCAAGGTCGTCATAAGAGATAAGTAATAAAATGATTGTTGATCTTATAAAAGGAAGTTGGAATACCAGTTTTGTTTAGATAGCAGTCAAAGTCTATTCTATGAAAACTAAAAGCTGCTTCTTCATGTTTAGTTCTGATTCTCATCATATAGACTTGCAATAGAAAACCTGAGAAGTCTGGGAGGTTTACACATCAACAACAAATCTGTAATCCCTTTTGTAGCAGGCTAGAGTAAGGTGTTTAGCACTGGGGTGATGTGCTCCACTTTCTTAGCTTTAGTGAGGACATGGGCAGCAGTTAGCCTGTGAAGACACAGTTTCAGTGATCGGTTTTACTAAAGATAAAGACATGAATTAGCATTAAAACATTAAGTTGAGACATTTGTCCCCAAAAGTTTTTTTTTCTTCTGAAAATGTTTTTTAGTTGATGGAAGGCAGGGTTTGTTACTGTCTTTATGTGCCTCATGAGGTTTAGGTTGGAGTCCATCACTATGCTTGTATTTTGTGCCTTTTCTGTAGTTTTAGTTGTAATAGCCCCCTCCTTGGGTTTACAATTTTTTCTTCAGTTTACTTTTAATCCAGCTAAAATAAATCGCTTCATCCATAAATAGATTTTTACTATGCATTTACCCAACACTTAAATGGGTTCATGGTCACCTGCTCACATCATATTATGAAACTCAATGTCATCTGCATAGTTATGTTAGCTTGTGCTGTTATTTATTAAAATCTGAGTTGGGGGAACATGTTGATGTCATACTGTACATTCTGGTTTTGATGACAACATCAAGATTATGGTCTGTAAACAAGTCA
This sequence comes from Cyprinodon tularosa, assembly GCF_016077235.1. Taxonomy (NCBI): domain Eukaryota; kingdom Metazoa; phylum Chordata; class Actinopteri; order Cyprinodontiformes; family Cyprinodontidae; genus Cyprinodon; species Cyprinodon tularosa. The sequence continues at coordinate 1,212,637 of NW_024038781.1, forward strand.
ATATTTCAAATCATTTTCCTGGAAGAAATCTAATGTTCAATTAAGCCAGTTTATATGACAGTGGCTTATATTAAGCACGTATCGGGTTGTATCTGACAATTTATGGCTTTAAAATTTGTTGTGTGCTATTTTCTCTTATTCTTTTAATTTTAAGCTTTCTGTTGCATATATGCTCAGGAACTTTATGACTACCTCTTATCAGAGTTAGCTGTGTATTCCCCACAGCTAACTGAGTTAGCTGTGGGGAATACCTCTATAAAAGACAAGTCTCCCTGGATTTTTACAGCATTTGATTTTTATTCTACAGTAAAATCCCACAATAAAAAAAAAAAACCCTTTCACATATCAAAGCAAGGTCTTTCATATCATTGCAGCACAGAAATGCAAGTGTTTTACAGCATTCAAAAGTTTTTTTTCAGTAAAATACTGTATATACATACAATACAGAATTTGACAATACTTGGATTAAAGGCGCAGTTTTTAATTACTACACTAATGTTATTTCAATATGAAAATATTAACGTCACTTTTGAATGAACATTTATCTCATGACACAGTTCAAATTTTCGTACCAAGTGCCTGACATTGGTTGAACCTTCTCTCTCAGCATTTGATAATACTGTAGTATAGCCTGGAAGAGATTAGAGTGAGAGTAGGCTGCAGTGTGTGTAACTGTTCTGCTGCATATTGGATAAAGTTTCCAAACTTGATTCTGCTCCCATGAGTGGTCTTTCAGCACCTAGACTAAACTGAATTTCCCTGTGTTAGCCAAAGCTAATAAAGTAGAGAATGGGGTGGGGAAAGAGAAAAGAGCTTCAGACACATTAAGTTCAGAACCAGTGAGTGTAGGGGTGACTGTTAAAGACCAAGTGGTACTAAATAGTTACACATATAGGTTTGAGTATAGCATTATGCAGGATAAATTAAATGGCAATTCATAAGAGAAAAGATTGTGCTGCAGATGGGAACCTCAAAACAATAATGAGTAACATTGGGACCATTTGTGCTTTCATTGATGAGGCGTATTCAGCTTCTCATTATATTGCAGGATCAGCTCAATTAGTTTATAAAAACACAAAGAATAATGAGACTTTTGTGAATTATTTTTTTTAGCTTTAAAAGTCCTAGCACAAATCATTTCTAATTTGAAATTAGAAAAACAAAAACATTACTGGAATCAAAATTCTCGTTAATAGCCAATAAAAGAAAATGTATTGTTATAATGCTAACAGTTTTGTTTTAATGATAATCTCAATTATATGATAATGATCCAGCTGAGCACAGAAAACAAAAGTACAGTAAACTTGTTTTTTGATTTAGTTACTTATGGTTTATTTCTGCTTCTCCAGAAAATCATTTTCAGCTATTACAAGAACTATTATTTTGCTGTAGTAACACTGCCTTAATGATAAACAACCTTGTTCTGTAGTCAGTTAGCTGATCCGAAATGCTGCAGTCAGAGGTCTGATGAAAATTAAAAAGAGAGATCATATCTCTCCTATCCTAGCTTCTCTTCATTGGCTCCCTGTTAAATCAAGAATAGAACCTCACATATAAAGCCTTAAATGGCCAAACTTCATGTTATATTAGAGATAAGATTGTTCATAACAGAGCACTTCACTCTCAATCTGCAGGTTTACTTGTGGTTCCTAGAATTTCAAAAAGTAGAATGGTAGGCAGATCTTTTAGTTATCAGGCTCCTCTCCTGTGAAACCAACTACCAGTTTTAGTCCGTGAGGCTTAAAACTTTCCTTTTTGACAAAGCTTATAGTTAGAGTGGCTTAGGTTATCCTGAGCTATCTCTATAATTATGCTGCTGTAGGCTTAGACTGCTGGAGGACATAGGGACCACTTTTTCATCATTCTGCTTCATTCTATCTCTATTCTTCCACTCTGCAGAATTTGTTAGTTCAATCTCTAACGCTATGTTCTCTCTGCTTTTTCTCATAGTAGCTTCATCTGGTCTGTTCCTGTTTGGCTGTGACTCCATCCTGGAGAGAAATATAAGCTGTGTTGCTGCTATCAACACCTTTGTTTATAGATGTTTGAGATCGGCCTGTTTTTCAGTGTAGTCTTGTTTCTCTGGCTGGATGTGCTCTCTTCATCCTCTGACATGGGAGCTGGCTTGGAGCTAGTCCACCTGGCTGTGTGTGCTGGACGGGGCCGCCTTTTACAGTTGCCTTTTGTATCTCTGCTTCTGTCTTCTTGGATCCCAGTCGGCCTCTGCAGATGGGTGTTCACAGCGTGGTTCTGCTTCCTGTTAAAAGTGAGTTTTTCCTCTCCACTGTCGCCTCAAGCATGCTCAGTGTGAGGGATTGCGCTCGAGTCAATGAGTCGATGCAATCAACTGGTTTTCCTTAGATAGAAACCTTTAAATTAATTTGACTGTATGATCTGGTAAACTGTAAAGTGCCTTAAGATGACATTTGTTGTAAATTGGCGCTATTTAAAAAAAACTAAAAATTAAGTTCCTGAAGGGATTGCTTTTAAAATACAACCCAGTTTTTTTATATTAATAAAAAGTATTTTCTGACCTTGATCTTACAGTTTATATGTACAAAAATACATGTTTAATATGAATTCTTAGCCAAGTAAGGCTTTAATAAGTACCACAATATTTATGTATGTAATTATTATCTTAGTTTGATCAACAGATGGCACTCTATAGTCACAAAAATAAGCCACTTTCCTAAGCAACAGGGACACTGACTTCCAAGAGGTTGAAAAAGACGGTTTAGAAAGAAAATCATATGTGACAGCCTGGATAGAAACATCAGGAGTAACACAGCAGGCCATTCTATCATGGGACTGTCACTTCCAGTGGCACGCTGTGCTGAAGGTGGTGAATTATTCATGTCAGAGCCTACACTGGGACCTCAAACAGGTCTACACCAACACGGTGATCCCCGTGACGCCCAAAGATTTGAATGAGACAGCAGACACTGTATCCACACTGAAACAAACACAAACGGTCTAGGGAAATGTTATGCAAAAGAGGCAGAGGTCATATTTGTTTTTTAATGAAAAACATGCTTTTTTTTCAGCTACGGATAGCGTGTGTTGGCAATGCTGCAAAAACTTGCTAAATGCTTACAAAACCGGCAGCCAGCTGTTTGATTCAACAGTTACACTGTATGCAGCCTTTTGCAGAATGTTCCACAGAAATGTTGGCAGGAGAAATGCACCTTACCGTGGGTGGAAATAATTGCAGTTTCTTTTTAAATCCATGGACTCCCTTTGCTGGTGTGTGGTGTTTTAATGAAGATGGATTGCCCACCTGGACACTGCAAATACATTACTGTTGCCCACTTGCCCTTATACATTTAGAATAGACGAGAGTACAGAGTTAATTTGTGACTTACCTCCTGACTTTAAGCCATTATCACAGCTCCCACTGCGCTGTGCAGACAATGGGAAACAGAGATAGGCAAATGGGAAAAGAGACCTTCAAACATAAAAGGTTCTCTATATATATTTAGATTAAATTTAGATTTTTTTGCTTTTGCTATAAATACATTAATGTCCTTTTAATCCACCTGAGTCAATTAGAAAAAGGCACAGGAAGGATCTTCATCTAAGATAATGCCACAGCTGTTTCGATAATGTGGATTTTTAAATGTCCTCAAATTTATTCTACTTGGACGAATTACTCATATTTATAGCATTCAGGTTCATAATTCAAGGAAAACACATTGACACCGTAAAAGTATGTTTCAGTAATGTTAGTCATTTTCTTAATCTCTCTTTCATGCATTCTCACAGTTTTATCTGTTAAATTGGGAGGGTGTTCCATAATACCTTAAATGCACTTTTTTTTTTACTTTTAGGTATTTGACATCAATAACTCATTCATGAAAAGTTGACGGGTCCCTTTTCCTGAACATGACAACAGTTTAAGGAAAAATGTAGATCATTAGAATTAGTTTTAATTTAACTTAGACATATTTCAACCTCACACTGAGAAAACTAGAACTTTTAGTGTTTGGCACTCAGACCCCGGCAGAAGAAATCAGTGCTGAATGCGGTTGATCTGAGTCATCAGGTGGGTATATGTTAGAGACATGTTTCCCCCCAGAGTCTGACACTAGAGCTGGATTACAGGCCGGAGAATGAGGATAGCCGTAGAGAGGTTAGTGAAGTTAGGGAGGGTTGCAGTTCAGCAGGAAAGCATGTCCTTGAATCTGGAGCCTTAATTGCAGAGTCCTGAACAATGATTGGCTGATACGAAGGCTTAAAGCTGCACCAATAGGCTGAAGCGGAGTAGGATGAGGGGAAGATTTATGACATTTACACCTTGGCTTTGTTCAGATACAAGAACCCAAGTTTAAAGTTGCTAACCTCTAAGTAAATACAGCAGCTTGTGGTTGTCTTAGAAATTATTTTATCTCAGAATTGACGTAATTGTATTAGCTGCTGTAGAAGGGACACAAAAAGTAAACAACAAATGATTCTTTTAGTTATTGTTGTTTTGCTTTTTCATTAGGTCCACTTGGGCTTTTAGAACTTTATTACACTTCAGATTATAATTCTAAATTTACTTTAATTTATTCAAAAGCCTGTTCTCACAAATATGAGAGCGCTTCCTCCTCTGCCTGGAGCCCGAAGGGGCTGGTAGAGGATTGATGTCATCTTCATAGTTGTATAAGTGCTGTTGTTTTTCATTCTATACTTTGATAGATGATCTTGATGATCTTCTTTATGCTGATGTTCTTGATGATCCTCTTTTTAAATCAAACAGTGACGTGCGGTGAGGTTCATAGCTGGTGAGGCACTGACGTCATCAGAATCAGATTTGCAAATAGATGCATAGATTGACAGCAGTTTACAGGTTATGTTTCACTTCTGCATCCTTACACATACAAACTGTAGCTCACAAAACACACATTTCCTTAAAAAACAAAACAAAATAAATGTTATTACTGTCTTACCTTTACTTATAAATGAATAGAAGTCCTCCTTATCTTCCTTCAGTTTTAAAAGTCTCTCTGTCTCAATGGAGATCACTGCCAGGGAAGAAAGCCTTCCTTGATCCGTCCTGTTCCTGCCTTATGTTTTCAGTCTCTTGAGCACCCCCTGCCATGAGGCAAGAGAACTGCCTGCCTCACCTCGAACTTGTTCTCTGCCGTTTATAATCGCTCATTACACGAAACACGTTACACAAACACAGTTGGTGACAAAAAGCTCTGTACATTATATACATAAGCCAAATTATTAGAAATAAGTTCACATATTACATTTGTTTAAACCATTTTATTGACGCCGTACAGCAACATGCTCTCTCCGCTTTGCAGCCAGCGCAGAGCCAGGGGTTGCGCAATCCAAGGTGAGGCAGAGCTCGCTGCTGCCTCACCGGCATCGCTTCCAAGCATTTGAATGGGAAAATAAGAAAATTCAGCGATTTTGAACAAATAAAAATCGAAATTGGTGAAGCTACATGAAAAATGAATATTTTTTAGTACAAACCACCGGATGAATATAACAATTTAAATTACTTTATGATTATATATTTTCTTTCTTTCCATGATGGCTGGTGAGGCACTGCCTCACCTGCCTCCCCTGACCGCACGTCACTGAAATCAAATGATGACTTTTGAAAAATATTCAGGAAAATGTTGAAAAAATACCCTTTAAAAATAATAAGTCTAGTAATACTTGACGGCAAATTGTAAAAAGACAAAATTTTTGTGTGACCAGATTTCAGCTGGATTGAACATGACTGGATTCAAAGGTGCTGCTCGTACATGTTAACTGTAATGAATTTGTGCAGTGGCCATAGTAGACAACTATGCAAAAAAAACAAAAAAAAAGATAGCTATGCAGTTTTGGAGGGAGGCTGAATTATAAATATGATATTCAGCTGTTAATATATTATGCAACAGTTGTCTGAAGCTATAGCTAGATTATTTTCCTAAAAGCGGCACTTTAATTTTGGGTATGCATATTGCAATCACCTTTCTTCTATTTTTTAGACTGTATTCCTGAGTAGTGGTATTTTTATCTTACCCAGATTTACTTCTTAGTGGTTTATAACACAAAACAACCAACCTTAGTTCCCTGGCACTGCAGTGATCAGCAAGCCTCTTTAGGGATATACGAAAGACGTGTTTGCTAATATCTGGAGGAAGCCCTTTAGATTTTTCTTTTTACTGCCTGAGGAGGATACCATCGTGTGACAAGGAAAAGACTGATGGCGTCCCAACTGTATTTCATAATGAGGTGCCTGAAGAGCAGCAAGGAAGCAGAGCTGTAATTTTCAGAGAATGAAACGGAAGGACTTCCCCCTTGAGTTCACACAACATCTCCCTAATCAGTCTCACCTCCAGATCTCTCCCTGGCCTCTCAGGAACCTACGTACTGTGTTTTCCTGACAGTGTGCTCATCTTGTTTATCTCCTATTCAGATCCAATATTTTTCTTCACCTCACTGACTCTTACATTGTTTTTGTCTCAGACCTACTGATCCAGCGTCATCAAAATCTGTAACCACAGAAAGCCACATGCATGGGATACAGTATAAAGATGAGAAACTGCTAAGAAAGTCTTTTTTATAGGGGCTATGGGTTCACAACATACTCCATTAAACCATCTTCTGCAAACTGTGAAGGTCTCAGGTTAGGCCACAGTTTAAAAAAGTATCTATAGAGAGGAGTGCTTTATTAAAAACAGAATGGAGAGAATACAGTGGTCACAGCCCAATTGCATTTTGGGATATGGTGCTGAGAGAGTGGTGATAGAAAGTAAAAGTTAATATGGAGAAACATTTTTTTTAATGAGCATTGTATTAATCTGGATCCCATGACAAGGAGGTGAAAAATTTAAAATCCTTAATGATTTAAGGTGTGCATCCGGTTCTTGTTTGAAAAGAAAATATGATTTAAGTCATACACTGAATATATACTCCACCAAGAGAAAGTAGTAAATAAGACATCCAGGATGAGTTTATATACATAACATCTGCAATCTTCATTGGGAGGCCAACAGAGATTATTAACTTCACTGGTTAAATATTAAAATTCTTTACACAAACAGTCATTCATGAGTAGAATAACACTAGATAAGGGTGGAAGTGAATTTTTTTACTGGAAGATTTGGGTTCTTTTCCTTTTTAGCACTTATAAAAGTATTTATTAACGCTATTTATGTAAAGTTGAGCATAACTTCGTAGAACAATGTTTTTTTTTTTCAATCTAATATTCTTTGAGGTGATACATGCCTTATCCTGTACATGCCTTAATATAGCACAGCAAATACACCCAAAGCTAAACCCTCCACTGGGTTCAGATTGGCAGCTGCAGTCCTGTTAGTGAAGGAGGCGAATGTGGTATAAATAGCAGCCAGTTCCTGAGGTGGATTCACCATCACAAGGTCAGTAGAGCAGCAATGCTGCTGGAGGGTAGGGTTTCTAGGACTTTGTTCAGACGAGAAAGATGAGATGAAAAAATTATGCTTCACCTTGCTCTGTGAGACACTCTGAGATGGCAGAAAATGGAGAGAAGAGTCTTGCTCTAAAACATGGTTCACACTATGAGGTTTAATGCTGATACTGATAGAATCCCTTAATCCAGATAAAAATAATTAAATTTAAATTTTCTTTTTGCTCCGTTCATCTTACATTTTGACCTGCTGGGTGATGGTGTGCTGCCTCAACAGTTAAAATATATTCTCATCTAGGCAGAGATCTAACAAAACATCAGAATGTTAGTTTACACAGAGTCTTTAAGATGCTCTTTACAGACTACATTTTTATAGTTCACGCAAAAACTAATTATGACTAAATTGTGTAGCTAATATCTACCGTGACCAACAAAAGTAGTTTAATTGGACAACAAATATTTACATTTTTAAATATATTTTCAACAGCCAATGTTTCCGTTCTACTCTAGCATCTACTGTAGGCTCCGATGTCATCTGTCCATGGCCATGCTGCTCAACATCTGAAGTTATGACACCATCTCTAAGCCATAAACATGTCCCCAGGATGTCAGGGATTGAGGAATGGGTCTCCGACCTCAGAGCCCAAGGAGGAGGAGGAGGAAAAGATGGAGGTTGGAAGAGAACTAAACAGAGGCCTGCAGCAGCAGTGAATGCTATGCAAAGCGCTGCAGGACGCTATGCAGTTTAAATGGGCCGACATGGTTAAAGCAGCAGCAGAGCTTAAATTCACTGCCTGAAGTCCTGTAGCTTGTAGGACCTATGTGAATGTTTCAATTATGCCTTTTCTAAAGATTTACTTTAATGTTTATCATCATGTATACTCCGAAACGCCAGATGTCATATAGACCCAAATCTGGTCGGTCCTTCATAGTCTTGATTTAGTCCAGACATAGTTGTTGAAAATTGGGCTGTGTTTGGTCGGTCTGATTTTGTTTCACTTTAGTCCAACAATAGAGGATGAAAACCGGGCTTTCAACGTCTTTTCAAAGAACTGAAAATGACAAATTTTTAACTTTCATGTTTCAACCAAGTGTGGAGGTCGTTTTGACGTAAATCATGTCGTCTTTTCAACCAAATTTGGCTCCAATCCAACATTGTAAATAAAATAAAAAACTACTAGAGAAATCACAGCGATGTTTTGCTGAGATTAACAAGAGAAAAATAAATTACTGTTTGTTTGTTTTTTAAGGTCATTTCCAAGTTCAAAACTGATATTTGAAAACTGAACATTGATCAGGACCGACTAAACTGAGGTTTATTAGGTTGATCAAATATCACAAAGTACAGTGGCTTGTATCTCTTCAAAGATCAGCATTTGTTCACATTTTGTAACATTGAAACTACACATCTTACGTAATTTTATAATAATTTATGCAATAGACCAATACAAAACAGGGGATGTTTGTGAAGTGATAAAAAATAGTTTTTTACTTTAAAAACATTGGAAACGCAGGTTGTCCATGTTTCACACAGCTACATGCAGCTTCGTGTCTGTGGGAATATGTAGTGCATATATGAAAAAAAATGTTTTTGAAAACATCCTCTATTTCTAGTCATGCAAAAGATTTCTCCTGGATTTCTCATGATACCATTTTTAATTATTGACCTTACAAGTAATGATTTTCCTCTCAAAAGACTTTCCTTCCTGAGCTGTGCATTTCTACAGCTCCCCCAGAGTTGCCATAGATTTTTTTGGACTACTATACTGGTCTCAGCTTAGGTGGATTGTGGTGTCTTGGTAGGCTTGAAATTGTTGCTCACATTTACACTTTGATTTTCTTATACCTACAACGAATTTACTTTTTATACAGTATTTTTTGCCTTTCACTACATTTGCTTCAGATTTTGGATTAGATCACTCCATCGATTTGATAAGCCCATTTCTCAAGATGTCACCACAAAATCAACTGAGATTTTTCTGAAAAATGAAGAGGAACCGCAGTTCCTTGTAGCTGCTTAAATCGCACCAGGCCAAAAAAAAAAAAGCTTTTCAATAACTTGAAATCCCAAAACAGCAATACACATGAAAAAAGAAATTTTTCAAAACCAAAATTTGGTTGGAGTGCTTTCTGACATACAAATGCAAACCTATACCTTTAATCAGCTCCTGGTTTCAGGGCGATTTTATTGCTGCAATCAATCATCAATCAGTGCTAATTTTCTGATCTGTCCTTTTCTTGAGACATATCACCTGAAAACATATTTCTTTCAGAAGGAAGTATTTTCAAAGGACAATGAAGAGGGGAAATCTGATGGAGTGTAAGAGGTTAAGAGTTATTCTGGTTGCAGCATCAGTCAGTCGTGCATACAGCAGCCTGTTAACTTTGACAAAGAAATCCTTCACAGCGCTCACAGGCTCACACTCATTATGTAGACCAAATCCATGCTACTATCAGAGTGACAGGCTACTAATGACTAATGCAAGTTTAATGAATCAAACCTACTCTTCTATAGAAGAGTCATCTATCTCTGAATCTAATGGCACTATTAGACCAAATCTTAGAAAAGACGTCTCCAAACAATACTTGAATAACGAGAATAATGTACAAGAATAATGTAGACTAAGTCTAAGCTGTTTTACTGAAACACTTTACACTCCAGAGTTTGGGTTTGTCTTGGATAAATGAAACAATATGAGCAAATACATTATTCCGATTAAAAATATTCATGAAAAAATTAGGACCCAATCATGGAAATGTCAGTTTTCATAAGAACACGGATGAATAATTGTCACGCTGCCAAACACCACTAAAGTGTTTTCTGTAGCTGCCAGAACTGAGGCAAATAAAATAGATATCACAAACAAATAGGATCCTTTTTCCTCACGAATGCACAATGAATTAAGAGTATAACTAAATGACATCTAGATTCTTTATCACTGTATTGACCACTACCTCTGAATATTAAACATTTGATCCACCATCTGCAGGAGAGAAATTCATCTCCATGGACAGAACAGACGGCCCGCAGTGACTTTCACCGTCCTGTTGTCGGTGCATACAGAAATACATTTATAGTGCATGCATCACCATGTCATTATCACCATAATGGCCTTCGCTGCTATATGTGATCACACAAGGCACAAACAAAGGTTCCTCTGTTACCTTTAGAAACCAAACTCTATAAAATGCATAGATCAGATTATTCAGTCAAGAGATTGTTGCATAATCCCTCACTGGTGTGAGAAGGACACCAAACACACAGTTAGCACCAAAAGAGAAGAAGACACAATGGACTGTCATCATGCCTGACAGGAGAGCAGAGCTTAATATAATCCAAGACAGAGCAGAATCTCCATATGTTGATATAATGATTAAATTCCTGCAGAGGACACTAGCGTAGTAACGGAAAGATAAGTCCGCCAAGCCTCTGGGAGTATTGCTATCCTCTGTGGACAGGCAGACGTTGGCAGGATGCATTTTAATAATTAGGAGGAGAAAACAAAGCAAACGAGTAAACAAACTCCGTGGAGACAGCTTCTTCAAGGAGACCTTGAGTGAAAATTCACAGACATGGACACTCTTAAAGGAGCAAGACTGCCTTACAATCCCAGCTTTGATTTAGTCTGGGTAAATACGGTTCCAACCATCCAATATACAAACCTCAATCAATACCCTATTTATTTTCATTACATTAACATTTTTAGTTCCATTTATTTAGCAGATTTAGCCAGTTTTTACACATTATTAGCACATATGCCTCTATTTTATTACATCATATGCCTTATTCGGCTCGGGTGGGTCTAGATAAATAGCAGCGGTAAGGCATGATCAGGCAAATAATTGCTACAAATATTACTGGGTAGATTAAAAGTTAATTGGAGAGGGAAACATTCATAATGAATTGCAATATTCTTTAGTTTAAACTGTTTGCTAAAATGAAATGGATCCAGAAGAGGATCTAAACTATCATAAAACTGGATCAAAAATTAGCCAAAAACACAGACAATGTTCAGTTCTAAAGTGATAAATAGCTTGCATTCACCTCTGAGTAGTGCAGCAATTGGAAAATAGTTGGAAAAAAAACTGACATGGGCTAAAGTTTGTAACTGCACACTGAGTAGAAATGTCTTCTTTTGAAAGAAGCTGTGCTGCATTGTGACGAATGACAAAAGCCAGATTGTTGTTTTGGGTTTAGAGGTCAGAGATGGTGTGTAAGACCCTTTAACATGGAATTCAAGCTGCAGAACACTAAAAGTAAATGGTGCAGCCATCCTTCTATGGGGAAATCTCATGCTGTGGTTAACTTTTTGTACTTTAATCTAGTAAAAACCTTGTGCTGAAATAAAGAAATGTTGCAAAACAAAGAATACAAAGGAATTGTGGAATGGTGCCTGACCTCACCTGTTAAAATAACTCCTGCTTCACATTTCTTTGTTTTAAAATACATTATATTTTATAGTGTTCCCAGTGCATCTTAGAGCAGTGACAAAAAACGCCCCATAAAAAGTGAAACCTAGGATGCTAAACATTGTCAACTTTTTAAACATCCATGGGAATTATTTAAATTAAATCATGTGTGAACATTTTTCTTTGATTTTACTGTTTTACACTCTGCTAGGATAAAAGCTGTAATTTTTCTTTAGTACTTATAAGACACTACAAACCGTTTAGCTGCAGATAAAAGGAAACTGCTTGTCTCTCACTTTAATCCTCCCAGGCTTCTAAGGAAGATCTGTGAGATCAATTTCCGTGGTATAAAAGGTTAACCTGACCTACATATAATTACTTAAAGCCCCATTTAAGATGAATATATCTATAGAAAATGACTCCTTAGAATAAAAAAAGGCAGGCTATAACCTTTTCACATTGGCAACTTTGTGTTTTAGTTTTGAAAGAAAATGCCTTGCCTTTTTTGCAAATAATTCATATTTTGTCGAGAAGTTAGATATCTCCAGGGAATTGTTATTTTTAGGGTGAGAAATAACATGGATATTCTCACATTATCAGGATTATATCACCAATGTTAATTGTGAAACATTATTTTGGACATAAGTCATTCCAACATTATAACTCAAGGATAAAAAATTGTGCTGTTTTTGTGATAAGAAAGTGTGGCTTAAGCCTGCAGTACCATTGACGTGCGCATCACGTTCGCTGAACTGATTCATGAGTCTGCAAAACATGTCGGTCCATTGTTTCTGCACGTGGCCATACAGTAGAGTTAAAAATACATTAGACATTTTTTGTTTTCTTACTTTTAAATATATTTCTGTGATTAATTTCTAACAGGTACTTGTAGATTTTTAAGAATTCTGATTGGCTGACAAGTTGTAGTTTTGTGGAATGCTGCCCCCTATGCATCTGGCATCAATCCATCAACCTATTTTCCACCATGCTGGGGTCGTAAGGGGTGCTGGGGCCTATCTCCAGCCGTAAATGGGCAAGATACGGGGTACCCCAGTGACACGTCACCAATCTATCACAGGGCAACACAGAGACAAACAAAACAAACAACCATTCACACACACACTCACACCTAAGGGGAATTTAAAAAAAACCTATTAACATAGCAGTCATGTGTTTGGACTGTGGGAGGAAGCCGGAGTACACGGAGAGAAACCATGCATGCACAGGGAGAACATGCAAACTCCATCCCGAAAGACCGGGAATCAAACCCGGAACCTTCTTGATGCAAGGCAGCAAGCCACTGTGCCACTGCATCTGCATATTTAAAAAAAATAAACAACTAAAAGTTGTGTTTCTGCTGGTTAGTTTGGATGAACATTTATCTAAAAAACCTCTGTATGTACGCTTTTACATTTTAAAATAATGTAGGAGAGATTCATATATATATATTTGAAAACCCTGCTGAATGTGGATTAGGCCTTAATATCATAGCCTTGGGATCTTGTATTCTGTTTTCTTTTTCAGTATATTTAAGAGTTTATAGGAATTTTGGGAAATGTATGTAGTTTTCTTTTTTTGTTCTATAGTTTGTAGTTGTTAGAGTGGCTGATACGCCCTCTGTTTGACTGTAGCAGAACACGACTGCCATTGGCTGTGAGGACAATTTACCTGCCTCGATTTCCTGAGTTTCTGTTAGACCACCTTTGAAGCACAATTCAACGCAGTAGGCATAGCAGGATTTTAGTAGTATTTTGGGTTTTTTTTTTTTTTAACTTTTTCCTGCCAAGAAAGTCACACAAGTCCTTAGCTCAAACTTTACTTTTCAATATTACTTTCCATGTGTCTGCTCCCCAAATGTTGTTAATTTGCTCCTCCTAGGGTCTGAGTTCAAACCTATTAGGTTATTTACTCTAGACGTATCTTAGGTGTACAGTAAGCACCCAAATGTCTGCATTGCAGTCTCCCCCATGTGTTCTTCATCTGTGATGAAATTGACTTGCAAACTCTCTACGGTTCTGAACATGCTCACAAACCCTATGATTGGATGGCTTCTGCTCACCCTGACACATCTGCTCCTTATTTGCTAATCATCCCATCTGCTGTATTTTGATAATACATATCAACCTTGGCTGTGCTACAGGTTGCCCGTCATACAGCTGTCTCCTTGAAAGGAGATCACACTTTTAATTCCTCTGTCTTATAAATAACTCAGGTGATCAGCTAGAAAGCAAGACTCTATTTCTAGCATTTTAATAAATTAGGAACCAAAAAAAATCTTTATCTACAAGGGTTTTTCGGATGGAAGGAAACATGACATTTTGATTTTGTATTACCCTCTATATTTCTTGTGTGCATTTGGTTCCTGAGCTGTAAAACCTGAATATTTATCACAAACTGGTGACAGCCATGTCAAAATGAAGAACTCAAAAAGAGATAGGACTTGTTTATGATCTCCAAACAGTTCAAACGTATTTTAATAATTGGATTTTCTCCACAAAAGCCAGTCATTGAAAAGAAATTGACTTTTATTATTTAACATACATTATAAGGGGTCTCTTTTTCCGGTTATTTGGGTTCATTTCAAAGGATAAAGAAAAACATGGTTGCAGGCAGCACTGGTGCAGCACAGATGCCTCATTCCTTTACATCGCTGTCACCAGCTCGAATATGGAATCCTAAACTTTTCCTCCACTCTTGAATCCCATATCGTGTCTATCTATTAAAAAAAAAAAAAATCATAAATAAATGCTACTAGTTCCTATAAGAAAATAAATAAAATTGCTGGCAAAGGTGAAAAAAAAGCCAAAATACGTCACAATGGACAAATTCACTGTTAAAATGTTCTTGTAAAGTATCTGTATTGATATGAATGCTGCCAATATCAGGCAATACATAAATAAACTATTAATCACTACTGCAGTTGTCATGACACATTTGAATGAGAATTTGCATAGGCATACCATAAAAATCATTATCCAAATTTGTTAACAATTAATAAATGCTTTCTTATAACTTGCTTTTGTTTATCTGTAAACTCTGGAATACTTTATGGAAGCTCCTACAGTCCCCACATAAAATGCTTGGGTGCTTGAATGGGATAAAGTTGCAAATCGCTTCTTTCATACTGTTTTGATATGCTACTATTTGACAAAATAGAATCAATGTCTGCAGAGCTAGTGATACTTTGCATAAACGTCTGAACGAACTGTTCATTCTTAATTCAAAGTGTTGTTTTGTAAGTTAGTAATTAAGAAACCAATTTTTATTGGTTCATTTTATCAGATTACAATCAAATCTTTTTCTATATGTTTTCAATTAACCTAAATTCACTTTTATTTATAATTCATTAGAAGCAGAATTTCAAATGGCCTTCCCCCCCAGTGGTGAAATGTGGCTGTCCAGTCTTGAACAAAATGAAATGATTAATCCTAAGTGTTTGGATGCTAAAAGCTAAGAGGTGCTCAGTGAGCATCAGTTGGTCACATAGCTTGGATCCAGAAGAAGAATCTCATCAAGCTCAGAAGAAGATATAATCAACAACATTTAGTCATGTTTCTGTTTTTAGTTTCACCTCAAGAGTGCAATGTGTTCAGCAATTTGAAGCAGGACATAGAGTTTGAGGTGACATATTGCAGTGTTTTATCCACACACACACACAGTTTCCACATAGTTATTTTTATTTATTCAATGTACACTGACACACAAGTTTGACAGAACCATGCAGGTAAGAAAAATGCCTCAGGGTAAATGAAAAGTTCCTGGAAAGGTTTCGTAAAAGCAAGCTTTATCATCAGCTCCGGAGACAGTCCAGGCAGGGCGAGTACTGGTAAAACTATGAGAATAAGTACAAAAACATAGAGAAGGTTTATGGACATATATGGCAGGACAGAAACCTAAATGTTCAACCTTGTTCTCATATCTAGTAATACAGCAGTCAACATTATAAATAATAGCAATCATAATGACAGGGTAATGAGAATTCACAGACAGTCATAAGATTAACAGGCTATTGCATTCCCTTTCCCACCCCACCTTTTCACAACCCCTTCTGTTTTAGACAGGTATGAATTTGTTTACATGCAAATGTCACACCGGCGTCAAAGTGCCATCACTTCCAAAGGACGATGGATCACCATGGCGCTCACTAGGACTTCTCATCGCGCTTCTTCTTCTGGAACTTCCTGAACTGGGACTGGATGGTGACCGCTGCCTTTTCGGTCTCAGGGGCATCCATGTCGATGTCAAAATCCTCTGGGACGTCTGCCTTGGACTCATCTGGAGGGGAGAAGAAAATGTATTTCCTTGTGAAACTCCTCACAATAGTTCTACATTGGTTGATCAAGCATTAAGGTGTTTTTTTATCCCACCTCTAATATGGAGCACGCTTTGACTCATTATCCATTTAGTAATATGCTATATTTCATCTCTATCTCCTTTAAATATACTTAAAAAGTCACAAGATAACTCTACAATAGGACAATTGTTTCAACACTTTAAATATTAAATGAGCAAGTCTGTGTTTTAATTCTGTATTTGTATGTTTTTGTTTTCCTTTGTGCAAATGATTGCATTTTTAGTTGAATGGTGACTCATATACGGCATAAACGGCAAGGTTCAATTCTCTCTTCATCCAGCAATAGACTAGTGACTAATGCAGCTCCCTTTTGGGTTCCTATGCATTCATCTTACTGGATCAGGTGAGAAAAGAGTGGGGATGACTGCAGTACTGTTATTAATGTTAAGATGTTAGTTAGGTTATACAAGAAACTGTAGCTCAGAAACCTGCTCCTGAAAGGCAGACAATAGGATTTTTTTATGCTAATGAAGCAGAGCAGCTCAGTCCTCTGAGATACCATGAAAAGATAATATTGACTTCGGACAGTTCCTCTGCGACTCACTGAGCAGAGGCCTGCGCATTGCAAGAGTGACCATGCAGTTTTTTCACTTTGCAGAATAACTTGATATTTCTGAACAAATACTTCTCGGTTGTTTTGTTTTTTGCCTTTTCTTTCCATGCCTAAAACAGAATATTGATTTGGGGGAAGTCAGCTCCACAGAGCTCACTATAGACAACCACATGACAGACAAGACCGAAAACAGAAAGGAGACTCATGTATCGACTGTGCAGCTAATCCTTAGGTTCTCCAGGGGCTAAGCCTGAGTACCTCTCTCTTGCAAGCTAAAGGAGGAAACACTAACTGCTGTGTCAAAGCCAGCTTTGAATCCTGCATTAATTGATATTGAATTTTTCAACTTTCCACTGCCTGCTGGTTTCATCCCAGCTATTTTATCTGTTGGGCTGTGCCTTTTGCTGTCTGCAGTGTCAAATACAAATATGCTCATGGTTTATTAGACAGTTGTCTTTTTTAACTTCAGAGCTTGTCAGAGTTGACAGCAGAGGTTATGGTTTTTTTGTATATAGCATATTAAGAACCACGATGAACAGAGCAGGTCAAACCAAAATACAATGACTATTTGCAACCAGTATACAGTGAAAGAAGTAAAAAGGGAACATGCTGTATTTATTAGTTTAAATCTCGTCTCATCCTTTACCAGTTAGCTCACAGAGGGCTGGTGTCTATGGGCGAAACATGGGGTACACCCTGAAAGGTAGAGATGCAATACAAAGACATCCTCTTCGTTCTTAGCATGACAGAAGGGAAAAAACTTCCTCATTAACTTTAAAATCCTTGAGGGCAGATCAGATGGCCATGTTTCCCTCTTTGCTTCTGTCACACTCCTCTCACATCAAAACCCTTGTGCAAGGTGATTTTTTTATGTTTTACACAGATTTATTCAAAGCTACAGGGTGTAATTTTTTTAGCGGCATCTAATGGTTAGACTGCAGCAACATAAAGCTTCTCCCCTTCCAATAATACAAAATGGCTTCTGAGACATCCATATCACCCATCTTATAAGGCGATGACAAGGTTTCTTTACATAGATAACTTTATAGATATCATTTATTAGTATATGTATGATATATATTTTATATAAGCATAACTTAATGTAGTCAAATTCAAGTTTATTTTTGTAAAGATGCACAGGACATATTTATACTTTTCCAAAGTGATGCATGACTCACTCCTTTTCTTTTTTACCCAAGAGGTTAGCCTTGTTTTACAGTCACTGTAAATTACTGTTTCTTGGATAAATGGTTAATGGCCTGAACATATATTGCGCTGCATGAAGTCTGAGGACTGACATCCACACACCGATGGTGGTAAGCAACATTGTAGCCACAGCTGCCCTGGGACACACTGAAAGAAGTGAGGCTGCCATATCATTGGCGCCACTCTGCCGTCTAACCAACAACAAAAGCCAAGGAAGATGAAGTGAAATGATGGACTACTAAGTCTGTTATTTTTCTGTTTGTTAGTGATTTAATCATCCTTTACTTTCTTCTGGTTTGCAGATAAACCTGAATGTTTGAAGTAGTAATTTTTAAAAGGCAGTAATTGCATTTTAGAAATTAAATATTTATTCTCATTAGCCACTATAAAAACAGTCTCAGCCATGAAATTCTACCACAGTTTTAATTTGGAAAGAGTTCCAAATTCTAACCCCAGCTTTTTTCACGTTATAAGAGCGCAGATTAATTTTGGTACTCCGTGTACCACATGAACTTAGCCTGTCTTTATTTTACCCATTTCAAAAAAGTTACAAAACAATCCACTGGACTTTGTTTCCAAGTTTGAAGCAGTTTGCTTCTCATCCAGGAAGCTTTTTCAATTCAAAATGTCAGAGCGTTGAGTTCAAGGCTTTATAGAGCAGAGCAAAGCAAAGCCTTGTTTTGGCTTAGAAAAAATGCCAATTGAACCTGACGAGCAGGTCCGCCCCTTTAGAATAGGGGTGGTTTTGTTTCTTTGTTAGCATGTAATAGCTGAAACCTGTCTATGTCTCTAAAAGGGGGGTCATTAAAGACAGTTGTTGGCCTGGCTGAATAGGCGAGGTGCTCTGGTCCCATGTAAGGGGGTGGGGGTTGCAATGATGGCGGGAAGGAATCAACTTAATCGTTAAATTGTAGGTTTTTGAAAGCTGAAATGAGTCCACCGCCTCTGTTTAAGGTCGGTTTTTCTTTCTCAGCTTCCTTCACAACCCTCTCAAACCACCTGTCTTCTTTTGTCCAAAATATGAACATTCTGATCCTCAAAAAAGAATGTCCTCCGTCCATAAAGTGTAGATGTACAGCCGAGTCTTGTTCCGAGGAGACTCACCAAAGGGGTGGACCGGCTCGTCTGGTTCAATTGGCATGTTTCCAAGCCAAAACAAGGCTTTGCTTTGGTCCACTCTATAGAGCCTTTAACTAAACGCTATTTCTATAATTTGGAATATAAAAAGCTTCCTGAATGGGAAGGAAAACGTCTTCAAACTTGGAAAAAAAAGTCCAGTGGATTGTTTTTTTAACATTTTTGGACTGACTATGACCTAGATGACTGAGAATCTTCCCCAGCTTATTTTACCCATATATCAGGATTGTTCTCATAACCCAGGTGCTTTTAATAATGATATATTCTGGTCTTTCAATTTGAAACTGTAACGATTTTATATCTGCTAAATATAATCTGATATACCGTCTCCAGCGTGTCGGAAAAGTAAAGTTGTAAACATTTGTGGGTGACAAGAATATCTGTCCTGATATCTCCATGCAGTAAGACTTTTACATTTTTTTTAGTATTCTTCATTCTATAAGCAAATCATTTTATTCCTAGTAAAAGAGTATTTATCAAAAACATCAGTTTAACTGTTAAAAGAAAAGCCTAGATGACTTATTTGCAGTTGTGTTTACAGAATACACTTTTATAGTCAGTGTTTATATTTGTGATGTATGTGTTTGTATAATCACTCCAAACTAATTAGGTCGTGTAAGATTCAGGCATTGGTATGCCCACCATTAACTTGATTAAAATCTTTCAGACCTGAGGTAAGACTTTCATCCCTTTTAAGACTGGGGGCAGAAGCTGAATGTGACAATGATGGATGATTCTCCGTTTGAGGATTTGCCTCCTCATCATGCACAAACACAATGAATTATCGGGCCTATTACCTCTGGCAGCACTTTCAGTGGGACTGTCTTAAACAAATGAGTGTGCAATGGCTGCTGCAGAGGTATCAAAGAAGATAATCTTGTATTTGCTTTCAGAGGAGGAAAAAAAATAAATGATTGAGTGTTTTTTCTTTTAGAATTAAAAGCTTCTTAAGTGCATCGACTCCTTTAAAAAGGATTACGTTTTAAGAGCCTTCTGTTACATCGTTTGTCCGTGGCAATAGAAATGTTGCTGACAATGATGTGTAATGGGAATAGCAGGGAGTGGAACTTTAACCTTAATTATGATATAATGCTAATGTCGAATGACCTGCTGATATAAAGTTTATAGATCTATTAATAGTGTCTGACAATTTAAAACTCTAAAGCATCAGCCCCTTTATTGTTTTAAGAACGCGTGGGATTGTTTCCCAAAGATTCAGACCTTCAGTAAGGAATTAGGTCTACCATAGTGTAGGTTACAGTAGCGGCTTATGGCAAAAAGAAGATTTAGATAAACAGAACAAATGGAGCCTAGGCGGAAGTTCAACTGAAGAAACTCATTGCTTTCCTACATCCACCTGCGACACAGCCAATCAGCTTTGAACCAAACCTCCACGAAAGCCAATCAGCATCCAAAGTTCATCTTAAAAAGCTTCCTATACACACCTGTCTGCTCCTGTGCACGGGCGGCGGATGCACTGCATGACTTCATTCAGATGACACCGTTTCAACCCATCTCCAGCCCCTCCTCCACCACTGTAGCCAAAGCTTCATCAGAGTGCCATTCCTCCTGGACTCTTACTGCATTCCCTTTCTCATCTCAACCGGTCCGGCAGAAGACCGCCATGTTGGGCCTGGTTCTGCCAGAGGTTTCTTCCCAACGGGGAGTTTTTCCTCTCCACTGTCACTCCATGCTTGCACATCTTGGGCAGGTTCTCTGAGCCTGTGTTATTCAGCTGGACTTCCATCTTCCAGGTCCCTAGTGAAGCTCTAGTATCAGCTCACGCAATCCACTGGATCTCCCCATAAAGCTCAGCAGACCGTCTCGCTAACCAGCAGTCTACACACTGACCAACTTCATCTATCTCCACTCCACCACCAGTTTCAGGCCTGGGGGGAAACAGCCCTATTCTTTGCTCCTGTTCATGCATATCTATCAAAATTAAGCGCTATGTTTCCTGCTGAGGTCTGAGCTCCAAAGACAAAGTAATTGCATCAATAAATTTCTCCTAATTGTCTTTTCTCTTCGTGTGAGATTTTCAGATTTAACTAAAATTATTAAGTAGGTTTGTTGAAGAAGTCATGCTGTTGTATTAGCAAAAACTCAAAAGTTAATGGATTCATATTTTATACCACTTTGTGTGTCAATGATTTAACCAGTCAATTGTCCATTGCCTACTGTGGGGCCTGAAAGGTGGAAGGAGCCAGTAGATTTTAGCCAAAATCAACTGTTAAAGCGACATATGGCGAGAAGTGTAAACAGTTTACATCAGCTACCTTTCAGGCAGCTTTCCCAATCGGAATTCTGACGTCAGGAGGTATTCCTTTTTGTAATTTGGACTAGGAACTGGAGCAAATATGACTAGAAAATTTGAGAATGTATGATTGACCTCTTTTTTTTCTTGCCTAAAAGTTATTTTGCCTTATAGTCAATTGTTATCTATATTTCATAACCCCCAAATCACTCTAGGTTAGATTTTGATTTTTGTTTGCAATATTTAGTTATCTTTGCCTTTTGGGGTTTGCCATATGGGCTTTGTTTTATTTACCATTTTCAGTTGTTTAATTCTCTTGCACAATTCTTAGTGTTTTATTTCCTTCCTTGCATTTTCTTTCTTTCTTCATCTGGAATTACCAATGCCCCCTTTTTGGGTGTAATGACCACAGAAATGTTTGTCAACCATGTGTGGGTTTGAACCTGACCTTCAAAAGTACTAAAACTGCAGCCGAAGTTTAATTTTAAATAATACAAAATTGCATGTTTCACAAGGGGAATGAATTGCTGACCTTTTCACTGTAGGCTGAATTTTCGAAGTATTTTTTAGGTTACATACAAGCAAGAATCCATCATGTACCAATCCCAAACCAACCATTCAAGAAGCGACCAGGCATTAGTTGGCCAGTGACTTTGCAAATATTAATATTTAAAGCAGGATTTACAGCTCTAAAAAAAAGCAAGAGTTGCCAAGTCCACAGCCAAACTGAAATAAACATGGCACTGTATCAGTATCAGTACAAGAAGCACTGGCTATCACATTTGTTTTGACATGATCCACTCTTTCATATTTTAAAGAATAACAGTGAGTGTTGGAAGTGTAGCATGGGTAACTTGTTGTTTCTCATGGCACAGCTTCTTTTATTTGTTACCATGATAGAAAAAGAGAGATGAATTTTCTAATCAGCTCACCTCCTTTCCTGGAAACAAATTTTATGGCAGCAATCCCGGATTAATAATGTGTAGAATCAAGCTGTATGGAAGCGTATTGCATTCACCAATGTCAAAAAATCCGATAGCTTATCTCATAATTATGAGATCTTTTCTCATAATAGGAAGATACGATCTCATAACTATCAATTAAATTCAAATCAGCTTATTTATATAGCGCAAATTCACAACACATGTCATCTCAAGGCACTTTACAGTTCACCAGATCATGCAGTCAAATTGATTTAAAGTTTTCTATTTAAGGAAAACCAGTTGATTGCATCGACTCATTGACTCGAAGGCAATCCTTCACACTAAGCATGCTTGTATCGACAGTGGAGAGGGAAAATTCCCTTTTAAGAGGAAGAAACCTCCAGCAGAAACAGGCTCAGTGTGAGCGGCCATCTGCCGAGGCCGACTGGGATTCAAGGAGAGATACTGATCTCGTAATTAGGAGATCTTGTCTATATATTTGGTTGTGATTACTTGAGCCAGTAATGTAGCATTTCTCAGAAAACTGGTCTTGATTATTATTTCTTAAAAATATCTGTACCCAGGTCTGTCCTGATAAGCATTGTAGTTCTGCTACTGTTTTCCACTTCATCAATAAAGTACGCAGCTATTACCCTGATATTACTGCTCGTGAAGTAAACATGTAGCCTTGTGATCATACAGGAAAATCCATCAACAGCTCAATTAAAACAGATTCCTTATGGTGTCAGTTTTTTGTATGAATTAACATGCTGCATAAAGTTGGGACCTGGTCCTTTTAAGCATTTCTGAAGCCTCGGCTGTACTCCTTGATGATGTAGGATTTTGAGAAGGTAGCACCAGGCAGTTATTTGGGACACCACCAAGCCAGCTGGAATGCATATCAGATGCATTAACCTATAGCCATAAAGCATCCCGTGCTGGAGACATCTTGTCTCGTAATTATGAGATAAGATCTGGATTACGAGATACTGATCTCGTAATTATGAGATAAACTGTCAGATTTCTTTTTTTTTGGTGAATGCAATACGCTTCGGTAAAACTGAGAGTGCTACAAAATATCAATCTGGCTTGTCATGCCAGGTTAATGAATTGCTCATCATAAAGTGATGCAAGGTTAGAGTGGGTTTTTGGTACCAGGATATGAGAGAACAAAAATAGCAAAAGAACAAAAAGGTGAATTAATGACATATCCCAAAGTTACTTCTTACTTACTTAGGTATGAACATTGATCTTCACATCTTGACACATTACTGCCTCTTCAAAGTAAAAGGAACAATGTATGGCTTTCAAAATACTTTATAAATGAGAATTTTATGCATTTGTATTTTGTCTTTTTTATTCCAACTGTCTCTCAGTGAAATCCTGTGCAAATTTGAAAAGGTGTTTATCTCTGTGTTCCTAATTCTCAACGTAATAGAACTATTTTTAAGGTCTCTGAGGTTTGCTAACAGAAAATGAAAGATAACAAATCTCTAAACAAAACCCTTTTTACAGGGACTTTCTTTGTGCAGAGGGTTCTGCAACTACAGACAGGTCTGTATATTCACATACACTGTGTCTCCCTTCTTGCAGCAGAATTTTTCTGTCTCTAGGTGAATGTCAGAGTGTGTGAAAGAAAGTTTCATCAGCCCCAAGGCCTTGAAACACCAGAGGAAAGTCGAAACATGAGGCAGACCCCAGGAATCAATACTCAAACACACGTGAGGGGATGGTTATGTATTGATTAACTCGGTGAGTTTGAATTTTAGGTCAACTTTTATTGAGTTGTGAAAAAATGTGTATGTGTAACCAACTTGAGGATAGATTAGTAAATCTGAAAAAAAGAAGGAAACGTGGGAGGTTTAAAGACCAGCAGAGAGAATATGTGCATTTAGCTCTTTACAACATGCAGATATGTAATACTGAAAGGATTTACAAACAATATTTGACACAATAAGAATAATTCACTCCTGCAATAATTTGGAACAGCAAGGCTAATTAAAAACTGTAAAGAAATAGGTCATCATCACTTAAGGGGCATGTCCGATGCTAATTAAAAAAGATGACTTTGATCTCTGAGGTGAGACTCCTTGAAATTACGCCTTTGCTTTTTTCAAATGAGGTGGGAGGTTGTGTTGATGTAGCACTTTCTATATCTTTCTGTAACATTAAAAAGATGGCAAACTTCAGACTGTTTTAATTTCCAAATATAACATGTATAATTATGTTTTCAAATCCTAACTTTAAGGTTTTCAGCGCCTGAAATAAGGCAGCATAAACTCCAATGGAGAACAAATAAGAGATAGTGGTTTAATGAGAATTTCCTACTGCAGGATGGGAATAACATTTATTCAAGTTGCTCACCAGGTAATGGAGTGAGAAACATATTATCTGGGACCAAATCTCATGATATTGAAACACCAAACAGTTCTCCTCTTTGCACAATCTGTCTAAGAAATGCTGTCAATGTGCCATCAGCCTGTGACCTCGCCATAAACACATTATAGTGGAAAAGAAGGAGAGCCGGTTAAACCAAGCACTGTACGAATGTTTAACACTAAATTTCAATTAAAGCTCCTGTCACACCATTTCCAGTCATGTCATGTATGCTCCTGACATAAATAAATATGTTTAAACGTAAGGATATTAATAGGATATTAAAATCTGTCACATCTGCCATTCTCACATATGCAAGTTTATTACGTTCTCTAGTGTGGAACCTATAAACTTGCTGTGGGAGGATGGGATACACATAATGCTGTCACCATCTCAATTTTTTAAAGAAATGCTCTAATGGTGCGATTTAAGTACTATGATCCGGATCTATCAAAGGTTTGCGTGTATAAAAACGTGAGCTATTTCATCGGCACGCTAAAGAATGTACAAACTGATCTATCAACAGCGTGCTAAAAGGATTTGGTCTTTAAAACGTGCTAAATAGCGCCTCTTATCCATTTAGTACTTTTTCTGTAATGAATATGCAATATGGGGCGTTTACACGCAAAAGTGCGTCTTGTGGGAGGAGAACATGTAAATATATTAATTTAGCACTTTAATAAATCACTCGCAAAGTGATTTATTAAACCTGAAAGCAATTTTGCTAACGGTATCTGACTCTATATTTAACACGTTTCAAAAGAAGGTGCAGATGGTCTGTATGCGTAATTGTGCACACATGGCAGCGGTTATTGTCGCAAGAAGGAGACATCGAAAGGAAGGAAGGAGAGGCAGAGAACACATTTTTTCACTCCGTGTGAATATTTTTGGAATGAACGAGGAAACGATCATCAAAACAAATGGTTTATCCTGCATTGCCATTTTGGAGCAGTTGGTGGAACTCCGAATGGATTTGGAGCCAGCCACAAGGAGGACCCACGCAATACCAGATATCACAAAACTCCTTGCAACGTTGCACTTTTTTGCATCTGGGTCATTCCAGCGTACGGTTGCAGCGAGAGCTGGGATCTCCCAATCTCGTTTTTCCGAAGTGCTGTCCGACGGGGTCGGGGTTCTCTCCCTGCGCCTGTGGAGCAACATGCCAATGCTGCGGGGATGCATACGCGCAGTAATCTCATCCACAGTCACTTCTTGTGAGCCATTTGGTATGTGCATTTTTCTACAGGCCAATACAAAACACCTGTTTTTTGTTTTTTGTTTTTTTTTTACTGCAGTGAAGTAGAAATTCAGCCACATACCACCTTAGGGAATAAAGGTTGCCAAAGTTTTTTCTTTATAAA
The DNA here is from genome assembly GCF_016077235.1 of Cyprinodon tularosa. Taxonomy (NCBI): domain Eukaryota; kingdom Metazoa; phylum Chordata; class Actinopteri; order Cyprinodontiformes; family Cyprinodontidae; genus Cyprinodon; species Cyprinodon tularosa. The sequence goes on from NW_024038781.1 coordinate 1,238,583, forward strand.
TATACACTCACCGGCCACTTTATTAGGTACCCCATGCTAGTAACGGGTTGGACCCCCTTTTGCCTTCAGAACTGCCTCAATTCTTCGTGGCATAGATTCAACAAGGTGCTGGAAGCATTCCTCAGGGAGTTTGGTCCATATTGACATGATGGCATCACACAGTTGCCGCAGATTTGTCGGCTGCACATCCATGATGCGAATCTCCCGTTTCACCACATCCCAAAGATGCTCTATTGGATTGAGATCTGGTGACTGTGGAGGCCATTTGAGTACAGTGAACTCATTGTCATGTTCAAGAAACCAGTCTGAGATGATTCCAGCTTTATGACATGGCGCATTATCCTGCTGAAAGTAGCCATCAGAAGTTGGGTACATTATGGTCATAAAGGGATGGACATGGTCAGCAACAATACTCAGGTAGGCTGTGGCGTTGCAACGATGCTCAATTGGTACCAAGGGGCCCAAAGAGTGCCAAGAAAATATTCCCCACACCATGACACCACCACCACCAGCCTGAACCGTTGATACAAGGCAGGATGGATCCATGCTTTCATGTTGTAGACGCCAAATTCTGACCCTACCATCCGAATGTCGCAGCAGAAATCGAGACTCATCAGACCAGGCAACGTTTTTCTAATCTTCTATTGTCCAATTTCGATGAGCTTGTGCAAATTGTAGCCTCAGTTTCCTGTTCTTAGCTGAAAGGAGTGGCACCCGGTGTGTTCTTCTGCTGCTGTAGCCCATCTGCCTCAAAGTTCGACGTACTGTGCGTTCAGAGATGCTCTTCTGCCCACCTTGGTTGTAACGGGTGGTTATTTGAGTCACTGTTGCCCTTCTATCAGCTCGAACCAGTCTGGCCATTCTCCTCTGACCTCTGGCATCAACAAGGCATTTCCGCCCACAGAACTGCCGCTCACTGGATGTTTTTTCTTTTTCGGACCATTCTCTGTAAACCCTAGAGATGGTTGTGCGTGAAAATCCCAGTAGATCAGCAGTTTCTGAAATACTCAGACCAGCCCTTCTGGCACCAACAATCATGCCACGTTCAAAGTCACTCAAATTGCCTTTCTTCCCCCTACTGATGCTCGGTTTGAACTGCAGGAGATTGTCTGGACCATGTCTACATGCCTAAATGCACTGAGTTGCCGCCATGTGATTGGCTGCTTAGAAATTAAGTGTTAACGAGCAGTTGGACAGGTGTACCTAATAAAGTGGCAGGTGAGTGTATATATATATATATATAAATATATATATATATATATATATATATATATATATATAAATATATATATATAAATATATATATATATATATATATATATATATATAAATATATATATATATACATATATAAATATATATATATATACATATATATATATAAATATATATATATATATAAATATATATATATATAC